>NW_020185336.1:5519680-5728000 GCF_003031525.2 Neophocaena asiaeorientalis asiaeorientalis
TTTTTTGCGGTATGCGGGCCTCTCACTGTTGTGGCCTCTCCCGCTGCGGAGCACAGGCTCCGGACGCGCAGGCCCAGCGGCCATGCTTCATGGGCCCAGCCGCTCCGTGGCATGTGGGATCCTCCCGGACCGGGGCACGAACCGGTGTCCCCTGCATCGGCAGGCGGACTCTCAACCACTGCGCCACCAGGGAAGCCCGATAAGGCAGTTTTTTAGCATCCTTCCACCACCTATTTTCTAAATATTTTGGAATTCTAGCCTGATGTTAAGCTTCTGCCCCAGGAAGAGGAAAGACTGGAAAATCTGAGTTCTCACAAAATTTCTAAGGATGATGAGAATATATTTCCATGAAGATAGAATTCTTCTTTGGGGGCTTTTCTCAGGCTAGAAGATTGTTCTTCCTCCTGGGGGGAACCAGAGATTCATGGGGGCATGGGGATGCTTTCCAACATCATACGTACAAAGATGGTGGTTCCTTTAAGACCTGGAGAGTTCCAGGAGGAATCTGAGCTAATGAATCTTCCAGGTCACCTTCTCTATCAAAAACCTAGAACAAGAACAGAGCCTGGAGCTTTCCCTGCTTGGTGGCCAGAGACTGAGTTCCGGCTTCTGTGTGTTCTGAGGTAAGGCCACTGCAGCCCATGTCCTACCTGGCTGGACTAATTCCAGGGCAACTACTCGTCTCCAACTATGTCCAACCTCCTTTGACTTATGCCAGACCCCTGTGCCACCCTTAACCAGCTTCAATTCCTGTCTAACCCCATTGCCTACCTCAAGCTGTTTGCTAGCAGTTTGCTTCCCTTAAACATGCTCCTATTTCTTTTGCTATGGTACATACACATCTTGTTCAATGTCAGGAAAGATGACACTTGAAAATCAAAACCTAAAATCTGATGGCCTAGGCGGGGCTCCTTGTTCTAGGTGGGAGGAATAAGCTTAGCTGAGCAGCTGAGAATCCAAGGTGTGAACCAGGTTGGGATGGCAGGTGGGGTCGGAGTGGGTCACAGCTCAACGCTAACATTAGCCACCTTGAGCAAGTATCCTAATAGCCTCAGGGGAAGTTCCTAGGAGTTAGGGCTTTTCTGGAGCCTGAGGCAGAAGGAGCCTTTTATTCCCAGTCTCTGGCTTATCCTGAAGGCCTCAAAGAACCTCCAGGACAAGTGTGGTTCCTGGGAGAAGGAATCCTAGAGTTCTTAGTTTCTGTGTCTAAATGGGAGTCAAGTCAGCTCTTCGCTGTGTCATGCTTCTGTGGAGTCTGATCCCTCTCAGGAGAATGCACGCCCTGACCCCTTCCTGAAGGGGCAACTGGCATTTATTAAGCCCGTACTAGGATGCAGGCACACTTAGGTATTTTGTACAGGCTGCTTCATCGAATTCAATGCTACAACATTGCGTGAATATGTATCATCCTCACCATTTGACTGCTAAGGAAATTGAGGCCCAGTGAGGTAAAATAACTCACCCGAGATCACACAGGCAATAAGAAGTGGAGCTTGGTTTGAATCCAGGTCTGCTGGCCTCCAAAGACCGTAACTGCTCTACGGAACAGGAGGAGAAGTGCCTGTAATGAGACCTTGATTTGGTAGCAGTATTTATACCAGAAAGGGGGATTTTTTGTTTTGCTGTTGTTTTAATGTACATACACATTAAACACACAGAATTCCCCTAAACAGTGAAATCTATTAGTGAATTTCAAACATTTCATTTTGAAAGGATCAAGGTATGCCACTCTACAGGAAAGTGCCTTATTGCACAAAGCAAATGACAACTTGCAACTTTTGCATGTCTGTCTTCTTGACAATGCTCAAGAATGGTCTGTCTTTATTTAATTACTTCCAGTCCTTTTATCTGAGTTGCTTTATCCTTCATTTCCCCACACGACCATCTTAATTAAGCTTTTCCTATGTGATCATACCTTTTCATAAATTCTTTGGAATCCACTGTTTTCACCACTATGCTATTTTATTCTAGAAACAGAGAGATAACACAAGCAATCTTGGATTCCAGAAGAGGCTTTGAAAATAGTGGAAAGTAAAAGCAGCAGCTCAAAAAGAGCTCCATCACAAACGGCCCCGCCCCCTTCTTCCACTTCACAGCAGCCTCCTCTGCTGGTGACCTTGCTGGCAGGAGCCGGTGCTGGCCCCCCTTCTACCGTGGACCCTAATCGCATTTAGTCCATTAATGATCCGTTCGTTTCTTCTCCTCCTGCTTCCACAAAAGGAAATGCATTATTCATTGATAACCTTTCTCCTCTCTCCTTTTGTGTTTTATCAATACTGCAGACTACTGGAGTTTTATGTTGTCTCACAGAGGATGATACTGGCTCTTTTAGTGGCTCTGATGTGAAATGACTCCATTGTCATCAGATATTAACGGGGCTCAAGACTACATTTGGCAGCAGCTCTTGGTTTCTTTTTGAGCTCCAGTCGACCTTCTAAATGGCTCTCAACTGACACACTTCAGCAGAAAGCTGGCTGAACCTCTGTTCTGTTCACCTGGGGATATGCCACTTGCCTCTTGTTTATCTAACAAATATCCTACCAGATACTGAAACCTCCTTTGGAATTACAGGGGCCATGAACACATCTTCTCTCCGTACTATCTTAGCTCATCAGCACCAACAAAATAAGGCTGAGTCCTAAGAGTTACAACCGTATCGTTACTTGGTTGGGTCTGTTCTACACTATTTGAGGACTAGGGTCCTTGGAGTATGGACTTCAGTGTCTTTTTTCATACCCATAAAACCCTGTTTAAAATGGTTGCTCCTTCTTCTGCAGGGCCACACGTGGCTTTTTAATTGAAATGAGTAAAAATTAAAATTTCAGTTACCCTAGCCACAGTTCCAGAGCTCAGTGGCCACGTGTGGCTAGTGGCTACCGTGTGGGAGGGCACAGTGGACATTTCCACCGCTTCAGAAAGTTCTAGTAAATAGCACCGGTCTAATATTAATAAGAATTAACATTTTTGAGTATGTGTTATGTGCCAGACACTGTTCTCAGTACCTTAGAGGTATTCATTTTTTTACACCTCATCACAAACCTATGAGTTAAGTACTATTATTTGTCCTGTTTCTAGATGAGCAAACCTAGAGACAGAGAGAATATTGATATCATAAAGGCTTGCGCATCTGCTGCTAATATGAGGAACAGACAAGACAACCCAGGTACTCTGGCTCCAGACCCCAGGCTCTCCACCTTCTGGCTGAATTGTTTCTCACCCTATATGCACTAGGAAGAGACTGAGCCCTGCACCACCTTTGATTTAAATAAATGCTTTTATTTAAAAAGAATGAAAGACTATTAATCTAGTAATCATCACTTCTCTGCCCTCCCCAGACCCCACCCTGTTCTCAGCAGATGGTTGACCTTCCATTGTTCAAAGAGGAACCAGGCAGAATCCCTGGCTCCCCCGCCTCTTTCCTTACTGCTTGAATGTCACCCCATTTCTTCATCAATTTCTGTCTCCTTCCCTGTCGTCTTTTCCCAGGAAAGGCAAATTCCTTTACTGGCCTGCTTGATCTCATCCTTTCCCATCTCAGAACTCAACTGCTTTTATTTACTCTCTTTCTCATCAGCTTCTGCTTTTCTTTCCTGTTAAGGTTCTTTGTCTTTGGAGAAAACATATGAAGTATTCTCCTTCCCACTCTTTTATTCAAACAGGCCAGTCTATCTCCTTCCTAGTCCTTCAAGACTCACGTGGCAGCCCCTGTCCAGGGGCTCCTTTGGCACCATCTCCTCCCTTGTCTCAGACCAGGCTAAGCCCCTCCCCGGTGCTCCCACAGCTTTCCACCTACCTTGATCACCATCCTTACCCCACTGTGTTGAGCAACGTATGTAAATTTCTAGTTTATCCACTAAATTGTTTACTGCTTGAGCATAGGATCAAGTTCTAATCATCTGTGGATTTCGCCCATGAGCACAAGGGCGCAAGGTAGGCACTAGAGACTAAACACTGATTGGAGTATAACCATTTGTTCTAAAAAGAAAAAAAAAAGCAACAAACACCTAAACACATCAACGTTCTTTTGACTCTATTCCTCCTCGGATATTGGCTTCTGGTGTTTTATCCTTAAACTTCTTGAATCATTTATCTACAATCCTTATTCATTACCAATTAGTCTTTATCTCCTTGCAATTTGGTCCCTATGTCCATTGAAAAAAAAACGACCTCCTAAACACAGATGCAATCTGTGCCTTGATAATACATTTTTTTGAAATTTGCAATATTTGATATTGATGACCCTTCCATGAAATCCCCTTCTGCCTTGAGTTCTGTTCTTTTCAGCATTTGGACTCTTCTTACTTCTTTGGTGAAATCACTTCTTGGTCCCAGTCTCCTTGGCTAGCTTCTACCCTTCCACCATTCATTAATTATGGATGTTCCTTAAGCTTTAGGATATTCTCTCTCTCCCTTTGTGATGTCATAAATCTCTATGATTTCAGTAATTTTCTCCATGGAATGTTTCTTGCATTTATGTTCCAATCATGTCTTTTCTTGGCATCTTTATTTTATGTCCTGCTGGTTCTTGAAATTTAACACCTTCAAACTAAGTTAATCATTTTTGCTGTTAAACTTGTTCCTCCTCCTGACTTTCCAAATTCTTCCACTAGCATCACTGGATCACGTTATCGTATCTTAAACTCATATCTGACTCCTCCTATATCTCCAGTCCCCTATACCCAATAAGTCATTATATCCTACTGAGTTTTCCTTTGAAATTGCTCTCACTTCTTCTGTTCCTTTCACACGCCTTTCACATGACTGTCTTCCTAATCAAGACCCCTATTTAGCTCTTGGCTGTACTATTGCAGTGATCTTTGAGCATCTAGCCTCCCCCGCCTTCTTTCACACCCTTGCCGGAGTAATCTTCCCAAACAACTCTGATTATGTCTGATTATGTCTTTTCTTTATTCAAAATATCTTTAACAACAGCTCCATGCCTATTTAATAAATTCCTTACCATTTCCTTCATAGTCGAGGACCACATATCACAATTTTCCTTTTCATTTTCCACTGTTCTCTTGCATATACCCTGAATTGTTTCCCAATACAATTCATAGTCTTTCCCTTCCACACTTTTGTATATATTCTCCTTTCTGCTTACGTTACCTTTGCCCACGTTCCCCCTCTTCTCCACCTCCAGCTCTACTTAGTAAAGAACTTTCGTTTCAGTGCCCCGTTCAAATGCCATCTGCTCCATGAATTCTTTCCTGATGCCTTTAGCCAGGAATGCTTTCTCTTGCTCTAACTCCCCACAGCATCTCTGGACCATTAAAGACACACTGTCTTGAATTTGTCACCTGATCGCATTATCTACGAGATGCTAGCTCCCTGAGTATGAATGCATGTCTAATTCATCTTCATATTCCTCAAAATATTTTGCAAAGGACAGATGCTGAGTCAATATTTGTTGATTATGGGCAGCACCCAGCTTTTCTTACTCTGTTCCTTTTGTCCAGTGTGTAGCATTAGCATCTGCGCTAGAGAACTTCAGCAGGAGTGAAAGAAGAAATGAAAAACTGTTACTTAAATAATGAGAAGAAGCTCTGTGGTGTGTCTGTCATTTAATCTCTCAAATTCATTTTGGAAGATAACGAAGTATAGATAATAAAGAATAGCCAGGACATGGAAACAACCTAAGTGTTCATCGACAGATGAATGGATAAAGAAGATGTGGGACATATATACAATGAATATTACTCAGCCATAAAAAGAAACTAAATTGAGTTATTTGTAGTGAGGTGGATGGACTTAGAGTCTGTCATACAGAGTGAAGTAAGAAAGAGAAAAACATATAGCGTATGCTAACACATATATATAAGGAATCTAAAAAAAAAAAAAGATTCTGAAGAACCTAGGGGCAGGACAGGAATAAAGACACACATGTAGAGAATGGACTTGAGGACATGGGGAGGGGGAAGGGTAAGCTGAGACGAAGTGAGAGAGTAGCATTGACATATATACACTACCAAATGTAAAATAGATAGCTAGTGGGAAGCAGCCGCATAGCACAGGGAGATCAGCTCGGTGCTTTGTGACCACCTAGAGGGGTGGAATACAGAGGGTGGGAGGGAGATGCAAGACGGAGGGGATATGGGGATATATGTATACACATAGCTGATTCACTTTGTTATACAGCAGAAACTAACACACCATTGTAAAGCAATTATACTCTAATAAAGATGGTATAAAGAAAAGGATAGAGGAGAGGAGAGTTAAATTTTGGTCGCAACCTCATCACTAGTGTTTCTGTAACATGCACATGTTCCTTCCATTCCTTAGTTTCTTCAATGGGATCAGCATCTCTGTGCTACCTCAAAGGGGCCATTACCAAAACAAAAGGGTTCATATGCATGATAGCAAATTACCTTGACACTTTGAGGTGTTAAGGCTCTGTGGCCATCACTCCAACCCTTTGTCCCCCTTCCTCTGAATTTCCATGACTCTTCTTGGATCTTCTTGGATACCCCACTAACCGACACCTGTTGTACTTTTGAAAACAGGTCCACATCTTCATACCTGGAACCTGTGAATATTACACTATATGGTAAAAGAGTAAATGTTATCTTATAAGGTAAAGAATATGATTAAATTAAGGATCTTGAGAGAGACGTTTACCTTGAGTGAGCCTGGTGGATACTAAATTCGATCACATATATCCCTGTAAGACAGACACACAGAGAAGAAGACATCCGGAGGTGAAGTCAATGTGTTGATGGAGGAAGAGATTGGGGTGATGCAGTTAAAAGCTAAGGAACACTTAGGATTGCCAGCAGCTATCAGAAGCTAGGAGAGAGACAGGCAAAGAATTCTACTCCAGAGGCCCTGCAGTGAGTGTGGGCTGCACCTTGATTCTGGACTTCTGGTTACAAGAACCAGAAGAAAATAAACTTCTGTTTCAAGACACCACATTTGTGGTAATTTTTATGGCAGATATAGGAAGCTAATATACTTATCCCATCCTGTCATACATCTTATACCAATGTTTAATATTTGCATCCATGTTTTGGTTTTCTTATGAGCTACCTGAGGAGTTGTTAACAACCACTGTATTTGAAACTTTTTCATTCAACAGTTATTTATTGAGACTATTGGGTGTCAGCTAAAGGCTATGAAAACAATTCAGAGCTCATTCCTGTCCTCAAGAAAGTCATAGATTTTAAGGAGGTAAGGAAGTCTAAGTGGAGAGAGGGGTAAAAAGGTCTTCTTGGAGGAAGTGACATTTAAACTGAGTTCTGCAAGTTGAATCGGGGTTAACTAGGATGGGGGGTTAAGAGATAAAAACAACTTTAGGCAAAGAAGACCGTTAGAGCTGGGTCACAGACGCCATACTTCATGTTATGTGTTCACGTGTGAGAAACTACAGAGCTGCTGGAAACAGTGGGGTCAGAGGTAGGTGGGAACCAAATCTGGAAAGTTTGGGAGAAGCTAGATGAAAGAGGGCTTCATATGCTAAGATGAAGGGGAGAAACCAACAGTTTTAATCTTAGTTAAATCATACAGAGTGGATAGGAAGTTTTAACCATATAGGTGGTACATAGGAGCTGTTCCCTGAATGACTTTATATTAAAATGGACACAATTTATAATGAAAGCTATTAGCATTACTATGAAAAATATACTTTTTTTTTTTTTTTTACTGAATGGTTGTCTGAACCTGTTGGTTATCATGTGTGAGGATAAATGTGAGGTAACTAAGATGTACAGATACATGTGTTTAAACATAGGACAGAACAATGAATATTTTACAACTTGCTACCTTCAGATCGCTGTTAAGAGGTCCACAGAGCAAGTCTGTTCACTGTATGTGTACTGATTCAAAACCTCTTAGTAACAAGACGAAAACTTCAAATTCTCTCTATATGAGCACTTATTCTTGAGAGAAAGCAGGTGTCATTGTTTATCTGGTCTATTTACTGCAATGAAGATGGAGACGTTGTTTAGGCAATGAGACGCAATACTGCTTAACTAAGGTAGATGAGCTGTCCCCACATGGTATGATTATGACTTACATGCTGTTAGTACCAAATTCCATGGAATCAGGATGGAGTGGAAAAGTAGGCATCAGGTGAGCTCGCTGTGCTGGCAAGATAGAAATAAATGAAATTAGGTGCTTACTATTACTGGATCAAATCTGCATATCTGATATCTGATACTAGCTGAAATCAACTATGTCACACACACACAAATTTGCTAATCCTGTCACATGAGTAGATTAGAAATATTCTACATGGAAAACATCTCCAAGTGGTCGTTTTAAAGTGAAGTGAGTACGTTCCTGGGAATCGTTCACTATGTATGCATTGTTTTCTGCTTTGCCAGACACAAAGACAACACGATTTCAGCTTGTGAAGGGCTCAGAGTTTTGTTGGGAAAGAAAATGATAAGATATTTGACAAAAATACATAATTATATGAAGCACAGTGTGACATGTGGAAGTCCCTAAGTGGATAACCCTGTTGGACAACCAGATTAAAAGGTGAAAGAGGTGGGACCCGGGTCTGACTCAGCCTTGGAGGACCGGCTTTGAGTTGGTATGGCAAGAGAAATCTTGAGTGGAGGGACAGTATCGGATTAATGACAAATGGGCATGTTATGGACTGAAGGTAGACAGGTTGGCGAGAGCAGTGGATACAGGTTTCAGAGCAATGGGTTGTTTTGGGTATATAAGTTGAATCCAGTTTGCTAAAGGTCTTGAATTATTTTTCTATTGCTGTCATAACAAACTGTCACAAATTTAGCAGTTTTGTGTGACGCAAAGTTATTATCTTGTGGTTTTGTAGGTCAGAAGTCCAGTGGGCTTGACTGGTTTCTCCCTTTTGAGTTCATGTGGCCAAGGTTAAGGTCTGGTGTAGCTGGACTCCGGGGGAGAGCCCACTTCCAGGCTCACTCAGGTTATTATCAGAGTTAACCTCCTGTGGTTCTAGGACTGAGGTATCGCTCTCCTTGCTGGCTGTTGGAGGGAAGCTGTCCTCAGCTTCTAGAGGCCACCTACATTCTTCGCCTGTGGTCCCTTTCCTCCATCTTCAAAGCCGACAGTGGCAGTCTGAGTCTCTCTCACACCTTGAATCGCCCCTCTGCCTCCCTCTTCTGCTATGTCTCTCCGATTCTTCTGCTTTCGTATTCCTCTTTTAAAGGCCCATATGATTGATTACATTGGGCCTAATCAGATAATCTCCTAAACTCCCTATTTTACGGTCTGTAATCTTAGTTCCATATGCAAAGTCCCTTGTGCCACGTAAAGGAATACAGTCGGGTTCCAGGAATTGAGTGCCAAAGCTGAGGAGTTTGAATGGGATCCAAAAGGTAACTGAAAATCACTGTAGGTCCTTAAACAGAGGAGAGGTATGTGGGTACACAGGGCAGGCGGATGACATGGCTCTCCTTCAAACCAGTATTATTTAACTCTCCATGCAACATTAATTTAGAGGAGAGGCTGAGCAGAACATAGGGAAGGAAGGGGAAGAAGAACCACTAGTGGCTGTTTTTGGTCCCTCTTAGTTAGACCCAGGCAATTCTGCTCTGACCCAAACTTGTGAACTCCACTCCGTAAAAGAAAAGCCTTTAGAGCTAATTGTACTCACCCTCCTTAGAGGGTAGTTTATCTAACGCTTCCGTTGGGGGAGGCTCATTCTCCCCCAGCCTCATGTGGTTAATCCAATTCTTCATTTGATATATGTATATGTGTAACTGAGTCACTTTGCTGTACACCTGCAACTAACACACCATTGTAAATCAACTATACTTCAATTAAAGAAATGTGGAAGGAAAAAAATTTACAAGATTTTTCTAGAGAGCTCTAAGGTAAATACTCTCCATCTCGTTACTTTTCCAGGGATGTCTGTGCCACCTGTTATCGGTTGACGCCTGAGGCAGCCACCCCTGTTGTACCCCTAGCCCTAAACTGGCTCTGGTGCCATCCATTCATTTATTCCCTCCCGAGCACTTACCTTGTGTGAGTATCATTCCAGTTGCTGAGGTTACAGCAGTGAACAAAGTCCCTTGTGCCCACAGCTTATCTTCGAGTAGGAGAAGAGAGTCAAGAATCAAATGAATATGTATCAGAAAATATGCAGAAAGTAACTAGTAGGTTAGGAGGAGAGAGAATGCTGGAGGAAGATGTAAGGTGGCATTCGAGCAGACACTTGAAAGAAGTGAGGGCTTAACGCGGCTACCTGGGGCAGGAAGGTCTCAAGCAGAGGAAAGGGCAAGGGCAGTGACCCTGCGGCCAAGCGGAGAGAGCATATTTGGGCCACTTGCGGGAAGGAGGTGCGTCCGCATGGCTGCAGCAGTGAGAGTGAGTAGGGGAGGGTGTTGAGAAAGGAGGTCAGAGAGGTGTGAGCGCTGCCGTGGTAAAGTCATCTGCCACCCGTCTGCACTAAGCACCCTTCTAAACCGGGCCTGTACGCTCTTATATGCTGTTTACTCCAAGATTTCAGTATGATTACTGTGCAGAAGGATTTATTTGTCTCAAGAAATTTGGACCAAAGAACAAAATAGCATATTTCAAGTTCTGGGTACGGATTGCTGTGAAAAATTAACTTGTTATGTGCATTTATTGACTATTGTTTATGACATAAACAAAGCTGCTCTTCTTTCTATAATAAGAAGAGTTGGTAAAATTGTACCTTTCTTATTTTCCACCCTCAGCATTATTATACAATAAAGAGCTGAATATATAATATAGTGCCGAGAGGGTGATGAACAGGATTCAATCACACATTTAAATGAATTAAAAAAAAATCTGAACCATGTCCAAGTTCTCCCATCTAAGCATCACTGAAGAATCTGTTTGTTCGGTTGAGCTTCATCTCCGCAGCTGCCAAGCCACTTCAGTTCTGCCAGCTCGACTCTCTGATTGCAAAATAAAGGGTGGTCACTTAACCGTGGATGTGAAGAACACAAGTGTTCTGTGAAAGGAACGCCATGATGAGAAAACCTGATCATAGAAAACTGGAGGCTTCCCTCATATGCACCCCCTTAGCCCAAGGGCAGTTGATTTTGAGGGGGTATTCTCACCTTCCCCACATCTAAGCAGTCTTTGGCGGGGTGTGTGTGCTTTTGGAAGATGGATGCACCTTGCCGCAGCTTACATTCATAAATATTTTTGTAGTATAATAGATTGTCAAAACAAATCTGTGTTTTCCATTTGTGTGTGCATGAGTGTGTCACTACGCTTCTTAATCTTTTTGTCCATCTAGGGGTAGAGCACAAATAAGTTGCTTTCCTTATTGTGAATTTTCCCGTATGGTATAGATCTGTGCCAAAGGGCGTCATGAAGAACAGGTAAATAGATAGATGGCCATACGATCCGGGGAAACAGCTCCTCTGTCTTTCTTTTCTTTTCTTTTTTTTTAACATCTTTATTAGAGTATAATTGCTTTACAGTGGTGTGTTCCTCTCTCTTTACTTTAGCGGTTCTGTGTCTGCACTGAAAACCCATTGTTGCTTTCAAACATTTTCAGTGGAAAATCCCTCCTGAAGCTTGGCATTAACTACAGCATTGAACTGTGGAGGGACAGTCAAGGTGGTCTTATTGACAACGTTGTGCCTGTGAGAATAGAGTGTGTGTTCTGAGCACGGGCACTGTTGCATGGCTTTTGAGTCAGGGAAGAGATAGACCTGCGTTGATGGCCATCCAGTCATATTAGCCGTGTGACCTTAGGTGAGTTCCTTAACATCACCGAGTCTCCATTCCTTAGTGTGTAAAATGAGGGAAATGATGCCTCCGTCCTAGGGTGGTTGTGAGAATGTAAATAAAAATTTCTCAGTGTAGTGCCTGCATCTGCTAAGGGCTCTATAAATGGTAGTCATTTTTATTATCATCATTTTTCTTTAGCTTATTTCATTTTGATGGCACAGCAGGTAGACTTGGCATAAAGCTTCCTGGTGCAGTCTTCCTGGTGCATGGAAACATAGGCCCCTGGAGGATAGCACATCAGACCCTGAAAGCCAACATACACCTTCCTTTGCATTTTTCACAATATTTTTCTCTCTTCAAGTAAACCTGGAGAAAACATTTTGCTGCTTGCTGCCTGAATTGGCCAGGAATTCTAGTTTCCAAGGAGATTGTAAATGGCTGTATCTGTGTATGCTGATTTGCCTCAACTTTAGAAGAATTCCTCAGGGAATTCTTCAAAGGAAACAGAACATAATGGAAATGCTTTCTCTTTTTTTATAAGCCATAGAAAATTGTGTGTGTGTGTGTGTGTGTCTGTGTGTGTGTGTGTCCTTAGTGATCTAAAAGTTACTTGGAAGCAGTCAGGCAAAATGGAAAGATTTGCTAATGAAAGCCTTATCTCCCTATGATTGCAATTTTATATGTCCTTTCAAATTAATTTATCTGGGGTTTTGGCTATTTAGAAAAGCATTTAGTGCAATTCGGAATTGTAATTAGGATATGCTATACCATCTGCAGGGCTTGATGTAATTCTCTAGCTTCACTATGGTTACATCACAAAGGAGGCTGGAGCTGAAGTCTGTTTTTCTACTCTAGAAAACCCAAAAGCACCTGCATAGTGTCTGTCCTAGATAGGGATTCAATACTGGTTAATTGATAATAAAGGTTTCCTCCTGGTGCACGGTTTCCATTAGTGTTTGGGGTGAATAATTGTACATTAGTATTTGAAAAATTATGGGTGGCTGAGCAGAAGATGCAGCTTGCAAAAGCTCTTGGTTCTAATTCTAGGTTGACAACAACGGCCCGTGTGACATTGACCCAGGCCTCTCATCTCTAAGTCTCTCTGTTTCCATTCAGTCAATTGTCAGATGGGATAATAAAACTGATATGCCTTCTAGCCTTATAGGGAGAATTGTTGCTATGCAGTTTTTTACGTATCTAAATGCTGACAATTTAAATTAGAACCCAATGTTGTTCTTTTCACAGAACACTCATGCTGTTCCACATCCATGGTTAAGTGACCACCGTTTATTCTGCAATCAGAGAGTCGAGCTGGCAGAACTGAAGTGCCTT
This sequence comes from Neophocaena asiaeorientalis asiaeorientalis, assembly GCF_003031525.2. NCBI lineage: Eukaryota > Metazoa > Chordata > Mammalia > Artiodactyla > Phocoenidae > Neophocaena > Neophocaena asiaeorientalis. Next base: position 5,532,653 of record NW_020185336.1, read on the forward strand.
GGATCCAGGACTGACTGATCCATTCACCATTCAGCATGCATTTGTTCAGCACTGTGTGGCATAATGGTGTAAAGAATACGTGTTTTAGAGTTAAGAAAACTGGACTTTGCATCCAGGCTCTCTCACTAGCTCTGTGATTTCAGTAAAATTACTTCACCTTTATGACATCTATGGCATGATGACATCTATGGACATAGGTTGCTGTGATGGATACCCAAGAATATGTAAGTGAAATGCTTGCACAGTGTATTGGTCTACAAACATAGCTTACTTTCCACCTACTACGTACACCATGCATCCCATGGCAGGAGATTAACGTAGTCCTTGTCCTCCAAAGAGTTTACAAAATCTAGATGGGGGATACATAAAGAGGAATAATTATAACATTAAGAATTGTCCTGGCTTATCATAAAATGGGTCTGTGGGGCTTCCCTGGTGGCGCAGTGGTTGAGAGTCCGCCTGCCGATGCAGGGGACACGGGTTCGTGCCCCGGTCCGGGAAGATCCCACATGCCGCGGAGCGGCTGGGCCTGTGAGCCCTGGCCGCTGAGCCTGCGCATCCGGAGCCTGTGCTCCGCAACGGGAGAGGCCACAACAGTGAGAGGCCCGCATACCAAAAAACAAAACAAAAACAACAACAAAATGGGTCTGTGGCTTGTTGGAGTAGAAAGAGCAGGGGGTAACCAGGGTTCAAGAAGAAAGTCTAAAGGAAACATGGTTGGCAGCCAAACTCAACTTCCTGGGCTGAAGCTACTCCTTTGCCAATGCCTCCTCCACCAATGGCTAAGTTGTAGTGAGACCAGAGAAGCTAAATCTTCATAGCTGTTTGCTATCAAGGAGATTATGTTTAGCTATATGTTAGCTGTGTTGGATTAAGTATTAGTAAAGAGTTTGTTTTCTCACCTACCCCTAAATAGATTAAATGACACATGAATGTGCTTCTAATTCCATTATCGTTCATATTTTTAATTCAGAATGTATGCAGTGGGCTGCGACTGCTGTGGGTGGTGTACCAGCCCCCACGAGCAGATTTGTTACCGCAGCATCTGCCACCCCAAATGCTAACTCCCAGGAACACCACTGCTTTGCAGTATGTTATATTTTACAAGACTTTGAGGAAAGAGAAACACAGAAAGATAGTGACAATCACTGTGGGGCTAGAGAGACAGAGAGCATAAGGTTAGAGCTAAAACTTCTAAAAAGCAACTGGAGTGTTGGAGAAAAGGAACAGAGGGAAGAATTGAATATATTTACCAAGGAATTAATGAACAGGCTAAAGGTATTTATGTAGGCAGAGAGCATATGGAAAAGGGGGAAATGAATCATGGAAGAAGGCAGCCAGTATTGCCGTACAATTTATTTCATCTTGAGACTTGTGTGTGTGTGTACATAGACACATATGTGCACACACACAAGTTAACTTTTTTCACATATATGTGATTGGAGGAAGAAAAAGTTTCTAAGTCCAGTCCATACTATTGAGCGAGGGAAAATGTGTCTACCATGAGGTTGTGATGATGGTTAATGTTCTCTGTGGCACTATATCTAACCTATATCTTGCAGGGGAATTCTTCAGTAAATATGAAGAGAAAGACATATAGCAAGGGGAGGGGTTGAAGAGAGCTGAGATCTGTATGAATATGGTAATCTCCTTCACTTCCTGGCACTTCTATTGCCCCCCACCCCCGCTTCCTGGATTCAGGACTTGCTGTCATGCCAAGTGATTGGTGGTGCCAAAGCCCAAATAGCTTCTGGTATCAGTGTCTCTTGCAAGGATTCCTGTAGAGGGAAATGAGGGGCTTTGAGAGATTGCAGGTTTTAGAGCGTATGGCATGACAGGTTTGTAAGCTTCTGCAGCTTGGGGCTAGAGAGGTCAGGAGGGGAAAACAAATGTGTCCCTAAGTATTTCTGATAAAGACTATCTTGTTTCGTTAAATGAAAGTATAATGTTAAGGACAGAGTTAAGGAGAAAACTTGGAACAAGGGAGGGTGGGAAGAGGTAAGGCATACAGGAGGAGCCTGAGAATGAAACCAAAGAGAAAAATGCCAGGTCAGGCTCAGAGCAGTTGAATGAATAAGTGGCTGAACTGGAAGACATAAGAAAAGGGTCCAAGAAGGTAGGTCTGCACGCGACCAGAGGGTGGAACTGCCCTGCCAGTCTGCCAATGGGAACCAGCTGAAGCTAGAGCTGGGCAGCCAGCACAAGGCCAGGAGTCAGAATAGCAACACCTGTGTTCTCACCAGAGTGTGTTGCACCTGCAGGAACAAGGTCTGGAACCATACCTCCTGGCAGGGTGTCCTTTCCACAGCTACCTGAGCAAGCTTGTGTATCCATGCTATGCCCTGCTCAAACTTTGTATGTGGAAATGGTAATCCGGCAGAGAGCCTTGAAAAAATCTCCTGACCGTAATGAGTCCATAGCTAACACCCTCCAGATATAAAGGGAAAACATAGTAAAAGAAAGAATTTACACCCGAGGAAGTAAAGAAGTAGCAAAAACTGTAAATATATTTAATAACCTTGAGGAGATAAAGGAGTGAAAGCATGTATAAAACAAGAACAAGAGCTTATGGAGTAAGAAGATTCTTATGAATCCAGAAAAGAATATTATGGCAAAGAACCAATTTAATGAAAAATAAGGTCGTTGAAAGAACAAAACTAAACATAATGGACTGGACATAACTGAAGAGAGAATTAGTGAACCATAAAATTGAGCTGAAGAAAAACTAATGTTATCTAATATATATTGAGTGCTTACTATGTGCCAGGTATTATTCAAGCATTTACCATGTATTATCTCATTTAATTCTTACAAGAATTATATGTCCCCACTTTACTGATTAGGAAACCAAGACAAAGAGAAGATAAGTAATTTACCCAAAGTCATACAACTAGTCTTGAATTCAGGGAGACCCCTTGTATTTAATCACTGCTCTATAATACCAACTCTCAAAATTTCTCAAAATACAGCACAAAGAGATAAAGAGATGGAAAAAAAAAGTTAAGAGAAATGCAATAAATCCTAGCCCTCGTGAATAAAAATCTGCATTTTAACAAATCCCCGGTGATTCATGGGCACTTGAAAGATCTATAAGACTGCTTAAGGGATTTCCCTGGTGGCTCAGTGGTTAAGAATCCACCTGCCAATGCCGGGGATACAGTTCGATCCCTTGTCAGGGAAGATCCCACATGCCACGGAGCAACTAAGCCTGTGCGCCACAACTACTAAGCCTGCGCTCTAGAGCCCGTGAGCCACAACTACTGAAGCCCATGCGCCTAGGGCCCATGCTCCGCAACAAGAGAAGCCACCGCAGTGAGAAGCCCATGCACCGCAACGAAGAGTAGCCCTCACTAGCCGCAACTAGAGAAAGCCAGCGTGCAGCAACAAAGACCCAACACAGCCCAAAAAAAAAAAGACTGCTTAGGTAATTAGTCCCAGCTGGCAATGCTGAAACCAAACTACTTGGGCTGAGAAAAAAATTTTTCTTATTGAAGTTTCAAGAAGTCTGGGAGAAAAATCTGGAAACTTGAAAATCAAGTGGAACTCTTTACCAGATCATGTGTTAATTAATCAGAGGAGCACACATTCCCTAGCTTCTGTATATTTCAGTCTGTCCAAGTAGCTTTCTGATGCAAGAATAATAGTTCTTGTGAAACAAGAAAGAAGGATGAGTTTCCTCAGGCAGTTAGGTGTGAATGTATGGAAGTGGTGGTGGTGGTGGTGGTGTGTGTGTGTGTGTGTGTGCGCGTAAGTAGATAAGGGTTGTGCCTCCTTTTGGCCTTGCTGATTGAGGTGTAGCTATCAGAGAACACATCAGGATTTACTTGTTTCTCTTTCTAGACTGTGAGCACCTTAATAAGAAAATGTTTTACTCTTCTTTGTATCTGTAAAGAATAGGACAGTGCCTAGAACATAGAAGCAGACATTCTGTTGTTAAATGCTTGAGTAAATTATTTTCAAGTCTTTTTTTTTTTAAGGTAGTAATTAACAAAACTCTTCTTTCATCTCCTATTGGATGTTTCTCTGAACAATGGTTCAGATTCTGGGAGGATGGGCACACAAAAACATTTGACAAGGGGTTTTGAAACACTGTTGAGAAGTGCCTAGGGCAATTTAGCAAAATAGATTTCCTTTTGAGTGCCAACTCCAAATGATTGGTAGTGGTTGCCTGGAGCTGTGCTGAGAAGGATTCTGAGGCTGCATTTGGCCTCAGCAGGAAAGAGCACTATAATCAATTAGTGGTGGGTGCCAGGGGCAAGGGGGTGGGAGGTAGCATCCTATGACCCGCATTTGCCCTGGGGAGAATCCTATCTACCAGCCATCTCTGGAGCCAATCAAGGATGGAGTTGGAGGGGGATGGGCAGTCAATGAGGAACAGTCCTTTCACAGAGATCTTAAATACTGGGTTACCAAACTTTCAAAAGAGTACCTTTGTTTTGAGATGACAATGAGAAAGTCTTATTTGTACCAACGTGGACTTGGGGGCTTCTTAAACTGAACCACACCTCTTTATTCCAAATCCTAGAACTCAAGAGAGCCATAGCAGGACCAGCTGGTCAGAAGACTCTCTGCTCCAGGGTATGTGAACTGGATTTCTGACCTCCCAAGATCTCTGTTGACAAGACAGGATTTCTCCAATGAATTTGTCACCATTTATTATGGGTGTAGAACTGAGGACAATTACCAATTGATCAGGGCTTTCGACATCTTGCTCAGTTCCTCATTTCTTCCCCATTTTTATGAAACAGACCCGGCATCTGGGGCTGAGACAGTTTTCAGGAAGTTGCTCCCCGCCCCCCGCCATGTCCTGTCACCCTTGTCAGGCCATAGGGTGTTATTACACCATGGATTTTATTACATGGACAGTTATTTTACTTTATTTTTGCTTTTTTTTAAAAATTGTTTCTATTTCCCAAGATATTTTAGAATCTCTCATATTTTTCATCAAGGCAAAGTCTTTCTACAGGCAAATACTGGCTTACTGACAAAGAATTAAAGGGTCTGATGGTGCTAGACAAGGGGCTTAAAGAATGGAATTGTGGAATCAGAGGGCTATAATGAAATGATAACATGGCCCTCTTTGGATGAATTGCTGTACTGGAAAAATCATGAACTTTGATATCTGACAGCTTTAGGTAGAACTTTGACTTTCTGTTTTAAAATGTATGAATTTGAGAAAGTTACTGTTTCTTCACCTGTAAAATGTAGGTACCTTAATACCTCCCTCACAGTGCAGAGGGTATAAGTGACATGAGCCATTAGTAATATCTAAGCAAGAAATGTGAGTTTCTCTTCCTTCTATTATCTAGTTTCATTTCACATGACGGGATGTTAGCAACCTTAATCTGAAAGGAGTCCAGAGGAACATCCCATTAATGTTTTAGCGTTCAAACTCCCAACTAGGAAATTCTTCCTTACGCTAACTTGTTATCTAATCCAAATATTTCCTGTTTTAATTTATTCTGTAAAAATGTGAAAAAAAAAACTGATTCTTATGCTGATCAGGCTGCCCCCCCCACAAGGCTTAGATGTGGGGGCTGAAAACATAAAGCTCATGCAGGGTGGAGCCTAGTTGGTGCACATTCTTTTGGTAGCAAGATCAACTACGTTTGTTTGCCGGGCTGGCGGAGGGAGGTGAAGTGCTTGATCCGGTCAGTAGCAGAGAAGACTTGCCTGTGATGCCCAGTTAAGGAAATCCTCCATGAAAAGACATGCCATGCAGACTGCAGCGCATGGTAGAGGTTATTACAGAGTCATCGTCACAAAGTTTGTAATAGTTAAGGATTTGGGAGCTGACAGGTGGGGTAATTGGAGCAGGTTATAATGTACCAAGAATCATTTTGGTTCTGGTGGCAGCAAAAATGCTAGTGAGACCAAACCAGTCACAACTAAATCCAGAGGGTCCATTATTTGCAGGAAATAAGTTCCCACAAGAAAGCCTCAGTGCCAGTAGGGTGACAATCACGAGCATTTCTATGTCTACTTCATTCCATGAACATCCAGAGACTCCAGCCTGTGGTCAAGATACTTGCTCATAGCTGGTTCATGGTCCTGACATTAAAGGGAAGAAAATAACTGAAAATCAAGAGGGGTATCCCCTAGATTAGTTAATGAGGCCTCCTTTGGGGACCAAAACCAAACAGTAAACAAAACAAAACGAGAACAAAAGTGCAAAACCCAGAAAATAGAGAAAAAGAAAAATTAGCATGGGTGTATCAAGGCTATATGAAACTCTGGAGCTTCCTGGAAAGGAAATGATGTGAAATATTACCAGCAAGTTACTAGGTGGAATCATTTTTTTTTTCTTATTGGAGTATAATTGCTTTACAATGGTCTGTTAGTTTCTGCTTTATAACAAAGTGAATCAGTTATACATAAACATATGTTCCCATAAAAAGTCTCTTGCCTCTTCGTCAGGTCCAGACTTTTCCCCGCACTCCGTCCCGGCCAGCCGTGGCGCACTAACCCCCTGCAGGCTGTGTTCACGCCGCCAACCCCAGTCCTCTCCCTGCGCTCCGACCGAAGCCCGAGCCTCAGCTCGCAGCCCCGCCCGCCCCGGCGGGTGAGCAGACAAGCCTCTCGGGCTGGTGAGTGCCGGTCGACCCTGATCCTCTGTGCGGGAATCTATCCGCTTTGCCCTCCGCACCCCTGTTGCTGTGCTTTCCTGCGCGGCTTCGAAGCTTTCCCCTCCGCCACCCGCAGTCTCCGCCCGGGAAGGGGCTTCCTACCTTTCCTCCTTCATAGCTCCCACCCACTGGTGTAGGTCCCGTCCTTATTCTTTTGTCTCTGTTTATTCTCTTTTTCTTTTGCCCTACCCAGGTACGTGGGGGGGGGGGGGGGGGGGTTCTTGACTTTTGGGAGGTCTGAGGTCTTCTGCCCACGTTCAGTAGGTGTTCTGTAGGAGTTGTTCCACGTGTAGATGTATTTCTAGTGTATCTGTGGGGAGGAAGGTGATATCCGCGTCTTACTCTTCAGCCATCTTCCTAGGTGGAATCTTTTGCCAGAGTTGGGGAGGGGACAGAACCAAGGAGGAATGAACTTCCTCTTTGTTAAGCGAGCATTTCAAAGCTTAATTAGGCCCCCTTGGCTCTGATTTCTTGGCTGTGGACAAGTTGTGTGGTGTTCACATTCTTTTCCCTGCTGCTGCCAAGCGTGCCCTGCACTGTGTCCTTAGGTGTCACCTGATGACATCCTGAACCTGAGACATCTGAGTTCACACTTGTTCAGACGGGACTACAGCCAAACCGGCTCAATCTAGACAGAATTTTCAATTGTCCCTTCAGAGCCTCAGTCCCCTGGATCAGATACTGGCGATCTCTGTGCCTCTCCCAGTTGACTCAGGAGGCTATGTGCTGAAGGGCTTTTATAGAACGGTGGGTCTATCAGCGCCTCCGCTAAGCTAAGTAGGCGTCTCTGCTGGGTCCCTGTGATAATCCTCCTCCCCAGACATGTGTACCTCAGTGACACACCACCAAGGGACAAGATCAAATGGCCTCTCTCAATGTTTAGGGTATAAGGGCATAGTGGTGTTCAGGGCACAAGAATGGATAGGAAAATTTTCTTTTCATAAACCTCTCATGACTATAGAGGAATCAAATGGGTTTCGGAGTCAGGAAACTTGGGTTCTAATTTGGACTCTGCTTCTCACCTTCTTGAGAGCCTCATTTTCTTTAAGCACAAAAAGAAGAGATTGTTCTAGATGACCTGCAGGGTCTGTTGTAGCCTTAACTCTATTTAATAATCTGTGAAAATGACTTGCAGTCGTGAAGGAGGCTTTATTTTTATTTATTTATTTATTATTTTGTTGTACGCGGGCCTCTCATTGTTGTGGTCTGTCCCGTTACAAAGCACAGACTCCGGACGCCCAGGCTCAGCGGCCATGGCTCACGGGCCCAGTCGCTCCGCGGCATGTGGGATCTTCCCGGACTGGGACACGAACTCACGTCCCCCGCATCAGCAGGCGGACTCTCAACCACTGCGCCACCAGGGAAGCCCATGAAGGAAGCTTTGGACGTTGCATTTACTCTTTCCTGCCCTTTGCCTTTTTTGAGTTCCCTGCTGTCTCCCTCTGCGGAATCCTCATGCACTCGACACAGCCCTCAGGACATTTATCATGTTCTACCTTACAGCAATTTGAATTCTTGTTGTCTAGTTTCCTATAGATTATAAACTTGGCAGTATCAGAGATGGCATTTTTTTTCACCTTGCTTTTTCATCAAAGTACAAAGCACAGTGCCTAGCACGTAAATTCTTGGTGGGTTCTCAATGTCCAGCGTAGGGGTCACGAAAAGCCAACACTGTCCCCATCAAGGCAAGTGCCTGGTGCCTGGGAATGATTCCCAGCTCTCTGTTAAGGTCACATGTCTCAGTCAGTATTGCAGCCTTGGGTGGTCTGATGAGTAATAGATGAAATCTTTCATTTCAGGTTGTGTGGGGTCAACTTGTATGTTTTGTGTTCTTCAGTTTTTCTTTGGATTATGGTCCTGGGATTTTTTTTTTTTTATCAACATTTTCCTCGTACTTTTTTTGCCCAGCACTATGGTGCTAAAGTACCATACACTGACTGCTATAAACTCAGCAGTCTTGAAATTAGGGGGATTTGGTAGGAAAGATTTGAGGTTTAACTGAGCAATGACCATTAAGGTGTCAGGTGTTTTCCTGGGAAGCCATCACTTGATTAATGGATACAGAGACACATTTTCTCTTCTATTGTTTCTTACTCTGCTTTAAAGTCAAGAGACCAAAGCAATTTATAGTAGGTACAGTCTTCTCCTTTTGTTCTAAGTTTATCAGTGAATTTGTTGCCTACTTTGAACCCCTGTATGGCTAAGGAGACCTTAAGCGGAAGGAGCTCTGGAATGCTAATATTCACATCCTCATTCTCCCAACTGTCTGAAGTCCTGCTGTTTAAATTTGTCCCCGTGGCATCACTTTGATCATGGGTGACATCAGTGGGGAGCAAGACCTTAGGGTTCAATGCTGCTCAGCTTTGAGAAGGATACTAAAGAAATGCAAGCTGTGGCTGTAGTAGACATTTGTCATGATTTTTGACTGCCCAGTACCTGGACACTGTGCCTATGTTTGGGGGAATTTTCATCCTATGAGGTAAAATCTCTATTATCAAAGAAGGTGAAAATGCCAACTATTTGCTTTCCTGGCCTTCCTTACAGCAGAGCATGGGCGAGTGACATGGTGCTTTGGACTCAATGTATCTTCCGCAAAAACGTATGTTGAAGCCCTGACTCCCAATGTGATGGTATTTGGAGGTGGGGTCATTGGGAAGTAATTAGGTTTAGATGAGGTCCTGAGGGTGAGGTTCTCATGATGGGATCTTATAAGCACCCTTATAAGAAGAGACCAGAGAACTTGTTCTCTCTCCCTCTCCACCTTGTGAGGTCACAGCAAGAAGGCAGCTGTTTGTAAGCCAGGAAGGAAGCCCTCAACAGAGACCAGATCTGCCAGCACTTTGGTTTTGAATTCTCTAACTTCCAAATGGTAAAAAATAAATGTTGATCTTTATGCTACCCTGTCCATGGTATTTTCTTATAGCAGCCTAAGCAGACATAGCTACCTACCAGCTGGGTGCACTCACCCCTTTCTGAGAAACTGATGAAACAAAGAAACTCAGGAATACTCCCGTTTTATCCTAAGGGGGATGGTGGTCACAGCAACAGGTATGCAGGGGTCTCCGCAGTGGTTCTGGCAACAGTTCTATTTGCAGTGTTTAGTGTCCAGCTGTGGGGCTGTTGGAGGTGTAAGTTGGGAGGTCTAGGTTCAGTGATGCTGCTAGTTTGTCTTCACAGGACCAACCAGTTCTGTGGTGTGAAAAGGGCCTTGATCTTGCCTGCAAAGCCTCTGAGCCTAGTTTTCCAGCCCTCCTGGAGATTCTGTGAGCCACATAATACATTCGAATAAATTAGTTTTCTGCTTTCATTAGCCAGAGTCGGTTTCTATGCTTGCATCTGAAAACTACCATCGATTCATTGGCCCATGCCCTCAGGAATTCATAGTCATTGTTGGGTCAGAGGTGACTAACACACGTGAAACATCTGGAATATATAAGATAAGGCCTCAGATTATGTCCACTACCTTGTGCTTTATACTTAAAATACTATAGGAATAGAGAATAGGAAGACAAAGTCTAATGTAATGATTTAGGCTCCAGATTAGGTTCGGAAAGTCCCAATTCAGATGACTTTAAGGGCCATGCCAGTAAAGTAAACGAATGCCGCAGGTGGGAGTTTGGAGAAAATTATATGAGATGATGTTTATAAAGCACAGTGTATTGTTTATAATAAATGTACAGAAGTGGTATCATAGTAATAAAAACAAGGAGGGCTACAGCAATAAAAATAGCTAGTGCTTTCTGTGAGTCAGACTATATTCTGGTGCTTTATTCTTAGGGTGACTATATGGCCAGTTGGCCCAGAAGAGCGCTGGGGTATCCTGTTCATTTAGCCTTGATCTTCAAGTTTTCTTTTTTTTTTAGCAGAATTTTATTCATGGTTGCATTAAAATAAGTTGGAATAAGTTATTCTTATTGCTTTGCCCATTGCCCACCCTACGATAGAATCAACCATGATAACCCATTTCTGTTTTGCAATCCCTTCAACATACGATGTAAGTAACACTTACTTTTCATGATCTTCATTCAGAATGCTGTTAGAAAGAAGTGCCCTGTGCAGGAGCAACTAGGGACAGCCAACTCCTTCCAGGCTGGGTGGAGTTAGGAAGAAGAGTCCATTTGCTGTCCCTGCTGGCTGCTTGATGACCAGCCAGATGTGCCAAGGCCTGTGAGACCCAGCCTGCAAGACAGCCTTTGGAGACAAATACGGGTAAGAAACTGATTAATGTATGTGAATAGATACCAAGAATGATTATTATGCTTATATTGTTTTTTTCAAATGTTTGGGAAACCAATATAAAAAGTTTCAAAAAATTTTTTGGCTTTAATGTATACTGAATTGTATTATTTTATTTTTGTGAAAAAAATGATTTCTGAAATAGGTTTTGAATAGAACTATTTTATAGATCCACCAATAAATTAAAAAATATGTTGGTCAGTGAATATTTCAAAAATAATATATATTTTACTTAGTTTTAGGGCTCCTTTTCACTTTCAGAAATATATTTTTTTGACAAATTATAAGGTTACCTTCTTTATTTGTATTTACTATTTAATCTTCACAATAACACTCTGAAGTAGATTAAAAAAATTTTTTTCTGTTTACAGTTGAGAAAACTGTTACATACAGTAACATGTTCTTTAAAGCACTTAGCTAATCAGTAGCGAGCCAAGATTTCAAACTTGGGAATCTGGCTCCAGAGTTTTTGCTCACAACCATTACTCAAAAGTAGGTTTCACAGAAGATAGAGGATTCTAAACCAAAGATCTGCCCCCCTCTCCAAGCTACTTAACTGGCATGTAACCTTGGGCAACTCACTTTCCCTCTCTGAGCCTCTGATTCTTTATATATAAAATGGAGGTGCTACTGCCTATCTCATAGAGTTGCTGGAAGTATTCAATGAATTAACACATAAGAAAGGGCTTTTGTAAGCTGAAGATGCGGTACATAATTAAGACCATCATCTGTGGGCTTTTTCCATAAATCTAAGGCGGCATTGCGTGGGCTGATGCCCTAAATAGGAAGTTGGTGGGCATAGTGTGGGACAGGCAACAACTTTCAGTTATTCCGATTTCTATCTCCAATTGAATAAATTGGAAGCTCACACTTCCAACACTGTGTGTAGAGAAACACAGCGTAATCTTATATATCAAGGATCCTCACACTGGTAACATGAAGCATAAGTGTGTGTGGTTGAATTGTCCCGGATACACATAGAGTCATAGTGTCAAGGGATCCACAGGACTTAAGATCTGTTCTATTCCTTTGGAAGTGACTGCCAGCAAAGGAGAACAATTTCTGATTTGTGTCACTGATTTCTTAGACTCCTGCTGACTAAAACGTAGGTGGAAAGTGGAAAAAACCCCACGTCGTTGTGTCTAGCTGATGGGCTACTTAATGATCCCACAAAGGGAAGAAGATGATTTCCTGTGCTCAGGGCCATTGCTCATGTCTAACCACCATCCTCTGGACAACTACAGGAGTTCTAATTGCCTCGAGCTTGAACTCCTCTAACCCATTTCCTTTACAGCCATTATATAGATTTTTCTGAAATTAAAATCTGATTATTACACAGCCCTACTTAACAATCCTTCAGTGACCTCCCTTGTCCTTAGGATAAAGTTTAAAACCCTCTGCGTGGTGGGGTAGACATCTACTATTTTTTCCTGCCCCACTCTCATTCCACAAAACTTGGGTGGACTTGACTAAATTACACAAAGTAAGAGCGGGTACATGACCCAGGCCTGGCTTATTCTACAGAATAACTACTTCTATAAGATATTCTACAGATAACTACTTCTATCAGAAGTTGTAGAGACTGGTTTAGGGATGGACATAGGATCCAAGCCAAGGAGAGCTGAAGAAATTCCTTCATTGATGACAGGATGAGGACATCAGCTAAGACCTATAACTAGCCATGCTGGAAAACTCAATTGCCTTTTGAAATTCCTAGTAACTGGAGCCATTCTATTCCAAATTTTGTTATTTACGCTTTTTGATTTGTTTTTCTATGACTTAAGAAGATTCTTGACTAACACACTAACATACGAAGTGCTTTATGGTCTGGGCGGTACTCTCTACCTAGAATGACTTTCACTGTCCTACTTTTCTTCATCCTCTTATCTCATTCTATTCATCATTCAAAATACCACTGGAGAACGATACCTTCTCAGAAGTCTCTTCTGAAATCCCAGCCTGATTTAGTTGCTCCTTCCCCATGTTTGCTCTCTAAGAACACATCACTCCACGCTGTAACCACTGGTCTATTTTTGTCTTCCTTTTTCAGTTCAAGATTTCTTAGGGAAAGGGACTATATCTTATTTTACTGTGCATCCCTACTTCTGAGGAGATTCAATAAATGCTTGTTGAATAAATAGATACAGCTGGGCTTCCCTGGTGGCGCAGTGGTTGAGAGTCCGCCTGCCGATGCAGGGGACACGGGTTTCTGCCCCGGTCCGCGAAGATCCCACATGCCGCGGAGTGGCTGGGCCCGTGAGCCATGGCTGCTAAGCCTGCGCTTCCGGAGCCTGTGCTCCGCAATGGGAGAGGCCGCAACAGTGAGAGGCCCGCATACTGAAAAAAAAAAAAAATACAGCTCATACTTGGCTGAAATTTTCTCTAGTCCAGATACTATTTAGAGCAAATGCCCCTTCAAATATCCAGATGCCTTAATACTCTATTATATTAAAATTACTTCCTCCCCAGGACATAGTTGTCTGCCCAGTAAGTCTGGGTGTGGGAGTCTGCATTACCCTCCAGACGGGTTTAAGCTAGGACGGACTCAGAGTGAGTTGCTGGCAGGAAATCTCAGAGTGGACCTTGACCAGTTGGCTTGGGGGTGGTTGGATTTGATGAGCTCAGGAAGATAATGCTATGATGAGCACAGTATTTCTAGACAGGTATTCACCTCCCACTCATTTTCAATCCACTCCCACTGGCCCCTTCCACCTCCACACAAACAGCTGTTGCTGAGTTCATCAATACATGATTGCCACAAATCCATAGACATATTTTGGTCCTTGTTTGACTTGCATTCTCATCAGTGTTTGCAATGCTGACTACTGCTGCCTATCTCAAACAATCTTGTCTTCTGTGACTCCCAGCTTTACACTTACTTTTCCAGGTGCTTTGTTTCAGACTCTTTTTCAGGTTCATATCCCTTTACACAGACAATTGGACACTCAAGCCTCAGTCCTGGCCTTCCTCTGTTGATATTTTCCATTTTCTACCTACACGATCTCATCCACATCCAAGGCTTCATTTTTTCCCACCAAGTACGTGTCTCGTGAATTTGTGTCGCTAACCTAACTTTTCACTTAAGCATCAGACTTGTATGTATAATTGTTACCTAATAGCTCTACTCAGATGACACTTCAAACTCAACATGACTAAAACCAAACTCTAGTTCTTCTGTCTCAAACTTAGACCTCAATCTGTGTTCCCAGTCTCGATGAAGAGTGCCATAGTACATCCATTTATTCAAGCTAGAAACCCAGGTGTCATCTTTGATATCTTGTTCTCCCTGATATTCAATCCAGTTGAATTTATAGGAATAGTGTTTGAATCTTCTCATCTACCCATATTTACTTTTTCCCCAACTAAAAGAGTCTCCTAAATAATTTCCCAGCTTACACTCCTTTCCCCCTCCAATCTTTTTTCCACCCTGTAATGATAGTGATCTTTTCAAAACATAAATTTGTTTTGTGTAAGAACTCTGTTTAAAAGCCTTTAATGACATCCCATTGCTCTTGGACAATGATTAAGATTCTTTAACTTAACCCAAAGACCTTACATGGTCTGGCCTCTACCTGTATTTCCTACCTTATCTGTACCTGCATCTTTTGGTTTCTCTAGGTTTCTCTTTTTTAGAGTCATACTGGCCCTCATTCAACCTTTCCTTTTGCTATGCTTCCTCCCAGTATAGGCATTTTTATGTGCTCCTTTCACTCCCTCCTTGATATTGTTAAGTTCCACTCATTTTTTAGATCTTATTCTAGTGGTCATTTCTTCAGGGGAGCCTTCTATGACATTCCATCCTAGGTCTCCTGTGTGCTCTCATAGTGCTAAGGACCCCTCCTTTACAGCGCTAACTGCAGTGCTAACTTTACCTTTATTTGTACAATTATTGGATTATAGTCTGTCACTTCTACTAGACCGTTTGCCCCATGAGGGCAGGGCAATCTGACTTTGCTTACTTTTTTTTTTTCTGTTCATCAATTAGGTAATGCTATATAATAAACCACTCAAACATTTAATCATTGCATGAAAAAATGCTCAACATCACTAGCCATTTGGGAGATGAAAATCAAGATCACAATGAGATACCACTTTACACACCTTAACATGACTATAATTTTAAAAAATGGAAAATAGGTGTTGGCAAGCAGTAGAAACCCAGGCGTCAACTTCTAGTAGAGAAGTTGGAACCTTTGTACATTGATTGTGGAAATGTAAAATGGCCCGACCACTGTGGAAAACAGTTTGATGTTTTCTCAAAAAGTTAAGCATATAATATATATAACCCTACAATTCCACACCTAGGAACATACACAAAAGAGCTGTACAAGTACATGTACACACATGTTCACAGCATTCACAGCCGTCAAAAGGTGGAAACCGCTCAAATGTCCATCAACAGATAAATGGGTAAACACACTGTGGTATATACATACAATGGAATAATACTCAGCCACAAAGAGGAATGAAGTACTGATGAATACTACTGATTAAGGATGAACTTGAAAACATCAGGCTGAGTGAAAGAAGCCAGACACAAAAATGGCACTTATTATATGAGTCCATTTATGTGAAATATCTAGAATAGGTAAATCCATAGAGACAGAATGCAGATTGGTGGTTGCCAGGGGCTGCAGGAAGGGGGAAATTGGAGTAGAAATTCCTTAATGGGTACAGAGTTTCCTTTTGGGGTGACAAAAATGTTTTAGAACTAGATAGAGGTGGTGGTTGCACGGCATTGTGAATATTCTAAATACTACTGAATTGTTCACTTTGAAATGGTTACTTTTATGTTACGTGAATTTCACCTCAAAAAATTATTTAAAAAAACAACATTAATCATTTATTATTTCACAAGACTCTGCATTGTCAGTTCTAGACTCAGTTCTATTAATCTGGGTGAGGCTCACTGATTTCAGATGGGCTCATGGGTGTGTCTTCAGTTAGTTGGGGGGGTCGATTGGGGATTGGATGATCTCGTGACTTTGGCTTGGTTGACTTGGCTGTGCTCCATGTGGTCTCTCATTCTTCATCAGGTTACCCTGGGCTTATTGTCAAGGCAGAGACAGAGATGAGGGGAGCAAGACCTCTTGAGATCTAAGCTCAGAATTAGCACATTCATTTCCTCTGCATTCAGTTGGTCAAAGCAAATTTCAAGGCCAGCTCAGACTCAAGGAGTGGGGAAATGAACTATCGCTTTATGGAGACTGAAAAGTCAAAGTACAAGGAGTATGGATATAGAGGGAGTGGAGAATTGGGGCTGTTTTGCAGCTGATCTACCATAGATTTTATCCTTATGCCTGGCACTTGGTGAGTACTCAACAAGTATTTGTTCAATTAATGAATAAGTCATTGAATTTAGACTGGAAGAGGAGCTGGGGTCCTAGTTCAACATCTGAGATTATGAGATTTCATGGACTGGAAGGAAAAGGAAAACAGGATTCCTTGAGGTATTTGAGAACTTCTCAGATGATTCTAACTTCTCTAATTATAAATCAGAAGACAACCACAACCTTGTAAGGAAGATGGAAAACCCCTTCATCATCCCCTCTGGCTAAGCTTCCTTCTTCCACTCCCTGTTTTGGTCAGGAATTAGAGGACTTTCTGTGTTAGAATTCTGAGCTAACACAAGTTTAGTAGCTATGCCAGCAGTGTGCTGGTAAACTGGTTCTCTTAAAAAAGGGGAAAAAAGCCTGATTTGTGGTGTTTGCCGATTTCCCTTCCACTATGGCCATTTTCAAGCTACGAGCTTAAAGTCACTGAATGCGGAGTTGGGAAAAAATAAACACATCTGAGGCTTGAGAGTTGGTGGGAGCCAACTCCAGGATGCCACTGCTGTGCCTCCTTTGTTCAGAGCTCATCTGCACCTTGCCTGCCTTAGCTTCCACTCTCCCAGAACCATCGGAGTCAATGGTCTGCTAGAGTTTGTTTTGCCCCATCATTTAAATTGTTCCTTTCATTCATTCACTCAACAGACAGTTATAGAGAAACTCTCATAAACTATTGTGTTAGTCTCTGGGGTTAAAATGATGAACAATGTGATCATGGTGTCCACCTTCTTCGAGCTCCCACGCTCCCTAACTGAAGTAGTACTTCCAGAACCTCTCAAGGGAGTTCTCTATTTCTGATGTTTTGCCCAGTGATACCCTGAGAGGGTGTTAGAGTGGTAGCACCTCAGCCTAGACGAATAAGACCCCCAGTTTCTCTTCTCTCATGCACGACTGTCATTTACCACAGTCTTTCTGGACTACTTCTTTCTGGGTTGGAACCAAATATTCAATTAGAGCTCAACTATATAATTCAATTTTGATAGCATTGCTGCATCACAATCTGAAAAATGAGAGGTTATTTTAAAACCATACAGAACAGGAGAAATCAGAATGCATTTAATGGTTACTGTATCACATAATACTTAACATAATGTAATCAATACATAGCACTGTGTATAAATGAACCATTTAGGTTCTCACACATCTGAAGGAGAAAGAGGGCACCATTCCCAGAAGTGCTTTCTTTCCATTTGTTAAACCATAGTTCACACTTTTGGGGAATCAAATATTCATTTAAAGCCAAATACTAAGGCTTGTGTTCTCTTTTTTATTTCTTTTCTTTACAGATGTACATAGTTTTCTTTTGGTATACTATTAACCATGGACATATGTTTTTCATTTTACTACGTTGCTGACACTCAGGGTTTTATTTTTCTTCCACGGGAGGGGAGGGCTGGATTGGTGGGGACAATCAATATATACAATATAACAGCTGTTGCAAAATATATATGTGTTTTTAGATGACTGACTGAAGTTCCTAACACAAACTATGCCTGAGTGAACAAAAGAAAAATTTATGATTTATTTATTGTGTCTAGGACCCAAACATAAAGCTTAGTATAATCAGTCATCTATAGCACTCATGGCTTTAATATTAATTGCACTTGGAATAGCAGCAGAATAGTAACCTTTGGGTGGAACAGAGCAGCTGGGAAGCGTATTTTCAGAACACAAAGCCACCGGTTACCCTTGTTGTGTGTGGAGAGATGGATCTGAGAAACAACTTATCCCAGGAAAATAATACACTCCACTCACCAGCCAAGGTCACAAAGCCAGGAGTCCTCCTGGAAAAGAGACTACTGCTGGGGCAATTTGGTTTAACAAACTGTTATTTCCTCATGCAAAATACACGTCCTTGCTGCCAAATCTCATGAGCATGTAAAGAAAAATAACCACTTGCCCAGTAACTCGGCACCAATGTCATTGTAGGCTGTGAGTGATGGGTGGCAGTGAAGTCCTGTGGAGTGCCCCACCACCACCACCCTGGGACACAGAGTGGAAAGATCTGTGTTCTGCTAGATTCCATCAAAACTGGTGTGTGTCTTCCAACCAACTCAGTGGCTGGCCTCCCCTCTGGGAGGAGACTTAAGTAGAAGTGATAGAATGTTTCTACTTGACCTCCAACTGAGGGTTGGAGGTCTTGACATTAACTCTTAGCGTCAGAATGAATTCCTCTTTACTCCACGTTCCTGTAACACATTATTCTACTTTTTAGTGGAACGTGCTCTCCATCCAGCCTGAACTGAGAGTCCCTGGCGGGGGTGGGTGGAGACCATCCTGTTTCATCTTAATATTCTCTCTGCTCTTCATAGGTGCAGAGTGAACATCTGTTCAGTTGAAGTGAGAGGGAATTAAGTTATTTCACAGACTTTACAGTCCCCCAGCTGATCACACATTTTCTCTTTAATTAATGGGACCTTTGATGGATTCCTACCTTGGCTACCTCTGGTACCCTTGTGTGTCCTGGGTCTTGGTCTCTCCTTCTGTAGGGAATAATCACACCTTCTCTATTTAACAGGCTTTTTTTGTAACATCAAATATGAGAACATGTAGAATTCTGAAGATTTGGGAAAGGATTGAGCAATTGTATGTAGTCCTAAGTTTCCTGCAAGCTGAAAGCCCCTTACATCACCTCTGCCCGGTAGTAATTTGGCTTCTCCTGAGGGGCTGCTAGTGATCCCAGTGGCCAAGATGTTTCAGAGCCATAAAGTTAGGTCTGCAAACAATGTAAGTTTCTTTTTTGTTTGTTTCTCAATGATTGAACAGGAGGGTATTTCAAGTCCCCATTCTACCTAGTGACAGAAAAGTTAACCTAGCTAACTGGGTCTTAGTCATTTCAGGTTTTAAACTCAGCATTTCAGTCAAATTCATCTCTCTGGTGACAGGCTTTAACGCCATAATATCAAGACATCTGAGAAGCGTCTGGTTCTGGAGAATGTACTGTGTTGGCATCCATTGCAATATACAATCCTGCCTGCTTCTTGGGTGGAGCCTCTTTTCACGTTGGTACCCACTACAATATCCGAGTCCCCATTTATCTCAGGTCATCAACCTGGACCAGTGGTTCTCAAACTTTTTGGTCTCAGAGCCATTTATATTCTTAAAAATTATTGAAACCCCAAATAATTTTGTTCTTGTGGGTTATGTCTATCAATATTTATACTGGTAATTAAAACAGAAAATTTGGAAATATTTATTTCTTCATTCAAAAACTAGAAGTCATTCCATATTAACCTAAATGACATACTGTTTATGAAAATAACCACATTTTGCAAAATAAAAAAATAGTGAGAAGAGTAGCTTTTAAAAACATTTCTGCAAATCTCTTTAATATCTGGCTTCATAAAAGAGAGCTGGATTTTCATCTCTTACTGCATTCAATCTATTGTGATATACTATTTTGGTTGAACCATATAAAGACAATCTGGCCTCATTCAGATACATGTGGTTGATAAAGAGAGGAGTATCTAACAGCTTTTTCAGATAACCATCCATATTGTTTTTAGTACTATACCAAAACTCAACAAGTGGTAGTTTCTCAAAGGTTGGTTACAATGAGGAATCTGAAACCATAGCAATGAGCTTTTCATATTCTTCCACATTAAAATCCATTGCTCTGTTTGCACTCTGAATGGACCTTCTACCTCTGTATGATTTCATAACATCATGCATTGGTCATTTGGAAAACTGATCAACTGAGTTGATCAGATCTTCTAAATGTTGATATATTTTAATATACAACATCAAAAACTCAGATTCAATGATATCATGACTTATTTAATAAGAAAACTCGAATTGCTGGAAAACCGTCAAGCTCACAGTGGTAGATACAAGTTTTCCAAAATTCTATTTTTTTCTTGAATTGTTTGTATGATGGGCAACACATTCTGTTAATTTTTCTTTTTCAAGTACCAGGCTCACTTGGTTCATTTCCAAGAAAATACTCAAGTCTGTTAAACGCTCAAGTCTGAATAATCATAATTTATCTTTCAGTCTTTCAAGGAAATAGAAACGATGTTCCATGAAAAAGGCAGCTAGTTAGCTGGCAACTCAGTTGCACCTATGCTGTTCCTGACACAACCATTGCGCTTTGAAATGCGGCAGAGGGGCTTTAGGCATAATTTCCATTTTACTACATGGGATATTAAAAATACTTACACTCAAGGGACTAGATTTGATAAAATTAACAACTTGAGCTGTCTCATCAAGGACATTCTTCAGTGAAATTGGCATTAAAAAATACAAGTGTGCGGTGATGGAGACTACAAAGACAGCTAGTACCATTTGATGCCGCTGCCACGACTCATGCTAAGGCACCAGGAATATAACTCAGTATATAGCTTTTGCATCATTAGTGCTAATGTCAACACAATTAAAAAGGCAAACAATATCTTAGAATTATTATGAAAATAGTCTTAACCTCACGGATGCCCTGAAAGGGTCTCAGTGACCTCCGGCAATCTGTGGACTACACTTTGATAGATACTGGCCTAGACACAGAGTTCTCTTCATTCTTACAGAGGCTCCCATAGGTTTTTCAGCCTCCTGAGCTGTGTTCAAATGCTCGGCCTCAGGGGAAGGTGTTGGTTCGTACCCCATGTTTTGATGGGGACACTAGGAATCAGGCTCCTCCTGGTACAATCTCTGTTCCTTTGTTGCTGTTGTAGTGCAGGAACGCTGTGTAGATAGGTCATCAAAAGGCAGTCTTATCAACTCTCAGATCCCCAGCTTTGTGTATGAGTGCATTTTTTGGTTTGTTTGTTTGTTTTTATCAATTTCAGTACTTGGTGGGCATCCTGTACCCTCTCAGGGACACTCATCAATATTCTAATACTGAACCCAAATCTACTTCTCACTATATTCACACGTTGGTATCAATCCCATCTTTCAGATTTAAAAAGAACAATCCCATTTTCTTTTCTACATAAACGTCCTTTATGTAGAAGGACTTTTCTACATAAAAGTCCTTTTCAAAAGGTGTATCAAAACCTCTCTCACTTCTGTTCTCCAAAAACATGATATGATAGGAATGAGACAGACTTGGGTGTAAGTGTTTGCATTGTGACCTTGTGCAAGTCACTTCATTTCTTTGATTTCAGGTTAATCATCTGTAAAATAAGGATAATAATTCTTTTTTTTAAATTAATTTTTATTGGAGTATAGTTGATTTACAATGTTCTGTTAGTTTCTGCTGTACAGCAAAGTGAATCAGTTATACATATACATATATCTACTCTTTTTAAGATTCTATTCCCATATAGTCATTACAGAGTATTAAGTAGAGTTCCCTGTGCTATACAGTATGTTCTTATTAGTTATCTATTTTATATATAATAGTGTGTATATATCAATCTCAATCTCCCAGTTTATTCCTCCCCCGCTTTCCCCCTTGGTAACCATAGTTTGTTTTCTACGTCTGTGACTCTATTTCTGTTTTGTAAATAGGTTCATTTGTACCATTTTAAAAAATTCCACATATGAGCGATATCATACGATATTTGTCTTTCTCTGCCTGACTTGCTTCGCTCAGTATGACAATCTCTACGTCCATCCATGTTGCTGCAAATGGCATTATTTCATTCTTTTTTATGGCTGAGTAATATAAGGATAATAATTCTTACCTCATAAGGTGTTTGGGGAATCTAATGACATATGTGTTTAAAGAATCAAATTAAGCACATAGTAGGCATACAATAAATGTTATTTCTCTTCCTTTTTTGGAAAATGTCATAATTGCTCATAATTTCTCTCAGGATATAAATGTGTTCTGAAAATGTGACAATAATAAGGTATTATTAGTCATAACAGCACCACGACATTAATAATTTTAAGAATCATTGCTGGACTTCCACCTTGGTTTTTAAAGTCTGTAAATTTGATACTAAGAACTGCCAGTTGTAGCTGCAGAACCCTGAACTGTTGTGGTATCTATAACAATAACTGTCAGTTTGGGGCTCCTTTTTTTTCTTGAAAGAGAGAATAAGGGGTTGTAGAAATAAATGTTCAGGAACCTGAGATGGAAAACTTGATAACTACTCATACAGTGGTACTTTCTACAAGCGAAGGCAAGATGGATGCCTCACATTTCACAGAAGGAATTAAAGTTAAGGGGCAGATATAGAAAAAATCCCTTACTGAATCACTAAAGAGAATAAAATGGATCCGATGGTTTTCTATTTTTCTAACAAGCAGTGGACCAGTGACATGAAAGCTCGGATTCAGGAATATAGAACAATGATCTAATTACTAAGCTCTCGTAAACTTCAAGTTCATAAACCAAAATAGAGATGAGGAAATGTATCTCTAAAGGATATCATGGAGTCTTAGGAGATGTAAAGATCATTCATCTCTTCCAAGGCCAGTCTTGCCAGTAATAGGGTGGTGATTGGCAAAGCCCTCTTATAGGTTTATAAATTCCAGGACACCCCATTTATCTGGAATTATGTTTCACAGGAATAAGCTGTTTCACAGAAATAAAAAATTTCAGATAATTAAATTATACCCCACCTGGAAGTAAGACTATTTTTTACTTTAAAATAGTGGTTTATAACCCAGGGTTCATGAATCAGTTCTAGGGAGTTTTTGAACTGCCTGAAATTATATAGAAGATTTTGTGGATTTTTTTCTCACATGCATTTTTCTGAAGACAGAATCCATAATTTTTACAAGTTCTTCAAAACTGATAAGAAAGAAACACCCCCCTCCCCAGCTTTTGTATACAGCAACTATTTGAAGATAATCTTTTCACAAAGTTTTCTTTTAGCAAAGTCTTTTTGCAGCTAGGAAAATGGAAGTGTGATATTCTGAGTGTAATGTTTTGTTGTAATACTGGTTTGCTAATAAAATAGTGAAATAAAAACAAACAAACAACAACAAAAAACCCCCCAAAATGGACTGTAATCCAAAAAACCCTAGGAACTACTGTTTTAAGCAATTCTTGAAGTAAAAATTTTCAAATTGATCTAACTTTCCTATTTTATTTGCTACCTATTGGGAAAATGACACATTTAGGGATATTGTTCTTCTATTAATTTATCCTTGCTTTTTAATGGTATTTCTGTCTCCTTATTCCCTGATGCATCAGTTACCTTTTCCTTGTTACCAGAAAGTTGGCTTCCAAGAATTTCTCCCTGCCTACTGCAAAGTGCTGGGAAATTAGACAACAGAGTTTGTTAGAATAATACTAAATAGGCTTTTAGTGAAAGTCCCTCCTATGAATAAAGTGTGCAGGTGTTAGTGCACAGACTATGGGGCATCTCTTTTTTTAAGTCAGGGACCAGCTTTGCATTTTTCCCATTCTTTACTTGTGGTCTAGATGACCAAGTCAACCAGTTAATGATTACCTGACACTTGAGAGGTAGGTAAATATATTGTTTATACAATATAGAGTTCAGTAGGATGTTATTAGGCTTTGTATTAGTCAACTATTGCTACAATAATACCACATAACAAACCATCCCGCAGCTAAGTGACACACAATAGGCATTTGTTTTTCTTTGTTTGCAGGTCAGCTGGAGCTTTGTTAATCCAGGTGGGTTTAGTTGGGCTTGGTTCAAAATTCTGGATTGGATACAGGACTGCCCTAATATTTCTTCTTGGTCCAGGAGCTATTTGAACCCAAAGATAAGAGGACAAGAGGGATGAACATAGATGCAGGATGCCTCTTATGGCTTAGGCGTGGCCCTGCCATATTCTTACTTCCACCCACCCTCCATTGGCCACAGCAAACCACATGGTCAAGGTCAACAACAATGGGGAAGGGTAATAAATATATATATCCTCCCAAAGAAAGCAAGTGAATATTTGCTTAACAATTACTTAATTGACCCCAAGCTGCCCCTTCTTATAAGTGAATTCATATTTTTTAAAAAAGAAAAATAACCACAGAGCACCTTGCTATCATTTTAAAAAAGGCAGATTAAGCATCCTAGTAAGATTCCAAAACCTCCAGAAGGAAGAATTCTTTGATGTTGTTCATCCTAAGAGTATAGATAATGGACCAAAAAAGACCCCCAAAACCCCAAACCAAACCGAAACAAAGAAGAAAAACCCCAAAACAAAACAAAAAAAAATAAAAAGAAAAAAAACAAACAGTTTAATAAGTAAAGGAAAAAATATTGCCAATATTCCCTCAGCCATGAAATTTCAAATCCAATTCTGAATCACAGTTTATGGATATTGTTGTCTTTCTTGAGCTCTCATGGTGCGGTAATCCCACAAGGGGCAGTTTGTTTGTTTGTCATTCCAGAGCATACCATCTGCTCTTAGCAATGTCTATCTAAAGTCCCCTTCTTTCCCATTATGGCAGCATCTTTGTGTAAGTAGAGAAATTTCACCTTCATAACTTATTCATGGCTGGGATAAGGATCCAGCCTTGGTGAGAATCACTGCAAAGCAGCATTATCAGTCCTTCTCACTTCCTTAGGGACAGCTCTCGTTCATTCTTCCCAAGGATCAATGAGAGTAGCTTTCCTTAATTTAGAACATCTGAATAGATTTAGTGGAGAAATGCTGACGTTTGTATGTACTTCCTGGCTTTTGATTATTTCTTGATGTAATTTTCTCTCTTAAAATGGGGACAACATGGCCCGTGTCTTTAAGATTTAATAAAACAACAAGCCAAGGGCAGGATGTGGAACAACCTTGATGAGAAAGAGCACAGGGCTTGGCCTAAGTTGGCTAAGGTTTGAATTTGGAGGCCAATAACAAGCTGTGTATCCTTGGAAAAGTGACACAACTTCTCTGAGCCAAATCTCTAATGAGAATATACTACTACCTCTCTCACAGTGTTGTCGTTAGTTGCACACAGATTAGTTCTCAGCTACCTGCAAAATGGAGAGTATTTATTGGTTTTCACGAGTAGGAGAAACGAAAAGAACCTTGATTCTAGAGAATTTGAAATCCGTGGATGAATCACCAGAATAAAATGAAGAGCACTCTTTCATTCTAATCTCGGATGACATCTCTACAAAATGAGAAGAGCAGAGAGAAGTGAGTTTCCAAACACCCAGATGTTATAACAATTGTCCCCAGTCATTGAATTTTCACCTTTAAGTCTTACAAGTTTCGAAAAGGTTAATTCAGACAACATACTATTCCTTCTAGTGATAGCTGGATGGGAGGGGTGGGAGATGGAGAAATAAAATAGCAAAGAAGCACAAATTTGCCGCTATTTTCAAGTTTCTAAATACCAGCTTTTAATGGAGAGACTGTTTATCTTTGTCAAAGTAACTGTTTCACTTCTGTACAGCAATGGAGAGAAAACTTGCAGACAAAATGCTAACTGTATTCCTGTTTAACGTTCAAAATAATTTTTGTCTAAAATGGATAATTCTGTAATAATAGTAGTAATGAACTACTTTTAAGGCTTATCATGTAAGGCACTATTCAAAAGGCTTCATCTGAATTATCTCTTAGATCTGCATGAGAATAAATATTAGACATTAATTTAAAATCGAGGCATTCAACACTAAAAAGTGTTTAGAATACTCATACACTCACCTTCTAGAACCAAAAATTGTTTACTTTGGGTAGTAATCCTAGATAGGAAAATATACCAAAATATAGTCAAATAAAATAAGTGGAAGTGGAAATATATATACAACTCAGTGTCAAAACAACAAGGAATGGACTCTGGTCATCAGCATCTTACCTTTAGTTCCCTGAAAATATTTTTATTGGCTTAGAAAAGAATATATCTTGTGTGTATATTTAAAAATCAGAGACATCTTGAATTATCAAAGAAAACTTTACAGAACACTGAAACGTACCAAAAATAGGCTGGGGGGAAGTTGAAAGGAAAGAAACATCTGATTGATGGATAAATAACACAATGCTGTCACTTCCTTGGCAACTGAAGGACGTTTCTCCTTTGTGTCAAGAAACCTTTGCAGTATTTTCAACAATAAATTTGTCGGTTGAATGTGTAGCTGAAAATTTTCACTAGGGGGCAGCCTCTCACTGAAATGCAAGAGGATACTTTCTGCATCATCTGATTTCAGTAAGGAACTGGACCAGGGAGGCGCACATTCTGGGTTCAGCCTCTAAAGGGAAATTTATGCGTCTATAAAATGTTGAATCAGCACAGTCACTCAGTGGCCAGTAAAGGAAGGAAAAAGTCTTGCATAACATTAAAAGCCCAGCATCAATGGATGCTTAGCTGTATGGACAGTGTGTGCTTTGAACACAGAACCTTTGCTGTGTGTGTGCGCTGAGCATCGGCAGCTGTCAGGAGTTTTAAGAGGGTCATGGTTTAGCCTCTTTTACAGATACACACACACGCACACACGCACACTGAATTAAAAGCCCCTGTGCAAGTAAACATTTTACAGTTGGGAAGGAATTGAAACAAGGATTGATTAATCCTTCACCTCTTAAAACCTAGGTTTAAACTGAGCAAAACACTGCGGCCAGGCTGCTGCTCCACCGCTTCGTGACTTTTATATGACCCTTTCTACCCACCTATTGTTTTTCCTCTTTGCCACTCTTTCTCTTGCGTTTTATATTCCTCAAGTGATCTCACCTAACAAAATCAACAGCCCAGGTCCCGAGGAGAGTCGTGACTGTGTTTTTTTAACCGGGTTCTGAATGGTCTCAGCATTACGCAGAGGCGATATTTGAAAGGTGATACTGCCCAGTTCCTCTGCAGCCAGCAGAGCTGCGGGTCCTATTGTGTCTGTGATTGTAAAGGCATCTGAGAGCCCTGACACCCCTGAGCAACTGGTGTGACCTTGTGTGGTCTGGGAACCGGGACAGAGCTAGGGTGGCCAGGCACATTGTCACCCAGGACCCTCAGGCAACATAAGCTGGCCGTAGGGGTGCTTGTGGAAACTTGGGGACCACTCCCAGAAGCCTGCGTTGGAAATGGAACTTTAAAACGAGAAAAGAAAAGGAATTCATTAGATTAGAGGTGGGCATCCACAGAAACTAAGGCCCACAGAATTGGTAATTTTGCAGTAAGCTGGAGGCTAGAACTTGTGGCAGTTAGAAAGCATGACCCGTGTGGGCTCTGTAGCCAGACCAGAGTTTGAATCCTAGCTCTGTCTACTACTGGCTGGATGACTTTGGGAAAGTTACTTAACTTCTTTGCGCCTCAGGTTCTTTTTGTATAAAATGAGTGCTTAGAATAGTGCCCGGAACGTAATGAGTTTCAATGAAAGTTAGCTATTATTATTATTGATGTTATATTATTGTTATTAGGATGCAGAGATGAGGGAAGAGGACTTCAAGAAAAGTGTCAGTTTCCCCAGCTGTAAAATGGGGGTAACAGTAGAGCCCACTTTATAGAGGTGTTGTAAGATTTAAATAAGCTACTATATGTGAAGTGCTTAGAATAGTACTTGGCAAATAGTAAGGGCTCAATAAAGTATTGTCACTGTTACTAGTAACCTGGATGGAGATAACGCTACTTTCCACCCTAAAGAGCTATACAGACATAGAGAGTGGACTTTCCACCCTAAAGAGCTATACAGACATAGAGAGTGGACTTTCCACCCTAAAGAGCTATACAGACATAGAGAGTGGACTTGAGGACACAGGGAGGGGGAAGGGTAAGCTGGGACGACGTGAGAGAGTGGCTTGGACATATCTATACACTAACAAATGTAAAATAGATAGCTAGTGGGAAGCAGCCACATAGCACAGGGAGATCAGCTCGGTGCCTTGTGACCACCTAGAGGGGTGGGATAGGGAGGGTGGGAGGGAGACGCAAGAGGGAGGGGATATGGGGATATATGTATACATATAGCTGATTCACTTTGTTATAAAGCAGAAACTAACACAACATTGTAAAGCAATAAAGATGTTAAAAAACAAACAAGAGCTATAGAGTTGTGTGAGGAATGCATATGTATTTACTGCATCATCATCCCCCAGGATACTCAATAAATGCCATTCATTCTATTACTTAGCTTGATAATCCTGATACATGCTTAGTATCCATGCGTGTCAGAGGGAAAACTAATTTCAGTAATGGGGACCTAGAGTTTACATATAGTCGTTCCTATAAAGCAGTGGGTCAATCATTTTATGTTCTGGAGCCTCTTTGATAATCTGAAGATATCTATGGATTCTTACCCCAGGAAAAAAGCATATACCCGCCCACCATATTGCCTACACATTCAGAGGCTTTTAAGCCTGTCTTAAAGCCCATCTAGGGATTCCACAGAAATGCACGAGCCCTGGGTGGGGGTGGGAGGGCAGGGGTCTAAGAATTCCTGCAATATACAGAAGAATATAACTGGAAGGGATGATTCTTCATACAGATTTCATCAGTAAGAATAGGGTTAGGAAGATGCCAAAAAAATCAGTACATGCCCTTAACCCATGGTTCTCAAACTGTTGGTGGTGGAGGGAGAATAATAACCTGGATGCTTATTAAAATTAAGATTCTTGGCCTGTCCCACCAGGTATTTTAGTTGTCTTAGGTTTACTAAGCCCAGAAAACTGAATTTTAACAGGCACCCAGTTGATTTTGATGTAGGAGGCCCTTAAAGCACACTTTGAAAACTATTTCCTGACTTTCCGATGAACTTGTATCAGGTCTGAAAGACATTGGGTCCGGACTAAAGTAGAATTATTAAAAAAGAAAAAAAAGAAATTGTTTCTATCTTAAACCTCAATACACTATTTATCTAAACTAAGCATTGCAATTAGTTTAGAAGAGGAATGAAAGAGGAATAAAACTGCAGCTCTCTAGAAGGGTCTGGTAGAAGGTTTTGCTTGAGAGACACAAGTCATATCACCAAAAGATTAGATGACAGGCATTTTGGTGAACTCAATCCTATTCTCGTTACTAACACGGCTGCCTATCTTGGCTCCAATAAAGTTGACATGTCCTGTGTTATCTTGTATTTTGGGACATGAACTTATTTATTTCCTCCAACCATATTATCTGATTATGATTGCTTTTCTCAGCCAGGTGGCAAACTTGAGGTAAGGAACCATACTTGATTATTTATCCGTATTCCTCCACCTAGATACCTGGTAGAGTGCTCAGTTGATACGTTTTATAGGCTCACTAACTGCTAAATTAACTTACAATGTAATACGGTTGAAAGGCAATAACATGGATTTCATGACTGTAATTAGCATGCTTCTAGGCATGGCCATGGAGAAGGGCTTCGTGGTAGAGTGAACTCAAAGTCATTTTGATTACACTCCTCTCCTAGACACAATACAGAGGATGAAAACAAACTTGTTTAGGCTGCATCGCTGGCCGTTCTAATAGTGTTGGGAAACATTCTCTTTATATGGACCTGGTTTTTGTGGGCTCACTTTGTCTGGATTTTTCCTGACTTCTTGGATGTCCCCAAGGGCAGGGGTGGTGCCTCTTCCTTCCCTCTTTTTACACTGTCGACAGTGTTAATGACGAACTCAAGACAGAGCAAGGGCTGAAGTAAATGTTGTCTTCTGACCCCCTGAGGCAGGTGGGGGACAATGACCTCCCTGGTTAGTGCAGAAACCCAGAGAGTATCTGCTGACTCAAAGCCATCAGCCTCCAAAAATCAGGTTTTCAGGGCCCAGAGATGAGACCAGATATTCACCTCAATAACACCAGTGTTTGTGGCTCTGGATACAACTGATATTATAGAGATTATTTATATCTCAAACTGTTTTTATTTTTTAGAGTCACTGTCACATGAGCCCCTGTTTTTGGTCACCCGTATTCCTCTCTACCCAGTGTCCTCCTGTGGTAGAGGCCTCTTTGTAGGAATATTCTTGAACTACGCGGAGCACCCACCACCAAGGCCCACACTTGGGCAGATGTCTCCCAGGCCAGCACAGTGATGCTGAGCTAAGGCTACAGGCTCCTCTGCTCTTTTTTTTTTTTTTAATTCAATTTATTTAAACTAAAAAACCAAAACCCAAAACAGTTCACCCATTTCTCTTCAAACTGCTATTTTAATACAATGAGAAGGACATTAGGGACATTTATACAAAAAATTTCTCAAGCATTTAGTACTGGGCCGTGTTTGAAATTCCCATAAACCTCATTACTTCTGAACCTCAAATGAAATTCTTTGCTCCTACCTGAATGCAATTGCCTGAGGATTTAAAAAAAATTGTTTTAGATCCTTCTTTTGGTGGCTATTTTTAAAATGGGCTTTAAAAAGTCTGGAGTCCTAGGAATTTTGCGCAGAAATGTAGCCAAACAGAAAGGCAAAGTAACATACGGCAGTGTTTTAGGCAAATATATGATAACATAAGGACAGCTTAAAAAATGAACATTGGTGCTACCTGGCAGTGCACATCCTGTGTTTTATTAAACCCTGAACATCTGAAAAACAATTTTTAGCATTCATTACCTTTAACTCCCAGAAGAATCTGCCTTTCTAGAGAAAGGCACTTAGAACTGTCACTTAGAAGTGACAGACGACATCATCCTCAGGCCTGTGGGATCTGCTAGGAGCATTCAGCAACTGGAAAGAGAAGGATGAGGTGTTGCAAGTAATCAGGAAACTCAAACCATTTTGAAAAATGTGCAAAGATCAGCTGAGCTACTTTTACTGCCAAGAATTAAAGAATCTTTTTGAAAATGCGGTTCTGCATCACTTATCATCTCAAGGGAATCCAGAGGGTTTTTAAACAAAAGAACACAAGTATAAACCTTACACAGATAACACATAGCACATGGCCATACAAGCCCCCCTAGAAATTCACTTTTTTTTAAAAAAATGACACCAATGAACCATTGAAGATGCTTAAAACAGGTTTATTGAATTGAATGGAAGTGAGCCATGGCTGCACAGCTCTCTTCCAAGGAGGTCATTTGTAGGCGTAAGGAGAGGGGCAGCTTCAGACATTTGTTCCTGGTGAAGTCTAATTGTCAGTGTGCAAAACCAGCACCGGGAGGAAGCATCTATCGTTCCACGGAAGCTTGTGATCTTTCTGAAATGGGTGAAAATCAATGAGATTATAACTGAAATTTTAGCATTGCCCTTCTCAAACCTTACACCCTTCCCTCACTATTACAAGTCTTAGTAGAGGAATTGCTCAGTAGAACACACACAAGAGCAAGAAATGGAGACAGCTAAGCAGCATTTCTTTTATTCACATTTTTTTTTCAGTTGTGGGCGGGTGACTATTGTGTCAGTCAGGCTCCTCCCAGGAAACAGAAGGCACCCTCAGCCGGGAACAGGATTATGAGTCTGGGGAGAGCTGTAGGCATGGAAGAGGGGCTGCCACGAATGAAGCCACTGAGTGGGGAGAGGGGCAGGGGAATAGACATCAGTCTCTATCCCTGCCCTCTGAGCCCAGCCGGTGACTCCTAAGGGTCAGAACCCCCTGGAAGCCAGTGGGCCAGCTGATGGTACAGTCAATCCAAGTCAGCTTCCCAGGGCAGAGGGCAAGGCAGAGAATAGGGTAGAACAGGCATGAGGAAAAGCTAAAAAACTAACTGTTGTTCTCACACTTTGGAACAACAAACCATGACAGCAGAGTACAGTGTATATGTGCTGTTTTTTTAAAAAGCAACTTAAATCAGATATTTATTCCCTTTCTTCACTATAAATCCTCATAATACATCTTCACTGACAACCCTGCCGAAGAATCCTAAAGCATGCAGGGTAGAACTTATCTCTTCCAGTTGCTTTACCTTTCTTCTACCACACGTGAGCAGAGCATGACACGCATGGCCACGTTTTCAGACCTCCCTGTCTACCTGTTGGTCTTCTTTGATATGAATTCACTGCGAACAAAGACTGCAAAGCTGCACATTCTGGTCTTTGCTAGGCAATAAGCATGTACTCTGTCGTCATTGTTCACGATGCTAAGATCTTGCAACCAAAACTTATTCATTGGTCCTTTATGTTAGTATCTCAGAGAGGATTATAATCTTGGACTTTGTGTAGGAAATAGGAACTGGGATTTCAAGGCTGCTGTGGAGGTAAATAGCTGGCTGGCTGGAAGAGGAATGAGAGAGTCACTAACTGTTCAACAAACATTCATGAAGCCCTGCTCAATGCTGGACAGTTTGCTAAGTCCAAGGAACACAAAGATATAAGACAAGGGAAACAGACAAGTCCTCCAAGGAATTGCAACTTAATGTGATTAGTGCTTTAATAGAGAACTGGATAATGCCCTGTGATATTAGGAAATGGAGCACCTGGGGAATCAAAGAAGGATTCGCAGAAGAGATGATAAATGAACTGGATCATGGAAAAAGAGTAGGGATTTGCTAAGGGAAGGGCCTGGGTAAAGTCATGTTTTGGCCTAGTGTGGCTGTGACTGGTTGGGGTGGGGTGCTAGGAGAGAAGGCCAGAGACCAAGCAATTGGGACTAGTTGGAAAAGGCTTCCTTATCTGCTATAATTTTGGAGTATCTTGAACAGTTAATTTAAACATAATACATAATGCATTCTTAATGTTAACCTCCAATCTCTCCTCATTTAGGAAATAAACATCTTTCATCTTCTTTGGTCATACTAGTCCATCATTCTGTGCTCCATGCCAGTTTGCATAAGAATTTAGTGTTAATTTTGCAGAGTCAGTAACTGCTCAATGTTTAGGCTTGGATCTAAGATTGGACTTAGTTAAGCCTTCATGAATCATCTTTCCCTTGCTCAAGCTATTGCTGTCCCCAATTTACTATTGCACAGACTCAAGCAAGGCTGGAACTTAAGCAAGTTTGCTTTTTTGCAGAATATTCCCTGTAAATTATAAGCTGCTATTGTCCAGGAAAGGTTTGTCTCTAGGTCGCTTTTTTTTTAAAATAAATTTATTTATTTTATTTATTTATTTTTGTCTGTGTTGGGTCTTCGTTGTTGCACGTGGGCTTTCTCTAGTTGCGGCGAGCGGGAGCTACTCTTCGTTGCGGTGCGTATGCTTCTCATTGCGGTGGCTTCTCGTTGCAGAGCGTGGGCTCTAGGCGTGCGGGCTTCATTAGTTGGGGTGCGCGGGCTTAGTTGCTCCGCAGCACGTGGGATCTTCCTGGACCAGGGCTCGAACCTGTGTTCTCTGCATTGGCAGGCAGATTCTTAACCACTGCGCCACCAGGGAAGCCTTCTAGGTCGCTTTTACTTTTCTCTCTCTGGTTATGCTTTGATTTGTCTATAGGGACAGGCTGAGCAAAGAGGGAAGCTATATAAGCAGCTCATAATTTTGATGAAAAATAGAACAACTTTCAGATTGTTTAGTACCTGAAAGTAGAAGGCAATATTTCTGCTATTTTTTAGCCTTTTCACTTTATTAGGCTTTTGTGAATCACATGGGCTATAACTTTTTCTTAAACCATTTCATGCTCTATGATAGGTATGATAAGAATAACTTTATTTAAACTGGATTCAATTTTATTTCATAGCAAGCAAATACAAAAGGATCCTAAAGTACTTACTTAATTATTGCCCTTATTTATCCATTTTACTATAGTTATTGGCTAGCCATGAATAGGGAGGAAAAAAATTACCAACAATGGCTGGGAAAGGTGATAAATTCTAGCTGACTCTAAGTTTCTGTGATGAAGGGACAGGTTAAAGTGACCCTTGAATCATTACTAGTGGGAGTTACAAAATGGGGTCATAAAGTATTTCAGTGCAAGAATAACATTTAGGGGGCTTCCCTGGTGGCGCAGTGGTTGAGAGTCCGCCTGCCGATGGAGGGGACACGGGTTCGTGCCCCGGTCTGGGAAGATCCCACATGCCGTGGAGCGGCTAGGCCCGTGAGCCCTGGCCGCTGAGCCTGCGCGTCCGGAGCCTGTGCTCCGCAACCGGAGAGGCCACAACAGTGAGAGGGCCGCGTACCACAAAAAAAACAAAACAAAACAAAAAAAACCAAAATCTATGTGAATACATTGTTTGATTTCATTTTAATCCTCAAAAAAAGGTTTTGTAATAAATCCTGGCAGTTATGTTTAGCCCCATTTTATAGATGAGGAAAATGAATCCCATAGGGAATAAGTGACTTGGCTAAGGTTGCACAAGTGAATAGTGTGGTAGGAACTTGAACATTGTTCTTTTGACTCCAAGGCCCTTATGTTCTTCCCCTTGTATGTCATTGAATAAAGATGGAATTTCTGATCCACCAGAAAAAGGGTGTGAATGCTGAGCTGTTGCTCCAGAGGTTATGTATTTGTCAGAACACTGTTGCACAGTCTCCTGGGGCTCCTGGTAACCAATGGTCCACAAGGGTGAGGGCACTGACTATATTAGACCGTGGTCTGAAGTAAAGAAGCAGAGGAAGATTGGTGCCCAAACAAGGAAGCACATGAGCAAAAAACATGCTGGAGAAAGTTGTGATCCAGTTTAACAATTCAACACTTTTGAGCATGTGCTGTGTGCCAGGACCACTGCCAGGAGCTATTTCTGGCACAGTTTCTGCTCTTGAGAATCTCACAGTTCGGAAGGGGAGATAATTAGAAGACAGTGTGACAAATGCAGTATGCAAAGGATGTTATGGGAGCCCACGGTTAGAAATCCATACTCCAGCTGGAGCTAAGGAGCAAGACTGGGGGAGGGAATTAGGAAATGCTTCCCAAAGAAGGTTAAGTCTTGAGCAGAATCTTGAAGTAGAAGTAGGAGTTAATCAAACAAAAGAAAGGGGAAGAAAGGACATTTCACCTAAAAAGACAAGGAGGTGAGTGAGGGCGTGGGAGATTCAGGTAATTGGTACATCCCTGGTGAGCTTGGGATGTGGAAGGAGATGAGGCTGGAGAGAGACAGGACCAGATAATGAAAAGTAGTGAATACCAGATTGACTAAGGAGTTTGTACTTTATTCTGCAGACCAGACAAGGGAAAGCTATTTCAGGTTTTGTTTTTAATTGAGACAAAATTCACATAACATAAAACTAACCATTTTAAAGTGTACGTACAATTCAGTGGCATTTAGCGCATTTCCGGTGTTGTGCCCCGGCACCTCTATTTGGTTCCAAAACATATCATCATCCAGAAAAGAAACCCTGTACCCATTAAGCAGTCACTCTCTATTCGCCTTTCCCCCAGCCCCTGGCAACCACTAATCTATTTTCTGTCTCTAAGGGTTTCACCTATTCTGGATATTTCATTTAAATGCAATCATTTATTATGGGATCTTATGTGTCCAGCTTCTTCCACTTAATATAATGTTTTTGAGGCTCATCCATGTTGTAGTAAGTATCAATACTTCATTCTTTTTGTGGATGAATAATATTCCATTGTACAGATATATCACAACATATTTATTCATTCATGACTTCATGGAAGTTTGGGTTATTTCCTCCTTTGGGCTATTGTGAATAGTGCTACAATGAACATTTATGTACAAGTTTTTGTTGGAATACCTGTTTTCAGTTCTTTGAGTATATAATTAAGAGTGGAAGCCCTGGGTCATACAGTAATTCTATGCTTAATTTTTGAGGAATTGCCAAACTGTTTTCCACAACGATTGCACTATTTGACATTCCACTAGCAATGTGAGTAGGTTCCAGTTATTTCCACAGCCACTCCAACACTTGTTATTTTCCATTAAAAAAACATTATAACTATCCTACTGGGTGTGAAGTGGTGTCTTATTACAGTTTTGATTTGTATTTCCCTAGTGATCAGTGATGTTGAGCATCTTTTCATGTGCTTGTTGACCATTTGTATATCTTCTTTGGAGGATTGTCTATTCAAGTCCTTTACCTATATTTTAATTGGATTGCCTTCCTGTTGTTGAGTTGTTGGAGTTCTGTATATATTCTGGATGTTAGACTTTTTTTTTTTTAACATCTTTATTGGAGTATAATTGCTTTACAATGGTGTGTTAGTTTCTGCTTTATAACAATGTGAATCAGCTATACATACACATATATCCCTATATCTCCTCCCTCTTGTGTCTCCCTCCCACCCTCCCTATCCACCCCTCTAGGTGGTCACAAAGCACCAAGCTGATCTCCCTGTGCTATGCGGCTGCTTCCCACTAGCTATCTGTTTTACATTTGGTAGTGTATGTATGTCCATGCCACTCTCTCACTTCGTCCCAGCTAACCCGTCCCCCTTCCCGCATAATCCATTCATCTGTCGATGGAACTTATGTTGCTTCCATGTCCTGGCTATTGGAAATAGAGCTGCAGTGACCATTGTGGTACATGACTCTTTTTCAATTATGATTTTTTCAGGGTATATGCCCAGTAGTGGGATGGCTGGGTCGTATGGCAGTTCTATTTTTAGTTTTTTAAGGAACCTCCATACTGTTCTCCATAGTCGCTGTATCAATTATGTAGTGTCCTTATTTATCTCTTGTAATAGTCTTTATTTTAAAGTCTATTTTGTCTGGTATGGGAATTGCTACTCCAGCTTTCTTTTGATTTCCATTTGCATGGAATATGTTTTTCCATCCACTCTCTTTCAGTCTGTATGTGTCCCTAATTCTGAAGTGGATCTCTCGTAGATAGCATATATATGGGTCTTGTTTTTGTATCCATTCAGCCAGTCTATGTCTTTTGGTTGGAGCATTTAATCCATTTACATTTAAGGTTGTTATCGTTATGTATGTTCCTATTACCATTTTCTTAATTGTTTTGGTTTTGTTATTGTAGGTCTTTTCCTTCTATTGTGTTTCCTGCCTGGACAAGTTCCTTTAGCATTTGTTGTAAAGCTGGTTTGGCGGTGCTGAATTCTCTTAGCTTTTGCTTATCTGTAAAGATTTTAATTTCTCCATCAAATCTGAATGAGATCCTTGCTGGGTAGAATAATCTTGTTTGTAGGTTTTTCCCTTTCATCAGTTTAAGTATGTCCTGCCTTTCCTTTCTGGCTTGCAGAGTTTCTGCTGAAAGATCAGCTGTTAACCTTATGGGGATTCCCTTGTATGTTATTTGTTGTTTTTCCCTTGCTTCTTTTAATATTTTTCTTTGTATTTAATTTTTGATAGTTTGATTACTATGTGTCTTGGCATGTTTCTCCTTGCGTTTATCCTATATGGGACTCTCTGCATTTCTTGGACTTGACTGACTATTTCCTTTTCCATATTTGGGAAGTTTTCAACTATAATCTCTTCAAATATTTTCTCAGTTGCTTTCTTTTTCTCTTTTTCTTCTGGGACCCCTATTATTCGAATGTTGGTGCATATAATGTTGTCCCAGAGGTCTGTGAGACTGTCCTCAATTCTTTTCATTCTTTTTTCTTTATTCTGCTCTACTG
This sequence comes from Neophocaena asiaeorientalis asiaeorientalis, assembly GCF_003031525.2. Taxonomy (NCBI): domain Eukaryota; kingdom Metazoa; phylum Chordata; class Mammalia; order Artiodactyla; family Phocoenidae; genus Neophocaena; species Neophocaena asiaeorientalis. The sequence goes on from NW_020185336.1 coordinate 5,569,938, forward strand.
TAGTTATTTCCACTATTTTATCTTCCAGGTCACTTATCCGTTCTTCTGCCTCAGTTATTCTGCTAGAGAATTTTCAATTTCATTTATTGTGTTGTTCATCATTGTTAGTTAGCTCTTTAGTTCTTCTAAGTCCTTGTTAAACGTTTCTTGTATTTTCTGCATTTTGTTTCCAAGATTTTGGATCATCTTTACTATCATTACTTTAAATTCTTTTTCAGGTCGACTGCCTAGTTCCTCTTCATTTGTTTGGTCTGGTGGGTTTTTACCTTGCTCCTTCATCTGCTGTGTGTTTCTCTGTCTTCTCATTGTGCTTAACTTACTGTGTTTGTGGTCTCCTTTTTGTAGGCTGCAGGTTCATAGTTCCCATTGTTTTTGGTGTCTGCCCCCATGGGTAAGGTTGGTTCAGTGGGTTGTATAGGCTTCCTGGTGGAGGGGACTGGTGCCTCTTTTCTGGTGGATGAGGCTGGATCTTGTCTTTGTGTTGGGCAGGACTTCATCTGGTGCTGTGTTTTGGGGTGTCTGTGACCTTATTATGATTTTAGGCAGCTTCTCTGCTAATGGGTGTGGTTGTGTTCCTGTCTTGATAGTTGTTTGGCATAGGGTATCCAGCATTGCAGCTTGCTGGTTGTTAAGTGGAGCTTGGTCTCATTGTTGAGATGGAGATCTCTGAGAGAGCTTTCGCCTTTTGACATTACATGGAGCTGGGAGGTCTCTGGTGGACCAATGTCATGAACTCAGCTCTCCCAGCTCAGAGACACAGGCCTGACACCCGGCCAGAGCACCAAGACTCTGTCAGCTGCACAGCTCAGAAGAAAAGGGAGAAAAAATGAAAAAATTAAAAAAATAAATAAAACAAAGTTATTAAAATTATTAAGAATAAAAAAATTAAAAAGTAAGAAAAAAGAAAGAAAGAAGTGAGCAACCAAACCAAGAAACAAATCCAACAATGATAAGTGCTAAAAACTATACTGAAAGAATAATATAAAATAAAAGGACAGACAGAACCCTAGGACAAATGGTAAAAGCAAAGCTATACAGACAAAATCACACAAAGAAGCATTCACATACACACTTAAAAAAGAGAAAAAGGAAAAAAAATCTATATTAAACAAAAAAAAGGAAGAGAGCAACCAAATCAATAAACAAATCAACCAATGATAATAGACTCTAAATACTAAACTAAGATAAACATAAAACCAGAAACAAATTAGATTCACAAAGCAAACCCCAAGTCTACAGTTGCTCCCAGCGTCCACCGCCTCAATTTTGGGATGATTTGTTGTCTATTCAGGTATTCCAGAGATGCAGCGTCCATCAAATTGACTGTGGAGATTGAATCCACTGCTCCTGTTGCTGCTGGGAGAAATTTCCCTTTCTCTTCTTTGTTCACACAGCTCCTGGGGTTCAGCTTTGTATTTGGACCTGCCTCTGCTTGTAGGTCGCCTGAGGGCGTCTGTTCTTAGCTCAGACAGGACAGGGTTAAAGGAGCAGCTGATTTGGGGGCTCTGGGTCACTCAGGCCATGGGGAGGGAGGGGTATGGAATGTGGGGTGAGCCTGCGGTGGCTGAGACCAGTGTGACGTTGCAATAGCCTGAGGTGCGCCGTGTGTTCTCTGGGGGAAATTGTCCCTGGATCAGGGGACCCTGGCAGTGGTGGGTTGCACAGGCTCCTGGGAGGGGAGGTGTGGATAGTGACCTGTGTTTGCACACAGGCTTCTTGGTGGCTGTAGTAGCAGCTTTAGCATTTCATGCCTGTCTCTGGTGTCTGCGCTGATAGCCATGGCTCGCACCCATCTTTGGAGCTCATTTAGGCGGTGCTCCTGTCCTGTGCACCCCAAAACAATGGTCTATTGCCTCTTAGGTGGGTCCAGACTTTTTCCCGGACTCCCTTCCAGCTAGCTGTGGTGCACTAGTTCCCTTCAGGCTGTGTTCATGCAGCCAACCCCAATCCTCTCCCTGGGATCTGAACTCTGAAGCCTGAGCCTCAGCTCCCAGCCCTCACCCGTCCCGGTGGGTGAGCAGACAAGCCTCTCGGGCTGGTGAGTGCTGGTGGGCACCGATCCTCTGTGCAGGAATCTCTCTGCTTTGCCCTCTGCACCCCTGTTGCTGTGCTCTCCTCCATGGCTCTGAAACTTCCCCCTCCATCCCCCTGTCTCCTGCAGTGAAGGGGCTTCCTAGTGTGTGGAAACTTTTCCTCCTCCAAAGCTCCCTCCCAGAAGTGCAGGCCTTGTCCCTATTCTTTTGTCTCTGTTTTTTCTTTTGCCCTACCTTCCCAGGTACGTGGGGTGTTTCTTGCCTTTTGGGAAGACTGAGGTCTGCCAGCATTCACTAGGTGTTCTGTAGGAGTTGTTCCACATGTAGATGTATTTCTGATGTATTTGTGGGGAGGAAGGTGATCTCCACGTCTTACTCCTCTGCCATCTTGAATGTCTCTCCTAGATTCTTATCAGAGATAAGATTTGCAAATATTTTTTCCCATTCTGTGTGTTATCTTTTCACTGTCTTGATCTCTTCACCATCTCTTGATAGTGTCTTTTGATGTACAAACACTTTAAATTTGTAGAAAGTTCCAATTAATTTTGTTATTGTTTTTGTTCTTTGGGCTTTTTGTGCCATATCTAAGATCTATTGCCAAATCCAAGGTCATTAAGAATTTTTCCTATGGTTTCTTCTAAGAATTTTATAGTTTCAGCTCTTACATTTAGGTCTTTGATCCATTTTACTTTTTGTATATGGTGTGAAGTGTATGTCCAACATCACTGTTTTACATGTGGATTTCCAGCTCTATCAGTATCATATTTTGAAGAGACTCTTTTTTTCCCATTAAATGGTCTTTCCACCCTTGTCAGAAATCAATTCACCATATATATTTATGTTTTTTCTTCACTCTCAATTCTAGTCCATTGATCATATGACTATCCTTACATCAATATCACACTGTTTTGATTATTGCTGCCTTTGTGGTAGTTTCAAAAGTGGGAAATATGAGTCCTTCAATTTTACTTTCTTTTTTGCAGATGCTTTTAGCTATTGCAATTCCATATACATTTTAAGGTCAGCTTTTTCATGTCTGCAAAAAATGCTGTTGGGATTTTGATAAGGATTGCATTGAAACTGTTCATCAATTTTGTGACACATTTTTCTCCAGGTTTCCTTTAATTAATTCTTTGTCCATGATGTCCTTAATCTCTTTCAGTATATTTAAGATAGTAGATTGAAAGTCTTTGTCTAGTAAGTCCAATGTTTGTGCTTCCTTGGAGACAGTGTCTCTTAATTTTTCTCTTTTTTCCTCCCAGTGAATGGCCATACTTTCTGCCTCATACTTTTTTGTTGAAAACTGGACATTTTAAGTATTATAATGTGGCAACTCTGAAAGTCATACTCTCTCCCCTCTCTGGGCTTTGTTGATGCTGCTTGTTTTGGGTTATTGTTGTTTGCTTATTTAGTGGATTTCTAAACTATTTTTATAAAGTTTGTATTCTTTGTCATGTGTAGCTAATGAAATCTGTGTTCTATCAGCTTGGTGGTCACCCAGTGTTTTCCTTAAATGCTTGGAGGCAAAAAAGAAACAAACAAAAAACTCTTCCTGTCTTTGCAGATTGGCTCTGGTTGGGGGGTACTTAAAGAGTTAGCCATGCTATTTACAACTCTGACTTTTCCTGTTTGTTCTGAGTTTGAAGGTCAGTCAGAGGTGAAAGCTTAGGGTCTTCTCAGGACTTTTCCGAGCATTCATTCAGCTCTGGGAATGTGTGTGGTCTTTTCAATTCCCCAGTATATGTAGGAGCCTCTAAATTCCCTATCCTCCCCTGTATCTCCTTTCCTTATCTCTTCTTTCCCCAGGCTTTTCAGTTTGTCTGTTGTTTGTCCTGACTGTTATCCCTTGCCTCAGGCTCCTGTGGTCAATGCATTTGCTTTTAAATGCTTTTGCTTTTAAATGCTTTTGGCAAATGCCACCTGGGGAAGTCACTCCAACATTTGGAATGCTCTGAGTAGAGCAAAACAAAGGCGTGCCCTTGCATTGGTCCTTTAAGGAGCCACCAAAGAAGCTGAAACACACAACCACAATTCTTCCAGACTAATGTCTATATTGCTTCCTCTGCCACAAACAGCTTATATCAGAAGTGCATGCTACCATCTTCATGGCTGCTCTGGGGAATGAGGGATGGTAAGTGGGCAATACAAAATGTCACAGTGCTCTTACCACGGTGCAGCAGCTTCTTTTATCATTGTTTTTCCTAGTTGTTGTGAACATTTGACTAGATTCCAGTGTTTTGCAAAACTTGATTCTTACAGTTTGTGCCAGCTTCTTAGTTGCTTCTTTTTCTTTCATGTATTAAAAATTTTTTTTTTCATTTTGGTAAAACATATATAAATAAAGCTTGCTATTTAAACAAGTTTTTAGTGCACAATTCAGTGTCATTGAGTACATTCACAGTGTTGTGTAACCAGCAGTATCTATTAGTTGCTTTTATGAAGGGGTGGAGCTCTGGAATTTTCCACTCTGCCATTTTCAGTGATGTTATTTTCTACTTCAGGTTTTTGAGGAGGGAAATAGTGTGGCATGATGTGTGTTCGAAAAGTTAGAGGGTTAGTGACTAAAATTTTATTGATGATAAAAATATTTGTTAAGATATAGGGTACACTGGACCTCTTGGTACTACTTTTTTCTACTTCCAGTGAATCTACAATTATTTCAAAGTAAAAAGTTAAAAAAATAAAATAATGTATTTCAGGGTCTTATATATATTTTAGTTCAGATATTTGAAGGGTAAAAGCTTAAATTCAAAATAGCAGATCAAACCAGAGGCAAAGAAGTACAAAGAGAAGCAGTATACATAGTTTCCAAGAAAATCCTGGGATCATGCTTGCCATTGCACAAAAGAGCAGTCAGGATAGAATCACATTGAGAACTGAACAAGTCTGAAAGAACATTTGGCTTGATTTGAAGGGAAAAAAAGATTGGGTTGGAATGAGTGTTAAAACAAGCTCTCACAGGACCAGGTTTGGCATCATGCAAACAAAATATAACTGAACAACAACAAAAACAAATTAGCAAGAACAAAGGAAGAAGAAACTAGACCTCAAAAATAAATATATGCTAGAGGAAAGGGATCAAAACCTACTCTAGGTATCATAGTATAAGAAAAAACTTTTTCCTTCTTATGTTCAGGAACTGAGCTCCTGCAAATTAAACTGACAAAAGACAGATTAACAGGAGAAAAGTCATACAAATTTTATTTGATGTTAATATTTTAATTTTTAGGTGTATATGGGGTTCTCACCGAAAAGGAAGTGAAAACCCAAAGACAACGTTAGGCTTGAGAGCTTATATACCGTTTTAACAAAAAGTGATGCATTTGCGGACAAGTGACAAGATGAAGGAAAAGTATTTGGGCTTCTAGGAGTGATAAATTGTGGGAAAATGAATATGTGGCAGGGGGAGAACTAATGGAAGATAAGGGTTATTTCAGTAAGCTTTATTTATGCAGGTTCAAGTCAGTGCTGTCCCCAATGATGAGCTGCCTCCTCTTCCAGGTATTGGAGAGGAGAGAGGGGACACTTTCACAAAGGGAGATTTATACCCTGTCTTTAAGGCATAAAGGGGGGAGAGTAGAGAGTTTTTTCTGCATCTGTTATTTCCCAATTTCCTTCAGCTCAAAATAATCCTTACACATATTTTGTAGCATATTTTGGGGTGGAATATTCTGATCCCCTTCAGTACTTTAAGGAAAATGGAATTTAATACAGAGAATTAGATGCTCACAAAACCATTAGCAGAACAGAAGAGCAGGCTCTAGAGGGGGACAAGTAATGACTTCCGGAACACAAAGGATAGGACCCTTATGGGGTGCTGCACTCTCAATCACAAAGTATAAAATAGGGGTTAAGAAAGCCAGGATTAAGAACACACGAATATTGCTATCAAAAATGCTTCTTGGGCTTCCCTGGTGGCACAGTGGTTGAGAGTCCGCCTGCCGACACAGGGGACACGGGTTCGTACCCCGGTCCGGGAGGATCCAGCAGGCCGCGGAGCGGCTGGGCCCGTGAGCCATGGCCGCTGAGCCTGCGCGTCCGGAGCCTGTGCTCTGCAACGGACCAATAAAGTGTAGTGATCGGGCCTGGAACACGGAGTTCGACACCCACCACCCTTACAGCTCCTCCTGTCCCATGAAGCTGGAGACTGGACACTGGCATTTCCATGAGTTTCCTAACAGCAACAAAAGGCACCGAGGTATAATAGTTCGTGCTTCATTTCCACCTTCAAAATCTCATGCAAGTGCATCTAGTTGTGGAAATTTATTCACATCCAGGACCCTAGCTGCAAAACCGGGGAATGTACTTTTCGGCTTTGCAGCCTCTGCAGTAAAGAAACACACACAGGAAGGAAGTGGGAAGAATGTGAAGTGCTAATTGAGTACATTCAGCCCTGGTAGTTGAGATATTCCCTCTATTTTTATCTGTTCCTTTGACTGGCAGTTCTATTACACCAAAATCAGAATAAGAAAGAAAAACAAAAACCCTTAGAGATTATTTTATTCTAACTTTATACTTTTTCAGATGAGGAAACGGAGACCCAGAAAATTTAAATGACATGTTCCAGGTCTCACAGCTAATTAATGGCAAATCTTAATTCCTGGTCTAGGATCCTTTCCAGACATTTAATTTATTTATGTATACCCTCTTTTGTTCCAAAGAGAATTTTAAATGCCTTACTGATATAAAAAATATAGTAGAATAAAATTCTTAAAAAATAAGTATTAAATACGAGACACACAGGGAGTGGAGGGGAGTCACTCCAAGGATCTGGGACTGCAGCAGGCAGGAGTAGATAATTTAGAGCTCTGAAGAGTAAGCGAAGACTCAGCTTGTGATTTGATCTAATTTTAAGGTGTTTGATTAATGAATTTGACCTCAAGTTTGGTATGTTTAAAAGGGTTTCTTTAATGTAAATTGGTGCAGCCACTACAGAAAGCAGTATGAAGAGTCCTTAAAAAACTAAAAATAGAACTACCATATGATCTAACAACCCCACTCCTGGGCATATATTTGGAGAAAACGCTAATTCGAAAAGATAAATGCACCCCAATGTTCATAACAGTGCTATTTACAATAGCTAAGACATGGAAGTAAACTAAGTGTCCATCATCAGATGAGTGGATAAAGAAGATGTCGTACATATATATAATGAAATATTACTCAGCCATAAAAAAGAATGAAATAATGCCATTTGCAGCAATGTGGTTGGACCTAGAGATTATCATACTAAGTGAAGTAAGTCAGACAGAGAAAGACAAATATCACATGGTATCACATATATGGAATCTCAAATATGATACAAATGAACTTATTTACAAAACGGAAACAGACTCACAGACACAGAAACAAACTTATGGTTACCAAAGGGGAAAGGTGGTGGGGGAGAGATAAATTAGGAGTTTGGGATTGGCAGATGCAAGCTACTATGTATAAAATAGATAAACAACAAGGTCCTACTCTATAGCACAGGGAACTACATTCAGTATGTTGAGAGTTCCTTTATATTTTACCAAACACACAAAAAGTTCCTCAGTCAAAGGGCCTTAAAAAGAATAGTGATTTCTTAAAAGCTATTTCTTCAAAACACAGGAAGCCCCAAAACTGAAGGGACCCCACGGGAAGTTCAGTTGGTTAAGACAGCACTGATTTGCTCTGCGGAAGGGGTAACCCAAGCCCTAAATAGATGGAGAAAAGATGTGTCTCATTAACATAGGTCAGCATTTCAGTCGGGGCTATCTGCGCATGTCAGAACTGTCAGCCAGTGGACGCAAAGATGATTTAGGGAGTGAGCGGATATGCAGTGCTGCAATTTGATTTCGTGATTAATTTAGAAAGTGGTAAATAAAATTGCCTGTCAAGAGCCAAATAGCAAAAATAGAATGAACACCAAGTATAACTTATTAGCTTTGTGCTTCTGTAAAATGTATTTTGGAAATTAATAACTTTTTTTTCTTCTTACCGTCTAGCTCCTTTCCTCCGCAGTAAAAAAAAAAAAAAAAAATTTTTTTTCCCAGAGCACAATTTGATGTTCTCTCCAACCTGTTCCTCTAATTGCAATTAAACCCTGGGGGAGTAATCTTTCCAAATGCCAGAAAATAAGTTAGTGCCCAAGGAAATGGCAAAGGTGGAAATGTGAGTAATCACCAGACCAGCTTTTTCTGCTCCAGTACAAAAGAAGTGTTGGGAAGATGGGATCAACCATGATTCCCAAACAGAAACCCTGGGTGTTCATTTCCCTAAGAAAATAATTGTTCTACATTCTTTGGATCATTTGACAAACTGCTTCCTGATCTGTTGATTTACTGCCACACTGAAAGTAGTAAGTCAATAATCAGCTTTGTTGAGAAAGCAGGGAAAAGTAGTGTTAGCTTAAGGAACCACATAAGACTTTAAAAAGGGAATTAAGTTTTTGAAAGGAAAAAATAATGCATTTGGGAGGGTCTTTTGGGACCAAAGAGACCACATAATAAAATAGAAACTTACATCTGATTAGTTCCATGCCGGTCTCATTTGGCATAGGTTAATATTGCAGGCATGAAGCTAAGAGTTCACTGCGATACTGGAGCAGTGGTCCATGAGCCAGACAAGATGATCAGACATGGATGTCTGAGTGGGAGTGTTAGATTCACAGAAGAAACGGTGACATAAAGAAAGAAGTTGCTTTGGCATCAGAGAGACCTGACTCTGAATCCCAGTGGTCACTTACTAGCTGAGCTTGCCTGGGCAAGTTACTTAAACTCCTGACCCTGTTTCCTCGTTTGTGAAACTGGAATGACAATGTTTTCTTCACAGTGCTCTTATGAGGATAAGATATAATGTCTCAAAAGTGGTTGGTACCTTGTAGATAATAAATAGTAGCTATTATTGTTAACTAGGGGACTTTTGGATCCATGGGGCATAAATTAGGAAGGAAGAATATCAGGAAGCTGGTTTAAAAAAATTATAAGGTGATAGAGTAGTTTCTAAATTACAGAGAAACCAACAAGTTAAGAAAAGCGCACGATAAGTAGTTAGAGTCACTGGAGGGAAGTCAATGATTTATTTGAGGAAAATGGTGTCCAGTTTATCAGTAGAAAGTTATTTGACATTTGTGGGAAATGGGAGAAAAGTCAGGTCAAGATATAAAAATGCGGAAACCATTAAGTGAATGAAATGGAATATTCGGTGGTATGTGAGGGAGGGTCGGTGTGAAATAAGTGGTCTTGATATAATTGGAGAAAGATGGGTAACAAATGGTATATCTAGGCTAGAGTTCAGGGAGTTGTATCATTCTTTGTGAAATTACCATTGAAAAATACCATTAGAAATGACATCAGAATTTTTTCTAAGCAAGTATTCTCTCTGAAATCTCTGCTGGCATGAACTTCATAATTATAAAGAAAAATAAAAACAATAAAAATAGAAAAAAAGTGCTTGACCAGTGCTGAAAATCAGTTTCCCAATGAAATTGGGGAAGCTGGAAAGTTAGGTCAGGTAAGAAATTAAAAACTTCTATTATCTACCCATCAGTTGTCAGGCTTCCTAATTCAGGCTGAAATGCAGAGATGAGATTTTAGGATGAGACAAATGACTAATTCTAACAAAGTCAAATAACCCTGCACAACATAGAGTGTTTGCATAATGAACAGGAACTGGTTTAGTCAGGTCATTATGAGTGATCCTGTATGCAATGATAGCAGAATCAATTCAACATTTTAGCAGGTAGGGTAAAGCCAAAATCACCCTTTTACATAAAATTCAAACACTAATTAGAAAACTTGGTAAATAGATTTTAAAGCAACATTAAAAAAAACCCTGAAGGCTGACTAAAAACATGATTATAAACACATGAAAATTATTTGCCAAAGATAAAATGTCCAGGTATTAAGGGTGAACTAGAAATTAAGTGACTAAATAATTCTAGAAGCACAGGGCAAACTTTTCTGAAATGAGTAATACCAAGATTGTTTTTAGATACATCAAATCAACAAGCTACATAACTATGAAAAAGTTATGTGTATGTATGGAAAAGAAAAAATGTAATCCAATTAATTCATTTATTCTTTTCTTTTTCTTGACTAGAAATGTGAACAGCACCTAAAAAGAAAAAAGAATTAATTCAGAAAAGACAGATTTTCTCCCTTTGCTCTTTATTACCTGAAAAAATTAGAAACACTCCAAAATTTTAATGAAACCCAATTTTAAGGAAAACTGTTTGAAAAAGTTTCATAGCCTTTTTTATTTTTCCCCCAAAGGAAGATGTTATGGAAAGATGTTAAGGCTGCATCCCACTTCCAAGTTAACTTTGGAAGCAGACAGTAGTGAGGTACTAAGAAAAAAGTCAGGATGAAGTTAAGATCACTGGGAGTGGCTGATTCCCACCCGAGATCTTTGAATGGACTTTAGATATATTCAGTATATATTCCCAGCTGTTAACTGAGCCACTGTGCCAGTAGTTGGAGGGTTGCCCATGTGACTCTAAATGCTCTGCAGCCATAGTTGAACCTCCTGGTAAGTCTGTGGAATCTGTCATGAAAGACAGGAAGAACCATACCCTTCTTGGGGAGAAAGGCAACAATGTTAATATAAAGAAAACTGTCTGGGACGAATCTGATAGATGTTTCTAGAAATAGTTTTATGGGATTTTTTTTCAATCATGAAATTAATATACTCTCATTGAAAAAAAAAACTGGTAAAAGCAGAAAAGTATAAAGAAGAAAATAGAAATCAGCTATCATCCCCCTACACAGCAATAACCATAGTAAAATTTTAAAGTATATTCTTACAGATTTTCCCCCATATATATGTTCTCGGTCTTTCTGTACATTTTGTATAAAAATGAGATAGTACTATTTTGTAGTCTGTAGTTTTCACTTAGAAACATGAAATGCAAATCTATCCATGTCAATAAATATAGATACGTATCATTTTTAATGTTTGGATATTAGGTAGTTTAAATAATCTACCTTTTTGATAATTAGATTATGTTAGGTCACATAATTTAAATAAATATTTAATTTACTTTTAAAATCCAGTTCAACATTTGGCTCTCAGTATGTTCTTTTGTGTATTAATTGACACAGATTTCTGAATCATAGTATACTCTCAGCCTATAATATTATGTTCTGTGCAGCATCTAGCACACCAGAGATGATAGAGTATCTTTTTTCAGTTTTTTTGAGAAACATACACCACTGTATAAGTTTAAGGCATGCAGCATGATGGTTTGATTTACATATATTGTGAAATGATTACCACAATATGTTCAGCTAACATCTACCTTTTCATATAGATATAATTTAAAAAAGAAGAGAAAAGGAAAAAAAGTTTTTCCTTGTGATGAGAACTCTGAGGATTTACTTAACTTTCCTATATATCATATAGTGGTGTTAGCTATAGTCATCATATTATACATTACATACCTAGTAATTATAACTGGAAATTTGTATCTTTTGATTACCTTCCTTCAATTCCTCCTGCCCCTCCCCTTCACAAGTCTAGTAATCACAAGTCTGATCTGTTTCTTTATGTGATTTTAAAAAAAATTTTAGATTCCACATATAAGCAAGATCATACACTATTTGTCTTTGAATTATTTCACTCAGCGTAATGCCTTCAAGGTCCATCTATGCTGTTGCAAATGGCTGGATTTCCTCATTTTTTATGGCTGAATAATATCCCAGTGTATATATACCACAACTTTATCCATTCATCCATCAATGGACACTTAGGTTGTTTCCATTATAAGTCCATTATTCCATTATTGTAAATAATGCTGCTATGAACATGGGGGTGCAGATCTCTTTTCAGTTTAGTGTTTTTGTTTCCTTTGAATATATTCTCAGAAGTGGAATTGCTGGATCATTAGGTAGTTCTAGTTTTAATTTTTTGAAGAACCTCCATACTGTTTTCCGCAGTGGCTGCCCCATAAATACAGTTCCGCCAGCAGTGAATGATAGAGTATTTAAATCTATTAGCTGGAAGGGATTTTAGAACTTTGGCATTCAATATTTTACCATTAAAACAATGCTAAGCAGAATATCCTTGCTTGGTTATCTCTTAGGGTGAATTCCTAGAAGTTAAATTTCAACCCCACAGGGGATGCACATTTTATGCCTTTTGATACAGACTGCTAAATAGACCTCTTGAAAGGTGAATCAGTTTACCCCCATGCCCCATTTCCCCACACCTTCCTCAATGTAGGAGAGCATTATTCTATTTAACGTTTACAAAGCTAATACGTTAAAAAATGGCATCCTACCCTAATTTGCAGTTCTTAAATGACTAATAAAGTTGAATATCTTCTTATAGCTATATGTCTTTTTTTCTTTTCAAGAAATTGTTGGTATATATTCTTTCTGTGAAATTTCTGAGGGGGTATTACATGGTGAAAACAATGGGAGAATCAACTGACAGTTTATTTTTAGAGATACTATGTTTCTTGGAGGGCAAGGACTTGTTGGTTATGAATTGGTCTTCTGGACTCACTGCTGACTTATGTTAAGGATTGGGCTGTAATTTGTAGGGAACGGCTTTTTGACATGAATTATCTGAAAAGGAAAGGGTACTAGAGACTTAAAATGATGAGTTGTTGGACCTTGAGTACAGGAATATCTTTCAAGGCTGTGTGAAGAGATAGAAGAGTGGCAGCTCACTGTAAGTCTCACAGTGGTGGCTGGGAAATATTTACCTTATTAATTAGACTTTCAAAAACTTTTCACTTTTACTCAAAGTTTTTTTTTTTTTAATTGTAGTATAGTAGATTTACAACATTGTGTTGGTTTCAGGTGTAGAGCAGAGTGATTCAGTTGTTTTTCTTATTATATTCCATTATAGGTTATTATAAGACATTGAATATAGTTCCCTGTGCTGTATAGTAAATCCTTGTTCCTTATCTATTTTACATGTAGTAGTTTTTATCTGCTAATCTCATACTCCTAATTTGTCCCTCCCCACATCCCGCTCCCCTTTGGTAACCATAAGTTTGTTTTCTATGTCTGTGAGTCTTTCTGTTTTGCATGTAGATTCATTTGTATTATTTTTAAGATTCTACATGTGATATCATATAGTATTTGTCTGTTTGACTTACTTCATTAAGTATAATATTCTTTAGGTCCATCCACGTTGTTGCAAATGGCAATATTTCATTCCTTTTTATGGCTGAGTAATATTCCATTATAGTTATTATTATATTATATATTATATATAATGGTATTATATATATATACATATATATGTGTATATATGTGTGTATATATATATATATATATATATATGCATATATAAAACATCTTCTTAAACCAGTCATCTGTTGCTGGGCACTTGGGTTATTTCCATGTCTTGGCTATTGCAAATAGTGCTGTTATGAACATTGGACTGCATGTATCTTTTCAAATTATAGTTTTTGTTTTTTTCAGCTATGTACCCAGGAGTGGGATTGCTGGATCATTTGGCAGCTTTATTGTTTTGTTTTTCAAGGAGTCTCCATACTGTTTTCCATAGTGGCTGCACACTTTTGCTCAAAATTTAAAAAGAAAAAAACTAATGATTTTTGGATTAGTTAAAAATTAATTTAGCATACAGTAAAATTGACATTTTTGGCCATGTATTAACATGAATTTTAACACATGGGTAGATTTGTGTAACTACCACCACAATCAGGATGGGGAACAGTTACATTTCCCAGGAAACTCCCTTGTGCTAACGCTTTGTACTCACCTCTCCTCCCACCTCTAACCCCTGGCCACCACTGATCTGTTTTCTGTCACTTCAGTTTTGCTTTTTTGAGAGTGTCATATAAATGCAATCATTCAGTATGAAAATTTTGAGACTGGCTTCTTTCACCCTGCATAATGCCTTTCAGATTCATCCAAGTTGTATGTATCAATGGTTTGCTCCGTTTGCTCCTTTTTATTTCTGAGTAATATTCCATTGTATGGGTGTACCACAGTTTGTTTATCTACTCACTTATTGAAAGACATTTGGTTCATTTCTAGTTTTCAGCGGTTATGAGTAGAATTGCTGTATACACTTTTGTACCGGTTATTGTGCGAATGTAAGTTTTTATTTCTCTAGGGTAGATTATGTAAAAGTGGGATTTCTGGATCATGTGGTAAATTTATGTTTAACTTCATAAGAAACTGCCAAAAATCTTTTCCAGAGTGTCTGTATTATTTTTATATTTATACCAGCAATATATATGTGATCGTTTCTTCACATCCTTGTCAGCGTTTGCTATTGTCAATATTTTTTATTTTAGCCATTTTAATAGGTGTATGGTGCTATCTCATCACGGGTTTAATTTGAATTTCCCTAGTGGCTAATAATGTTGGACGTCTTTTCATTTGCTTATTTGCCATCCATATCTCGTCCTTCGCCAAGTATCTATTCAAGTCTTTTGCCCGTTTAAAGAATTGAGTTGTTTTCTTGCTTTTGAGTTTTGAGAATCCTTTGTATATTCTGGATACAAGTCCTTTGTCGAATATGTGATTTGTGAATACTTTCTCCCAGTTTGTAGATTGTCTTTTCATTCTCTTAACAGTGTCTTTCATAGAGCAAAAGTTTTTAAATCTGATGAAGTCTCAGGATCGGTATTGAATACTCCATATGGAAGCTGGTTCATACTCAATCTCCCAGTCTCCCCCTCATCTCATCCCCATATATTTGGTCTCCACATCCAATTCCCAGTACTCTCCTCTCACATCACTTGCTCAAAAAGTTAGTTCAAACTATTTACTATGTAATATAAATATATACTTCAGTTGCTTTTAAAATCAGTTCAACATTTGGCATGTTCATTATGCACTTTCATTCATACGTATTTCTGAGTCATTCTACCTGGAAGGTAGACATGTGGTCTTTTTCATCTTGCCCTGAGCCACACCTTCTGTATCAGAAGATGAGATTATGATCACTGGAAGGGATTTTAGAGCCCTGGTAGTAAACATGTAGTAAACATGTAGTCTGTGGATCAGCAGCATCAGCATTACCTGGGAGCCTGTAAAAAATTCAGACTCTCAGACCCTACCCTGGGCCTATGAGTTAGAATCTGCATTTTAATGAGATCCCCAGGTGCACATTAGCGTTTTCAAGCACAGCTGTACAGCTCATCTGGTTCTCATTCTTATTTTCCAAACAAAGAAACTGAGGTCTGGAGAGATCAAGGATGGCCCCGAGGCCAGCGGCAGCTGATGCTAGAGCCAGGATAAGAACCTAGCCCTCTGACTTCAAAGCCAGTGTGTTCTGCACTGCCCCACCTGCCTCTGGCATTTTGGATGAAAGCGACCGCCTAAACTTCTCCTATCTCATCCTCAGCCACGCATGGAGCATCAGCATTTGTCTTGATATGGTCTTTCTCCAAAAAGTCTCCCTTTACTCCTTATTCCCCATATCCCCTAGATATATCTCACTTTCAAATTGCAGACTTTCAAATTTTTCTAATGAAATGAACTAAACACTCTTTTGGGGGAATAAAGTGATTTTTTTCCCCTTGCATTTGTTTACTTCTCTGTAAGCTCCTGAGATGGCTAACATTGCTAGTTGTTAATCACACCATCTGTTCAAACAGCACTTCGAAATCATTTGATGCCTACTTTTCTTTTTAAGGAATTTTTTTTCCCAGAACAATATGTTTGTGTTACTCCCATCATTTGGCAATACAGTATGAGCAATTTAAACTTTCCTATTTATTGTAAATGGCTTTTCGATCAGCAAATATTTTTTTAAATGTGCATACACCACAAAAAAAAAGCTGTGTCTACTGACTTTTCAAACATTGGAAACAGTAGAAAAAGCTGTTCCAGTCTGTCTGCTGTCAAATTTTTAACCATCTGATTATATTTAAACGAAGTGTTTAGGAGGATGATTTATCTGACCGACCCTGAGAAGTTTTCCTCGGTAGCCCTGAAGATGGCAGTGCTGTGTAATTTAGTACAGCCCCTCACTTCCCCACCCCTCAAAAGGAATTTCTGGAATGGTACAAACCAGGGGAGGATTCGCTAAATCTGAACCTCCTAACAATTAGCGTAAACCTCTTCTGAACCCTGGGACAATTTGGTTTAGTTTTTGGTCCTTTTGTTTTTGTGTCAAGTTGTACCCCATGCGTTTCCTGTTTCCAGCTGGGATCAGAAATGGAAATAGTTTAAATGTTATTCTCATATCACGGATAACCAGGAAGTGCCTATACAGTTTACTGAGAAGCTGGTTTTCACTGTTTTTTTGGTTTTGTTTTGTTTTTTAATCCTAACAAACGCTCAACCCAAGATAAGTGGGAGCTGAGAATATGGGAGGTTTTGAATTCCTACTGGGACCACAACTCTGGGAGCTTGCCTCTCCTGGTTTCCTCTCCTCAACAACAGAGGCCTGCCTTCTGGCATTCTTTAAATTTCATTAGCAGGGTCTGGAACATGGATTTGGAGGGACACATGCTCAAGCCCCAGGCAATATAAATTTCTGGGTCCTGTCATCGTTAAGGTGTGGGCACAAAAACAGAGGAGGATGGAAGTGTATAGATAATATCCAACTTACTTTTGAGACTTTCAAAATTTGGTGATAATTCAACTAACCAGAAAGCATTTATTGAAAGCTTAATTATGTGAAAGACATTATATTAACTGCTGTTTTCAAGAACAGCCAGCAATATTTATGCGCCATGAGCCAGCCCCTTGCCAAATGCTTTAGCACCTTTTCATTGTGAAATGCCCACGGTCACGAGACCCCTCCACAAGACCACCAGAGACAAGAGTCAAAGCCAAACGGCAAGGGTCATTTATTGCAGGTTCGAACCTGGACCTCCGCGCACTCGTTGCCGGTGACGCTAAGAGGTCCCGATGGAGTTTAGTACAGCTCTTTTATAGACAGGTACAAACAAGCTCGCGACCTTCAGGGGTGGGGGGTACTGATTGGCTAACTTTTAAACAAAGACATTAGTCACTGATTGGTTAACTTTTAAACAAAGACACTAGTCACCGTCTGATTGGTTGGATGGTTGCAAAAGGGGGTTCAGCAAGCATAGTTACAGAAGCGAGAGCGGCTGGTTAAGTTTCGGTTTCCTGAGGCTTTGTTTTTCAATTAGGAATACTTAAGATGGGGCCATAGTTACAAGCAGTACAAACAGGAAGATCGATGCATTCCTAGCAGCACTACGGCCTAATGGCAGGGCATCAATTCAGTCCTATTTCTACCAAAGTAGAACATAGCCCTTCAATTGAATCTTCACCAGAACTGTATGAGGCAGGTACTATACGCATTTTTTTTTTTTTTAACATAAGGAAACTGAGGGACAGAGAGGTTAGGAAATGTGGCTCAGTTCACGCAACTTGTAAGTAGAATTGCTGAGATTCAAGTCAAGTCTCCTAACCCCAGAGCCTATGCAATCAGCTGCTGCCTTGTATTTTGATTCAGAGATGACGACATAGCATAGACATCAAGCTTTCAAGTTAGAATCAGACATATTTGGTACCCATTTAAGAATGCCAGAGAAAGGGAGACCTAGATCCCAGTAGCATTTTCCTTCTGCTTAAATGTGACACAGTTGTAAAGAAGCCAGGCCTCAGTGAATATGTCTGTCATTTGGGTGGGGAAGTGGCATGTGGAAATCCTTCCCCAAGGTGCAACAGCACACTGAAATGACCCAAGGTATCTTTTCCCATTGTGATCTATTCAAAGAATTTCTGGGGCAAAGATTTGCTAGTAAAACTAGGGAGACCAAGGATACCTGGTTGGGACTGTAGTTTTAGATCCACAATGATAAAACACACCATCATTTTCAAACTGTTTTTTCCCAGTATTTTGTACCATCTCACAAGCCCAGAGGACAACTCAAACTGGTTCTGTTTAATCCCCTCCCAGTTCAAATGTAGGGACTTCTCTTTCATCTTTGTCATTAAAATCTAGATGTGTAGCTACAGGCTTTTTGGTGGGGCTAATGACGGACTCTGAGAGGGCTCATGCCAAGCAGTACTTCCCAGAACTGCTGTTGCCAGTGTCCTTGTCCCTGTGGTGAGCCACAGCCACCCCCCACCTCTGCAGGAGACCCTCCAACACCAGCAGCAATAAAATATTTTATCAGCAGAAGCAAGAATAACTACAATCCTGTGGAATGAAAACCACATTCACAGAAAGATAGACAAAATGAAAAGGCAGAGGACTATGTACCAGATGAAGGAACAAGATAAAACCCTAGAAAAACAACTAAATGAAGTGGAGATAGGCAACCTTCCAGAAAAAGAATTCAGAATAACGATAGTGTGGATGATCCAGGACCTCTGAAAAAGAATGGAGGCAAAGATCGAGCAGATGCAAGAAATGTTTAACAAAGACCTAGAAGATTTAAAGAACAAATACCTAGAAGAATCAAAGAACAAACAAATAGAGATGAACAGTACAATAACTGAAATAAAAAATACACTAGAAGGAATCAATAGCAGAATAACTGAGGCAGAAGAATAGATAAGTGACCTGGAAGACAGAATGGTGGAATTCACTGCCATGGAACAGAATAAAGAAAAAAGAATGAAAAGAAATGAAGACAGCCTAAGAGACTTCTGGGACAACATAAAATGCACCAACATTCACATTATAGAGGTCCCAGAAGGAGAAGAGAGAAAGGACCTGAGAAAATATTTGAAGAGATTATTGTTGAAAACTTCCCTAACATGGGAAAGGAAATAGCCACCCAAGTCCAATAAGCACAGAGAATCCCAGGCAGGATAAACCCAAGGAGAAACATGCCGAGACATAGTAATCAAACTGACAAAAAGTAAAGACAAAGAAAAATTATTAAAAGCAACAAGGGAAAAATAACAAATGACATACAAGGGAACTCCCATAAGGTTAACAGCTGATTTCTCAGCAGAAACTCTACAAGCCAGAAGGGAGTGGCATGATATATTTAAAGTGATGAAAGGGAAGAACCTACAACCAAGATTACTCTATCCAGCAAGGATCTCATTCAGATTCGATAGAGAAATCAAAAGCTTCACAGGGGCTTCCCTGGTGGCCCAGTGGTTAAGAATCTGCCTGCCAATGTAGGGGACACGGGTTTGATCCCTGGTCCTGGAAGATCCTCCATACCACGGAGCAACTAAAGCTAAAGGAGCTTCTCTAAGTGGGAAACACAAGACAAGAAAAGGACCTACAAAAACAAACCCAAAACAATTAAGAAAATGGTAATAGGAACATACATATTGATAATTACCTTAAATGTGAATGGATTAAATGCTCCAACTAAAAGACACAGGCTCAGTGAATAGATACAAAAGCAAGACCCATATATATGCTGTCTACAAGAAACCCACTTCATACCTAGGGACACATACAGACACAAAGTGAGGGGATGTAAAAAGATATTCCATGCAAATGGAAATCAAAAGAAAGCTGCAGTAGCAATACTCATATCAGATAAAATAGACTTTAAAATAAAGAATTTACAAGAGACAAGGAAGGGCACTACACACTGGTCAAGGGATCAATCCAAGAAGAAGATATAATAATTATAAATATATATGCACCCAACATAGGAGCACCTCAATACATAAGGCAACTGCTAACAGCTATAAAAGAGGAAATCGACAGTAACACAATAATAGTGGGGGACTTTAACACCTCACTTACACCAATGGACAGATCATCCAAACAGAAAATTAATAAGGAAACACAAGCTTTAAATGACAAAATAGACCAGATAGATTTAATTGATATTTATAGGACATTCCATCCAAAAACAGCAGATTACACTTTCTTCTCAAGTGTGCATGGAACATTCTCCAGGATAGATCACATCTTGGGTCACAACTCAAGCCTCAGTAAATTTAAGAAAATTGAAATCATCTCAAGCATCTTTTCTGACCACAACTCTATGAGATTAGAAATGAATTACAGGGAAAAAAACGTAAAAAACACAAACACTTTGAGGCTAAACGATACGTTACTAAATAACCAAGAGATCGCTGAAGAAATCAAAGAGGAAATCAGAAAATACCTAGAGACAAATGACAATGAAAACACGACAATCCAAAACGTATAGGATGCAGCAAAAGGAGTTCTAAGAGGGAAGTTTATAGCAATACAATCCTACCTCAAGAAACAAGAAAAATCTCAAATAAACAATCTAACCTGACACCTAAAGGAACGAGAGAAAGAAGAACAAACCCAAAAGTTAGTAGAAGGAAAGAAATCATAAAGATCAGAGCAGAAATAAATGAAACTAGAAAAAAGAAAAAATAGCAAAGATCAATAAAAATAAAAGCTGGTTCTTTGAGAAGATAAGCAAAATTGATAAACCTTTAGCCAGACTCATCAAGAAAAAGAGAGGATTCAGATCAATAAAATTAGAAATAAAAAAGGAGAAGCTACAAAGGAAATAAAATAAAAGGAAAAAAAATAAAAAAGGAGAAGCTACAAAGCTACTGCAGAAATACAAAGTATCATAAGAGACTACTACAAGCAACACTATGCCAGTAAAATGGCCAACCTGGAAGAAATGGACAAATTCTCAGAAAGGTATAACCTTCCAAGACTGAACCAGGAAGAAATAGAAAATATGAACAGACCAATCACAAGCAATGAAATTGAAACTGTGATTAAAAATCTTCCAACAAACAGAAGTCCAGGACCAGAGGGCTTCACAGGTGAATTCTATCAAACATTTAGAGAAGAGCTAACGCCCATCCTCCTCAAACTCTTCCAAGAAATTGCAGAGGAAGGAACACTCCCAAACTCATTCTATGAGGCCACCATTACCCTGATATGAAAACCTGGACAAAGATACTACAAAAAAAGAAAATTACAGACCAATATCACTGATGAATATAGATGCAAAAATCCTCAACAAAAGACTAGCAAACAGAAACCGACAACACATTAAAAGGATCATACACCATGATTAAGTGGGATTTATCCCAGGGATGCAAGGATTCTTTAATATATGCAAATCAATCAATGTGACACCCATATTAAAAAAATAGAAGAATAAAAATGCTATGATCGTCTCAATAGATGCAGAAAAATCTTTTGATAAAATTCAACATCCATTTATAATAAAAACTCTCCAGAAAGTGGGTATAGAGGGAACCTACCTCAACATAATAAAGGCCATATACAATAAACCCACAGCAAACATCATTCTCAATGATGAAAAACTGAAAGCATTTCCTCTAAGATCAGGAACAAGACAAGGTTTTCCACTTTCACCACTATTATTCAACAAAGTTTTGGAAGTCCTAGCCACAGCAATCAGAGGAGAAAAAGAAATAAAAGGAATACAAATTGGAGAAGAAGTAAAACTGTCATTGTTTGCAGATGACATGATACTATACATAGAGAATCCTAAAGAAGTCACCAGAAAACTATTAGAGCTAATCAATGAACCTGGTAAAGTTGCAGGATACAAAATTAATGCACAGAAATCTCTTGCATTCCTATACACTAACAATGAAATATTAGAAAGGGAAACTAAGGAAACAATCCCATTCACCACTGCAACAAAAAGAATAGAATACCTAGGTAAAAACCTACCTAAGGAGATAAAAGACCTGTACTCAGAAAACTATAAGACACTGATGAAAGAAATCAAAGGTGACACAAACTTATGGAGAGATATACCATATTCTTAGATTGGAAGAATCAATATTGTGAAAATGACAATACTACCCAAAGCAATCTACAGATTCAATGCAATCCCTATCAAAATACCAATGGCATTTTTTACAGAACTAGAACAAAAAAATCTTAAAATTTGTATGGAGACAAAAAAGACCCTGAATAGCTAAAGCAATCTTGAGGGAAAAAAACAGAGCTGGAGGAATCAGACTCCCTGACTTCAGACTACACTGCAAAGCTGCAGTAATCAAGAAAATATGGTACTGGCACAAAAGCAGAAATATAGCTCAGTGGAACAGGATAGAAAGCCCAGAGATAAACCCACGCACCTATGGTCAACTAATCTATGACAAAGGAGGCAAGGATATACAATGGAGAAAAGACAGCCTCTTCAATAAGTGGTGCTGGGAAAAATGGACAGCTACAAGGAAAAGAATCATTTTAGGACACTTCCTAACACCATACACAAGAATAAACTCAAAATGGGTTAGAGACCTCAATGTAAGACTGGACACTATAAAACTCTTAGAGGAAAACATAGGAAGAATACTCTTTGAGATAAATCACAGCAAGATCTTTTTTGACCCACCTCCTAGAGTAATGGGAATAAAAACAAAAATAAACAAATGGGACCTAATGAAACTTAAAAGCGTTTGCACAGCAAAGGAAACTATAAACAAGATGAAAAGACAACCCTCAGAATGGGAGGAAATATTTGCAAATGAAACAACAGACAAAGGCTTAATCTCCAAAATATATAAACAGCTCGTGTAGCTCAATATTAAAAAAAAACCCAATCAAAAAATTGGCAGAAGATCTAAATAGACATTTCTCCAAAGAAGACATACACATGGCAAAGAAGCACATGAAAAGCTGCTCAACATCACTAATTATTAGAGAAATGCAAATCAAAACTACAATGAGGTATCACCTCATACCAGTTAGAATGAGCATCATCAGAAAATCTACAAACAACAAATGCTGGAGAGGGTGTGGAGAAAAGGGAGCCCTCTTGCACTGTTGGTGGGAATGTAAATTGATGCAGCCACTATGGAGAACAGTATGGAGGTTCCTTAAAAAACTAAACACAGAATTACCATATGACCCAGCAGTCCCACTACTAGGCATATACCCAGAGAAAACCATATTTCAAAAAGACATATGCACCCCAATGTTCATTGCAGCACTATTTACAATAGCCAGGTCATGGAAGCAACCTAAATGCCCATCGACAGATGAATGGATAAAGAAGATGTGGTACATATATACAATGGAATATTACTCAGGCATTAAAAGAAACAAAATTGGGTAATTTGTAGAGATGTGGATGGACCTAGAGACTGTCATACAGAGTGAAGTAAGTCAGAAAGAGAAAAACAAATATCGTATATTAACGCATATATGTGGAATCTAGAAAAATCGTACAGATGAACCGGTTTGCAAGGCAGAAATAGAGACACAGTTGTAGAGAACAAACGTATGGATGACAAGGGGGGAAAGCAGAGGTGGTGGTGGGTTGAATTGGGAGATTGGGATTGACATATATACACTAATGTGTATAAAATAGATAACTAATAAGAACCTGCCGTATATAAAAAAAAAAGACACACACAGAAAATCTAGATGTATAGCATCCCATTTTCCTTCTCTGTGCTTATGAATGTCTTACAAGTTTGCCTAGGGCTGTCATTCTCAATATGTCAGCCCTAAACCTGCAGCATCAGCATCCCTCCCTTGAGAACTTGTCAGAGATGAAAATTCTCAGGTCCTGCCCCAGACCTACTGCATCAGAAACCCTGGGAGTTGAGCATGACCATTTGTGTTTTAACAAGGCTTCCAGGTGATTCTGATGCACATGAATGTTTGAAAACTGCTAGACATGTAGATATCTACATTTAATTTGTAAAAATGAGATGGAGTTCAAGTGAGTCAATGGCCAAAGTGCTGAATGCTGTGGAAGAGAAGGTCTCACTAGTTGCCCGGGAAGCGCAGGAAGGTCAGTCCTAAGGCTGGGCTGGCTGTTGAACTTGGTCAGCTCTTGTTCTTGAGGTCTTATTGGGTCCAGTGCCTTCTTCCAGTCCCTTTCTCTCACATCGCTTCCCTCCCATCTATTATCCACTCCTTCTCCAAGCCTGGGGAATTCTTTTCTAGCTTTGAGAGGATGGAGAGATGGGAGGTGGAGGTATGCATGAGGACAACTTCCTAGGAATCATCCTATTTTCCTCTGAATCTTTCATCTAGGCTTTTGAAAGTCAAAAGCCAGAAAAGGTCTCTTTTTTTTTTTACTTTCCTGCAATCATATTCTTTTTCTCAAGAAATGAGCTTAGAACAGCTGGGATGGGAGGCAAACAGAGGTTAAGTAGGAAGAGAAATATATTGGTTAGTGTCTCAAAATTACAGCAACACACTAAAATGCAAACTCCTGGGTTATTCATATTTCTTCCTAAAATGCCTTGAGCAGACATCTCATCACACACAAATTAGAGATAGCTCTGGGTTGCTGAAAGTTATTTGAGAAGCTCCACCTACATCCTCAGTGGGACAATGCCTCCTCTATCAAGGATCAAGTGTAACTTAAATTTCTTCTTAGAAGTTTATTTTTATGAGTAAAGCTTAGCTCTATTTGGGCATTCATTCCCTAGAATATAAACACTTCCTGGAGCATACGCCTTAGTTTGCCAGATGCTTGCCAGTAACGCCTTTCCTTTCTTTCCATCTCTCCTCTCTCTATTCCTCCTAAAGTGTCGATCTTACGTCTAAACTACTTTCAAATATTCACTGATCACTACAGCCAACATGGATCCCTCCCCTTTCTTACCACCCCAGGACTTAAACACGTTTAAGCATTTGTTCACTTTCAGTTTAGAAATCTCTTTCACACTGCCTTGTTTTATTTTGTTTCAAGTCAGATTGTTTCATGTGTAGACATTTTTTGTTTCCTCCAAAACATTATCTTATAGGAAATGGGAACCACTTCAGTTTGTGATGAAACTGCTTCCTCTATATGACTTCACTAGGATGTGAATGCTAGGTTATTATTTTATATTAAGATGGTGTTATATTATGGGACAGGCGTATATTTAAGACAGGTCACACCCATAGCAGGGACCCAAGTGCAGCTGAAAAATAAGGTTTAGTCTAATATTTGTCACTTGGGGAAAGAACATATATATTAGATCAGCACTGATGGTATAGGAGAGAAGAGTGGAGTATTGCTTTGGTCTTGACTTTGAAGGAGGGATGTCAGAGATGTGTCTGTGTGTGTGTGTGTGTGTGTGTGTGTGTGTGTGTTGTGGTCATGAAGTGTGTGAAGTGTGTTAAAGATAGTATCTGCCACATGGAGGTCTCTACTTAAGGTTGTTTTTGAATGATGCTCAGAGATTTCCTAGGGATCCACAGAAGAGCCTCCTGGGTCTCCCTTGGGGTACAGATAAGTAGTGAGTAAGAGCCTGGAAGAGTGTTCTCCACAGCACTTACTAGAGCAGCTCTGGGGTTTTCTGTTTTTTCTGTTAAGGCTTTGTATAAGATTATGTTTGAAATACAGGTTTTCCTGCTGAAAAAAAATATTAGTGGAGAAAGCCAGTTTTCCTTGTAGTCTAGATTATTTTGATTACTGCATTCTCAATGTTTCTTTCCTTTGTTAATTCTTGGAGTTTTGAAAACCTTCGTTGACAGTATCTCAGCTGGGGTATTGGAATAGTTTTGCTCACAATAAGGTCACTCTCAGAGATGACTATGGGGGAGATGGAGAAAACCCAGAGGGCAAGGCCTCCACAGGGAAGGTAAAACCTGGGAGGGGGGCAGAAATAGAGTCATGAATCTCCTTCTCCCCACCCTCCTCTGCACCCCCATTTCTTATTCCAACGCTATGGAAGTTTATTATGAAGATGCTTTTTTTTTTTTTAAGTACATTCTTTTCTCCGAGTATCTAGTATAGTACTGGGCACTCAGTAGGTGCTCAATAAATACTTCTCAAATTGAATTAAATTAAGAACCTTGGGGCTGTTAAAAAAAAGAGAAGCTGAAGTCAAGGAGAGAATACAAAAAAGAGAAAGATCATTGAAGATGAACTAGTCTCTCTTTACAGATGGTCTCAAGGAAATACCAAGGTCAGAAATGAAAAACCTACCTTCCATCCCAGCTGGATATGGCATTTGGCTTATCTTATTAAGGGCGATATTTTCAAGAATTGTAACACAAAATTGACAAAATGATGCCAAGCTGGGTCCCAGAATTTTGATTTTTGGCTTATTTGCAGGGAGCCAATCGGTGTGATTTCATTTCAGACTCTTTGCCTCTCAGACTGCTCCAGAAAACAGCCTTTAGGCTGTAATTTTACTTTTTTATGCTTTAGGAAAATCTCTTCTGGCTTTTCTCAGTAAAGAAATAAAAAATGGAAAGGCATTTTGCAGCAGTAGCAGGACCGGCGGCGGCGGCAGCCACCACTGCCTCAGCTGCCGCCATGCTTCATAAAACTATCCCAAACGGGATGAGCACATTTAGCAGAATGATCAATCGCTGTTACCATATCACTTCTATTTATAATCTTGGCAGAGCTACAAATTTCAAGGGTTTTCGGAGACAGAGGGATGCTGCTACACGAAGTGATTTTAGCTCTCCTCTTTTCAGAGTTCGGATTCAGGGGAGTGGAATCTTCCAGCTTCTGAAGGAATTGATGTTCCTGCGGACCCCAACTAGCTTTCTGCTCCTGCTTACAGATGATGACTTGTAATCCAGGCAAGGAAAAGGCTTGAAAGGATCTTTTCTCTAAGGTGCCTTTTTATATTTTAAGGCATTTATAAGGTAGAGCTGTGTTTCATGTATTTTTTAAAATGTTTATCCACAGATAATAACCTTAAATCACCTAAGGGTTTATCTCATGCATCTTTCCGCCTTTCCTCAAATTATTCATCCAATGCTGGCCTCTCTGTTAATTAAATGCTATGTCTATGGGGGCATTTCCACTTGAATGATAATTAATCTGTTTTTTCCCAATCCAGCTGCCCATGAACTCTTGGTAGATAAATTGTTTTGTAGCACATATTTGTGGCTGGGCTTGGATAATGATTTCCTGCGGGACTTTAAAAAAAAAAAAGGTAAACATCATTCAAAGCATAAGATCTTTTCTCTACCTTTTTACAACTTGGGAACGTGGGTAGAGGAAAAGCACCGGTTTTGTAACGAAGAGCACCAGAGTACCATGGTGGAAACCCCATTGACCTTTTGGTTAATTTTCATAATGATTTGATATCCTTGCCTGTGTCCCTGGTGGCTTATAAGACATATGGTTTCTGAGACATGTATAACTTAAGAACGGGTTATTTATTTTGGGTTCCAAAGATATGTTAAAATGTGACAAACTTGCTTTTTAATGCACAAAGTCTTCTTTTTCATTTTAATATGCTACTAATAATTTTTGTGAGAGGCAGAATATGTCATTATGGTTAAAAGCTTAGGCTCTGAAATGTATGCTGCATTCAAATACTGATTTTACCACTTGGTGACTATGAGACCTTAGAAGAGTTTTTCACTTCTTTATCCCTTACATTTCTCATCTATAAAGTTGGAATAATGATAATTAACATCTCCCTTATAGGGCTATTGTGAGGATTAATAGCATTTTTTATGTAAAACAAAATAGAATGGTGCCTGGCACACACTAATCATTATAGTAACTATTAACCAGTATTTTCAAAAGAAAATATTTTAGCATTAAAACAGAGTTCCTGGAAAAATTGCAAAAACTTGTCTAGTTTTACACCACATTATCAATTAATTGATAAAAAATTCTCTGCAAGTGCAATTTGAGCCCCAGAACACGAAACCTTCAACAGATGAGTAGTGTGGGCATGAAACTTATAGTTTTAATGAACATGAACCTCAAAGAGAGGAGATATAAGTGTAAATAGCAAAACAGGGGAGAGAATTGCCCACCCAGGTAGGTGAGTGTCTAAAAGTGAACTTTATCCTCACAGTAAAGGAAAGAGGAAGAAATGCCTTGGGATGAAACTCCCATCTGAGTACCTTGCTTACGTGAATCCTATTATTCCATTTATTCCGTTCAGACTTGGCCTCGCCTTACCCTGAGCAAATGTGTTATAAAAAATCATGGAGTTACAGCATCATTAATCATTAGAGAAATCAAAACTACAATGAGATATCATCTAGAGTTAGGAAAAAAAAATTTAAATTCGTTGGCCTTACAATGTCTTCTCCTGATTCAGCGTAAAATTAGCGAAAGTGATGTGTCAAAACTTCACTACCTGATGCCAATTATGTTTAGAGAACTTTAATCTGGCTTGGTTCTTGATAATAGAATCTGAGTGGGGGAGTTTCCAAACCAAAACGTTAGCATAGTTGCATAATAAATAACTAGAAAGGAAGTCCATCATTTAGGGAAAACTTTCCGATTTAGAGAGAAGCATGTCAACTGGAATTTCTTTTGGAAAGAATTGTCTTCAGTGCTTTAGAAATGCTCTCAGATGGTCACTTTTTTAATGCTCCCAAATTTGCCTGAATTAGGAACCTACAGATGGGCTAGCTAATGTTTATCAAATACTTCTGGTACTTTTGCTGGACACTGTGTTAAGCACCTTATATGTTGCTTTGTGTGATCCTCTTTGCAACTTTAATATTTTCCCATTTTGAAGCAGAGGAAGCTGAAATTCAGACACACAATTGGGAAGCAGTAAATGGGATTCAAACCCAGGTAGTCCAACTTCAGTCTATGGGCTGTTGGTCTTAACCATTCTATTCTCTTCTATGACCTCACATAAAGTGTTAAAAATACAAAAGTTGATGAGTACCTATATAGCTTCATTTTAAGATCTAAAAAAAAAATTTATCCTGTGAGATTTTCATAGATATTAGCAATGATGCTGACTATTAGACTAAAATGTCAAATAGAAAATATTGCAACATTGGAAAATAATAGGCTCCTCCCCCTATTACTGAGATCATTTTTTTTTCTATTGAAGAAGCGAACAAATCCGGCAGATAAAGTTTGTCCTAAAGGGAGGCATTTCATTGATATTAAGGCTCAACAATAGCACCTGGAGAAATATCACAGTGAAACCATTGCTGATGCTGGGCACTGCACTGACCTGATATTTGAAACGGTGAGCTTCACAATCTGCCTAATAATTAAAGCAATTTATCTTCAGGTGGATCTAGGCCATTTTGTTATTTCAACATGAAACTCTTGGGGAATAGAGATGACTGTAGAGATTCTTTATTGTGCAAACACTAATATGAAAAGTAAGTAGGTGACTCTTTGAGATGCCATCAGCTACTTGGCTATCAGAACTTTGGCTGCTAAAGTGATACCAATACCTCTGGCCAGAAAAGACCTAGACATTGGCAGCAAGGTAAGCGAAGCTTTGCCGCCAACTTGCAGGACCTAGAATGCAGACAAAATGACGATGCTTATACAAATCTTTACCTTGTCCAAAAAATTAAGAAACAAATATGATAAAACAGTGCCTATGAAGGAAGAATTCTGAAATTATATGGCACGCTATTTGAGTACAGGTTTGTTCTGTCCAATTCGATACCCAGGAGACAGTAGTATGTGGCTGCTGAGCAATTGAAATGTGGTTACTTGAAATTGAGATGTGCTGCAATTACAAATATAAACCAGATTTAAAGACTTAGTATATAAAATAGCTCAATAACTTTTTAATATTGATTATGCTTTGGAATAATATTTTTGATATATTTTCTTAAATAAAATATATTGTTAAATTCATCTATTTCTCCTTACTTTTAGAATACGGCTACCATAAAATTTAAATTGCATATGTGGCTCACGTTGTATTTCTGACAGCAGTGCTGGTAGATAGTCTACACCAGAGGCAGCTGAGGAATGAGACAGCTTCATCCTTCATCATTTAGGAGCCAGCTGGAATATTTTGATGGCCGCACTATCTCCATTGGTTTTGTTTTGAATTTCATTAATTTCTGGTCTTATCTTCATTACATCCTTTCTTCTACTTTCTTTGGGCTTATTCTTTCTACCCCCTAACTGTCAATGGAAACTCTAGCTCATTTACGTTCAGTCTTTTGTGTTTTTAAGTAAATTCATTTAAGGCTAAAATATTGCTTTAGAAATATCTCCCAATTTGGGCATATAGCACTTTTATTCCTGTATAGGTTAAATTTTAAAATAGTATTCTCATGTGGTTTCCTCTCTGACTACTAGGTTATTTTATGATACAGAGATGTGGTATAGGTTCCTTGGTATTTCTTGAAATTTCCTTTGTGACCTGCTGTGTGGTCAGTTCTTCTGATAGTTCCATTTGTGCTTGAAAAGAATGTGTATTTTCCATTTTCTATTCACTATGTGCACGTTTCTACATATAGTTAAGTCTTTTATATTAGCTCTTTAGGTTGTTCAGATATTTTAAAATCCTTAATACTTTTTTTGTCTGCCTGATGTATCAGTTTCTGAGAGAGGTATGTGAAAATCTCCCACTATGATTGCAGATTTGTCAATTCCTCCTTATAATTTTGTCATTTTTTTACTTTATGTATTTCACTGCTATGTTGCTAAGTGCATACAATTTCATGACTTCTATTTTCTTGTTGAGTTCTTTTCATCTTATGAATCTACGTTTCTATTAATGCCTCTTGGCTTAAAACTCTATGCTGTTTGATTTGAATATTGCAACACCAACTATTCTTTTTTTTAAAGGTTATACTTCATTTATGATTATTATAAAATATTGGGTATATTCTGTACTGTATAATATATAATTATAATTATATTATAATATAATAATAAAATAAGCTTACTTATTTTATTCACAGAATTTTGTACCTCTGAATCCCATACCCCTATCTTGCCCCTTCCCCCATCCTTCTCCCCACTGGAAACCATTAGTCTGTTCTCTATATCTGTGAGTCTGTTTTGGTTTTGTTATATTCATTCATTTTATTATTTAGATTTTACATTTAAGTGACATTATACAGTATTTGTGTTTCTCTGTCTGACTTATTTCACTAAGCATAATACCCTCCAAGTCGATCCATGTTGTTGCAAATGGTAAAATTTCATTCTTTTTTTATTGCTGAGTAGTATTCCACTGTGTGTGTGTGTGTGTGTGTGTGTGTGTGTGTGTGTGTGTGTGTGTATCACATCTTCTTTATTCATTCTTCTGATGATGGAAAGTTAGGTTCCTTCCATATCTTGGCTATGGTAAATAATGCTGCTGTGAACATTGGGGTGCATGTATCTTCTCAAATGAATGCTTTCATTTTCTTTGGATATGTACCCCAGAGTGGAATTCTGGATTATGTGGTAGTTTTATTTTTAGTTTTTTCAGGAAGCTGCATACTGTTTTCCACAGTGGCTGTACCAATTTACATTCCTACCAACAGTACCCAAGGGTTCTCTTTTCTCCACATCCTTGCCATCATTTGTTATATGTGTTATTTTTGATGACAGCCATTCTGATAGGTGTAAGGCGATTGTGGTTTTGATTCGCATTTTCCTGATGATTAATGTTGTTGAGCATCCTTTCATGTGCCTCTTGGCCATCTATATGTCTTTTTTGGAAAAATGTCTATTCAGGTCTTCTGCCCATTTTTTTTTCTTTAACATCTTTATTGGAGTATAATTGCTTTACAATAGTGTGTTAGTTTCTGCCTTATAACAAAGTGAATCAGTTATACATATACATATGTCCCCATATCTCTTCCCTCTTGCATCTCCCTCCCTCCCACCCTCCCTATGCCACCCCTCTAGGTGGTCACAAAGCACCGAGCTGATCTCCCTGTGCTATGCGGCTGCTTCCCACTAGCTATCTATTTTACGTTTGGTAGTGTATATATGTCCATGCCACTCTCTCACTTTGTCACAGCTTACCTTTCCCCCTCCTCGAATCCTCAAGTCCATTCTCTAGCAAGTCTGCATCTTTATTCCCGTCTTGCCCCTAGGTTCTTTTGACCATTTTTTTCTTTTTTTTTAGATTCCATATATATGTGTTAGCATACGGTATTTGTTTTTCTCTTTCTAAGTGCCCATTTTTTAATCAGGCTGTTTGCTTTTTGTTTGTTTGTTTGTTTTTTGATGTTGAATTGTATGAACTCTTTATGTATTTTGAATGTTAACCCCTTATTGATCATATCATTTGCAAATATGTTCTCCAATTCAGTAGGTTGTCTTTTTGTTTTGTCTGTGGTTTCCTTTGCTGTGCAAAAGCCTTTAAGTTTAATTAAGTCCTGTGTGTTTATTTTTGCTTTTGTTTCCTTTGCCTTAAGACATTGGTCCCTAACCTTTTTGACACCAGGAACCTGTTTTGTGGAAGACAATTTTTCCACAGACAGGGAGTGGGGGAGGGGAATGGTTCAGGCAGTAATGTGAGTGATGGGGGGTATGGTTCAGGTGGTAATGTGAGCAGTGAGGAGCAGCAGATGAAGCTTCGCTTGCTCACCTGCTGCTCACCTCCTGCTGTGTGGCCCGGTTCCTAACAGGCCATGGTCCACGGCCCAGGGGTTAGGGACTCCTGCCTTAGGGGACAGATCCAAAAAAAGTATTGCTACAATTTATGTCAAAGAGTATTCTGCCTATGTTTTCTTCTAGGAGTTTTATGGTTTCTGGTCTTTCATGTATGTCTTTAACACCAGCTATTTTTTCACTAATGTTTACCTGGTGAATATTTGTTCATCTCTTCCTGTATCATTACAGTCTGCTTATATCTCTTAAAAATTTTCTGGATGTTATTCTCTTTGTATAAAATCCATTTTGAGATGATTTTAATCTTCTTGTGTCTATTGTGATTATTAATGTATTAGTGCCTATTTGTACTATCTGGTTTTATGTTTCTTGTTTTTTCTCTTTTCTTAATTTTTATTTAATTGACCAAATCTTCTTTATTCCTTTTACTTCCTCTCAACTCATTTGGTAATTACACATTTGGCTTTTATTCTTTTTAGTAGTATTCCTTAAGTTCTTAACATGTATACCTGACTTAACTAATGTAACTTTATCCGAATTCTCTATCTTCCTCTTGAACAATATATTCCAAATTATCATCTAGTGTTTTCGTTTTTTCTTGCATCAAAGCCACCATGTTAGTTAATATTATCATTGTTTTGTATCTGAAGTTAATTTAGATTTACAAACATGCTTACCAGCTTCTTTTCCTCATCATTATTTCCTGCATCCATTCTTTTCTTCTAGAGTTACTATTATTCTTGCTGAATGTTATTTAGTAATTTTTTTCAGTAAGCTTCTATGGGTAGTAAACTCTTTCAGTCTTTATATTTATTTCTCTTCATTTGACAGAGTTTAATTGGTAGGTAGTAATTTCCCTTTACCACTTTGAAAATGTTACTTCATTGCACTCCAGCAGCTTTTGTCACCAGTGAGACATCTTCTGTAGGTCTATGTTTTCTCTATGCACTCATGGAATGACATTTTGAACCCCTCTGCTTGTGCCTATTAAGTTCTATATCCGTTAAGGGTATAAACTATGAGCTGCTTTGGTTGAAGCTCCTATTCAATTCTCTGACTTTGGCTCCTTTTTTCATGCTCAGAGATTTCACACTCTGAATTTGAAATTTTACTGTGTGTCCAAATTTTGTCTTTTGTTTAATTTTTTCATGAGGGAGAGTCCTTCTCTGTCACTTTAGTCTGCTGTATTGACTTGACAATCTTAGTGATCTGCTTATTACTCTACATCCCATAGTCTGTGGAGGTGCCAACCTGACAGAATGGTCTTGGCTCTAATGTCTGCAAGTTAGAGTCATGGAGAATTAATGCTAAAGATCTAGGACTCAGGGTACATAGACTTGCCAAGAACACTCATGATACCCTGCACCCCTGTGTTCTGCACTCAGCCTCTTACTCCTGTGCTCCCTTCACCTTGGCAGTCTGCTCTCTTAGACAGAATTCCATTTCACATACTCCGGGTCTGGCATTCCTATTACAGGCTCTACACTGGGTCCCTGGAACATGCTGTTTGACCCAGTGCTGGGCAGTAGTGTATTTATATCCCAGCTGTAGCCCTCTCTGTGCTGCCATAGGCTGCTTGAAGTTTATCAGATGAGTCTGGTTCCAGTCTACTAAGCCTTCTATATTCAAGGACCTGACATCTCTGAGAGGTCCTGTTGAAGCCCCCAGCTCTAGTCCTGGAGAGAAGTGTCAGCAACCCCTTTATCTGGGGAAGCAGAGGGTGATAGGGACTCACAGCTCAGGTTTTGTCAGAGAAAACCTCGCAAAATTCCCTCTCTCTACTCTTTGCACTTTCATAATCTTCCTATAGGCCATTAAATGAAATTTTCCGCACCACCTACTTTAACATTTTCACATGATTTCATTTCCTCATGCTTTTAATTCTCTCCTCTTTACTCATGCTAACCAATACTCTGGTGTTTTATATCTGGGTTCAGGTATCTATTAGATTTTGTTTATTCTAGTAACAGTAACTAGTGAGTTAGTAAGGATTTCTAAAATTTTTATCATTTTCATGAGATTTTCCTTTAATATTTGTTATTATGGAATATTTTCCTCTTCAGAAAAGTGGAAGTGTGTATGATCTGTGGTCATGTATGTGGAACATGGTAAAAAAAATTTGAGTGGAGATTTTTCTGGGAACAGAAATGACTTTTGTAGTGGTCATAAATGTTAATCTTCACTTTGATAGATTATCTTTCACGTGGTAGGCACTACGTAAATATTATTGAATAAATGAGTGAGAAAGAAGCAATTCAAAATCTGTAACACCTGCCCTTGAATTACAGAAATACTGGAAAATGTTGAAGGGATTATTACCTCTCACCTTTCAAAGAGGAACAAGAACTTTTTGGTGTGCTTTTTCTGAGTTCCAATAGCATTCTCTTTGGTGTTCTTAAAGCATTTTACCTCTGGTTGCTATGGTGGTTTATCTGCCATTATCCTTCCTGAATTTGTAATATTATCTTACTTTAAAATGCTTTTCAAGGATGCTTGCAGGTTACTTCAATATGGTGGGACTGGATGAAATTTAAGGTCTCTTACAACCTAGAGATTCTGTGATTTCTTTCAGAATTCTGACATCATCTATTCTCTTCTCACTAGTGGTCCAGCAGAGGTTCGTTATGCAGGGCAGAGCTTGTGAGCCCGTGGAGGGATTACTTACCCAGGCATCTTCACTGGCAATGGTATACTGCCATATGGCTAAGCATAGCATACAGATGTCACAGAGGAAATCTTCTAGAAGCTATTATGGCTTCACAAAGCCAGTTCCCAACTTGCTTTGGAAAACTGTGTACTTCATAAGGAAAGCTAGATTTTGGTCTACTTGTGTTAAGGAACATGAATTATTTAGAATGTTATGGGATATATCTACATGAAGGAACATTTTGTTTCTTTTTAGCATTAAGCATAGTAGTATACTGAAGAAGATATCAGGTATAGGCTTTTATATTTTAAAAATTACAGTTGTGTCTCTTGGTAGCCATGGGGGATTGGTTCTAGGAGCCCCCATGGATGCTCAAGTTCCTTATAAAAGATGGCATAGTATTTACATATAACCTACACACATCCTCTCGTATACTTAAACTCATCTCTAGACTGTAGTACCTAATATAGTGTAAGTGCTATGTAAACTGTTGTACATACAATGTAAATGCTATGTAAATAGTTGCTGGTGCAGCAAAAGTTTTGCTTTTTGGAACTTTCTGGGGTTTTCTCCCCGAATATTTTTTATTTTTGGTTGGTTGAATCTGTGGATGTGGAACCTGTGGATACAGAGGGCCGACTGTATTCTCCCTGAGAGTTGACATTTTTGACCCAAGTTTGTTACAGCTTTCCATCTGTCTGCATATGGAAAAAATCACATGAAAGTAATAGGACTTTTTTTTTTTTTTTTTTTTTTTGGACTCCCGGACCGGGGCACGAAGCCGTGTCCCCTGCATCGTCAGGCGGACTCTCAACCACTGCGCCACCAGGGAAGCCCAGTAATAGGACTTTTGAGTTCCATTTGTTAACGAATCAGTGACTGCATATCAACTTGTTTGAGTTCTTTGTGACTAATTTTCTCCATAATGAGGAGTGTGCTTTCTGTTCTACAAAGCTCTACGTATTATTTAGTGATAAAATGAGTTTTAAAAAGACAATGTGTTTGAAGATAAGATAATACTAAGAGGTATTATCTTTTCTCTTAGCTTCTATACATGTTTAAATACTTGTGATTGAATTCAGTAAATAGGAAACAGTAATATGTACACCCACATTCTAAATGATTGAGAAATAATTTGATACACAAGACCATATTTAGCAAAGCATTTTAATTTGAGGAAGAAACTGAACAAAGAAAATAAAAAGAACATCAATAATGCTGAACTTCAGTGAACTGCATTTATTAGCATCTATATTGTTCTGCCAGTTAATATAGAGATAATATCTTGTATTCTGCAGAATAACTGTTATCTATGTTTCCATTTATGAATACATTCTACAAATATCATTCTGAATTCCTCAAAGCAGAGAGCG
Source organism: Neophocaena asiaeorientalis asiaeorientalis (assembly GCF_003031525.2). Classification (NCBI taxonomy): domain Eukaryota; kingdom Metazoa; phylum Chordata; class Mammalia; order Artiodactyla; family Phocoenidae; genus Neophocaena; species Neophocaena asiaeorientalis. Next base: position 5,606,028 of record NW_020185336.1, read on the forward strand.
TTGATGCCAAATGATTGAGGGCACTAACCTTACCAGATCTATATGTATGTATACATATGGATGGATAAATGTATTTGGTTGTGGTACGTCTGAGACTGTTTGAGACCGGCTGCTGGGAATCAACAGTGAGTTGTAATGTGTATACATTCGAATATAACTAGTAGAAATAAGATGGGTTGAAGTGAAAACTATTAAAAAGAAAATCTCATGGAATGAATTATGTTATGTAGTCTGGTAGAAGCAATTGAATAGATTGTGGCTTCTGAGAAAAATACAACAGAAATACTACAAGGAGATCCTCCCAAGGACATTTTAGTGACCTATGGTATGGAAGAGCTCACTATAAACAGACCTGCCAAGTAGCCTCTTCAACTTACGGTTCACATTTTCATAAGAACGAGCCAGCTAGCTAGTCAAAAAAGGGTGGCAGTAATTGCATTCTCTGTCAGTGTGAGAATAAGACAATGAAAACTAGGATAACTTAAGAAAGGCAGAGCTCACTTTGCACATTCTGAAACCGCTTAGTTTGAAGTCAAAACTAAACATCTCATTTCCTTTGGAAGCCAGAAACAAGCTTTTTTTTTTTTTTTTTTTCCTTTATAAAAGAGCATTATCTCCTTTAAAGAAAAATAAAGCAATGCTGTTTATGTGTTTAATGCTTAAAAAAAGAAAGGCTGGCAGTCGCCAGAATGATGGGACAATGGGTAAAGAGCAGACCCAAAGATTTCCTTCCCTCTCTGGGCCTCCACCTGCAGGTTTCCCCCAGAAAGAATGCAGATGCCAATCAGAGCTGATGGGGGTGGAGCTCTGGAAAGCTATCTCCTGCTCTTTCAGAGTTTGGATCCCAGGAGGTAGACTGACAGCCCCACTCTGGCCCACTGGCTATTTCTGGAAAGACTCCAGGAACCTCTTTAAGTCGCATTATTCACCAGCCAAAGAACTTGAGAAGAAATCTGTAGGAACACAGACATTTCTGCCTGCCTCCTGAGAGGTGCTGTGCTTGAAATCCCAGCCACATTTTGGGGCCAAGCCCTGGTGATTTACCTGCCACCTCTGGGAAGAACATGGCCCAGTCTCCTCCCAGCATGGCCTGTTTATTCCAGAAGGAGCCACCATGTCTTCCTGGTTCAGCCAACCTTCCCTTACAAATCTACAAATCTGTTCTGTTTGGAGGAAAGCATTCTAGGCAGGCAAGGGACAAGAAAAATCACTGAGATTCTTGCTTCTCCGCATGAGGCTAAAAGTCTTCAACTGGCAGCAGGAGAATCACCACTCCCAGCCTGGAGGGTTTTGCTCAGGTTGATTGTCAAATGCATGGGTGAAAAATAAAGTCATCTTACATGGTTTTTAAACCGAAGTAAAGTTTGTTATTTAAATACTAATGATGTTACTTCATTGTTAGCTAAATAGAGTGACCGTAATTGAGATATTGTTAGCTGTCCTCATAAATATAGGGTTTAAGTATCTATCTTGGATGAGGAAGGAAATGGGGCTTTTTTTTCCCAGAGGGAATATGGGGATGCAGTGAGGGGCAGTAGGAAAAACACTGGCCTTGGAGGTTGGTTTGGGTTTGAGAATAGGCCCAGCCATACCTGGGCTGTTTGGCTTTGGCCAAGTTACTTTCTGAGTAAACTTCCTGAACTCCATCCCTTCCTCTGTAAAATGGGGCTAATAATACCTACGTCATAGGGTTGCTGTGAGGTTGAAATAAATAAATCACCTACGACAGGACCTGGTACATAGAAACTGGTCAAGAAGTTGTGACTAAATACTATTAAGGTGGAAGACATAAAAGCATTAAAAATACAAGGATTTAAATATCAACAGGTGTTATCAGGGCTATGAGATTATGAGAAACTTTCTATTTTCTCCTTTATTAAAAAACAAACAAGATCAATGAAGTTTATGACACTGATTTTCTACATGTAGTGCATCTGTATTTATCTATGTCTATCCCTCTGTCTCTCTACCATGCATATATAGATTTGAATGCATGCATTATTTGGGCTGAAATGAGTGCTTCTCTGGAGATCTAACTGGGACACCAGCAATGACACTCCTGCGTGCAGAAGGGACACTGGTATGGGCTTCAGGGATCTTGAGGCTGGTTGGGGTATTCCCTCCAAGTTAGCTGAGGAGCTTTTGGCTTTGTTCAGTTTTTTCCTTCCTAAAACGCTGCGATCGGAGGGCATGATTATGCAAGTATGTGCTCTGAAGTGATGTGATTCTATTCGAGAGAACAATCGCTTCTTCCCTTCCAAATCCTACTCTCGAGTCCCTGGGTGGAGGGAGAATGTATACTTTGGACTGAGTTTCACATGGAGAAAATTATTCCTTGCAAATTTCCTGTCTCCAGGCTGATGGGAAAGGAAGAGGAAGATCTTGTAGTGTTACTCTGAAGTTTCTGATTCTCAGGGTCGTTCATAATCACACAGCTGTAACTGTAGGTATTTGGTCAATGAGTCTCCATATTGACATCTACCTGGTTAAGGTTGATTCTGCCCACTTTGTTAAGTGGATGCCCGCTCTGCTCTTCCACTGAACTAATAAATCATGAATACTTTCCTTAGCCATTTAAAAGTCATTTCCTCTCATTTTCCCTGGGCACCAGACGTAATCTTGTGTGTGTGTGTGTGTGCGTGCGCGTGTATGTTTTGATTGCTGCCTTCAAAAATAGCATATGATAGCAAACAACTGCTTAGAGATTTTCAAGCCAAAATTTATCAACAACCTAAACTCTAGCAGTGTATTCATCAAAAGGCAAACGTATACCTTGTATTACTTGACCTTTCCAAGCCACCTACTTCATATTATATCTTTTATTTCATATTCAACTCCTTACTTGAAATTCAAACATCTTATTATAATCATGTGTGTGCTCTCTGAACTAAAGTGGAACACTCTAAAAACTGGTGTTTCACGTATAAAAATTGCCTTTACAATAATTCATCTATTCAACAAATATTTATTGAGTGCCAAGTGTAACACAGTTTTCTAGATCTTGCGGAAATATCAGTGAGCAAGGGAGAGGATAGTGTCTGCCCTCATGGAGCTTAGAATTTGTGTGTCTGTGGGAGGGGAGGGAGGGAGACCAACAGACAACAAAGAACTAACATTGTATATTAGGCTGTGATGGGTGTCATGGAGAAAAACCAGGGCAGGAGGTTGGCAAGTTCCAAGACTGTATGTGTGTCTTGCAGGGAAGGGGTTCAAATTTAATCAAGATTATCAGGCGAGACCCTGCTGTCAGGGTGACTTTCGAATAAAGATCTGAAGGAGGTAAGGGTGTGAGCATGAGGGTAACTGGTGAAAAAGCCTCCTACTGAGAAGGGCTGGCAAGTGCAAAGACCCCAAGGCTGGAGCTGCTTGGGCCGATTGGGGAACAATGAAGCCCTCCATGTAGAATGGCATAAGTTAGGTAGGAGATAAGGTCAGAGAGAAAAGATAGCCAGGTTAGAAATACACAAGTATTCTAAAGACGAGGAAATGACCAATTAGTATGATTATTGGGTACAGGGACAACATCCACAGACAAAACAGTTGAAAAACTCCTGCTCCTGGACTTGACATTCCAGTGAGGGGAGACAGTGCAAAAACCAAAGAAGTGAATTGGATAGTATGCTAGAAGGTGATCAATGCAACGGGAAAGCAATGGACTGGGAAGGCTGGGGTGGGGCGTGTGAGTGCTTAGTTACCTAAAACACTGTTCCTGAGAACAACCTTAGACTGTAAACTTCTCAAGACTGGAGGCTACACTGCTGGTTCTTTTATGTATTATCCAATTCTGAGCACATCATGGGTAACTAATATAAAAATCGTTACAAATCATCCTGCTAAATAATACTCATTCAACAAACATGTTTTGGTTACGTTCTGCATACGAGGGACTGGAATAGGTGAGCAAAAAGAGACATCACCTGGCTTCATGGAGTTTACAGTTTGATGGTGGGAATAACATCAAGCAAATAACCACATAAATATATGTAACATTGTCATATTGCAATAGTGATGGTGCTATAAACAGAGGCATTCGATTTTAGGAAAGTGTATAATATGGAGATGAGTGACAACACATTATTCTGCCTTCAATATTTTAGTAGTAACATTGCCTTTCCCAAGCAAATTGGCTTTTTGTAGTGATGGTGAAATAGGAGCTAGAAATAGTGAAAAATTTTCTCATCCTGTTTAAAAATACATTGGAAACTACTCTTCTGAGAGGCAGTGATAGCGTCTCCAGAATTGCCTTGCAGAATTTGCTCAGTTGAAATCTGTCTGAACATGATAGCTTCTTGCCAGTGTAGTTTGAACCACGTGGAAAAGAGGAGGTTCTAAGCTAAAGCTGGGTAACCTTGAGTCATGTTCAGGAAAAGGCCACGGTTCGGTGGGTGTTCTTTAGGGTGAGGCCCTTAACAGATTCTGGAATGGACGTGAGATGCTAGTCAGGGTTCCGTTCATTCTACAAGGCCAGCAAGTCTGACTCCAACCCAATAACTCGCTTTAGATAAACCTATTTTCAGCTTTGTTTGAAGGATGTGACTGTTGGTCATTCTTTACTGGCCATTACCTTAGATGGCTAGTGATATGGTCCAACCATTGAACCAGAAATACATTCATTCACTAGCAGCAATGATGTATTTTTCTGCATGATGCCTGTCCTTGGCGAAGGGTGCTTCAGCTGCTCCCTTCGCTGCCTTGCTGTCAATTTGATAAACGGATAGGCTTCCTTCCCAGCAGGGCTGGTGTGGCTCCAAGTTGCAGGGCTGCCCTCTTCAGCCGCCTACAGGCCATTGTTCCTGCCTCCTGTGAGCTCACAGAGCCCATTCCGGGTGCACCGGGTCATCCCCAAAAATGCTCAGGCTGACAGTGTCAGACCAGTACAAGGAGAAAATAAAGTTTTGTTCTGTTAAATGTCTCTGCCAAACTCTACAAAGACATGCTGCCAGAAGAATAAAAGGAAAGTTAATTCTGCCCATTGCACAGAGCTATTTTGAAAATTTACTGCTGGCACCTTGCAGCAGATACATTTGTTTATTTTAGCTTTTCCTTCAGGCAATTTATGGAACTCAATGGTGATTCCTTCATGTGTTGGATTTTTAAAAGGGATAAAAGAGCAAAAGAGTGTATTGATGAGCACAGTTTTTTAGTGGTAAAGAGAGTGAAACAGGATATGCCAGATCCGGAAGACTAAAGAAAGGTTAGCCCGAGAAAACCAGTCCTGTGCAAGCGTTTCTGCAGAATTGATAGCATGAGCTTTGGGGAACAGACACACTGTGGATGGATGGTTTTATTCCAGGTGCTTCTCTTACGTATATGCTCTTTTGTTCTCTATTTTAGGGGAAACCGTAACAGTAGTAGTTATACATTATGGAGCACATCTTCCACAGTAATTATGTCCTCCCTCCACACTTCCAGTGATGCTTCTGTGGGGAAGGTGAGGATTTTACGAAAGGGGAAACTTAGGCTCAAGGAGATCTAGTCCCTGGGTCTAGTTTATACAGCTAATGGTGGTAGCAGGGATTTGTTCTAGAGCCTTGTTACTTAAAGAAGGAAATAAAATGTAAGGAAAATTACAATTAAAAATTTTAAAACTTAAAACATTTTTAAAAAGGTAGTTGAGAACTTTTCCATTGTGAAAAACAGAAGGCTTCGCTACAAAAATAAAGCATATTGAAAAAGCGGGAAGATAAAGCTTAAGCTAGGGGGAAGAAGCACAGATTTTTTTTTCTATCATTATTATTTTTTAAACTCTATCTATGCCATATGTTATATATGCACTCTTTTGCTTGTATGTGTGTTTCATGATGACAAGAAATAACAGGTAAGGAAGAGAACAAATTGGTTTTTAATACTTACCCTATCCCTGGCACTGTGGTAGCACATGAAATAGGTACTTATGTTTTTAATATTAGACTTCTTCTATTTTAAGAATTTTCTTAACCATCATAAAAGTTAATGATACATCATCATTATAGCTAGATTTGTGTCCATTTTACGGATTTCAATACTTACCATTATTTCTTATATACCATGTATTCCATTCCCTTGAGTTATTTTTGCAGTTTCCTCTGGTTAGAGATTTCCTGTTGTGGGACTTTCTGAAATCCCTACATATTTGAAAATGTCTGTCTCTTGCTGTCACACAAGGATAGGTTGGCTATAGAATCTTAGAGTCACATCCTTCTTGCTTGCAAACATTACTATTTTCTAGTTTTTAGTGTTACAGATGAGATTTTTCAATATCAGTCTGATTTCTTTTTCTTTTCCAGGTGGCCTGTTGTTATTATTGTTATTTTCTGCCTGGAAGCTTGAAGAATTTTATTTTTATCCTTGGGCTTTAGAAAAATTACCAGGATATATTTAAGTTCTTGTACTTTTCCCCCCCAATATTCTACCCCAGCTCTAGGCTATTTCATTAGATATTCACAGTAATACTCTTGGAGGTTGTCACAATAATACTTTGGGCTTCTTCCAAAAAGCAGAGCCTGGGACAGTGACTTAGTGTGGGTAGTTGATTTTGGGAAGTTATCACAGGGAACAAGACTGAGGGTGCTGGGAAGAGTGAAATGGGGGAGGAGGGAAAGCTAATCTCAGGATACAGTATTGAGTTGGTTACCAACCTGGAGAACTAGGGCTCAATTTGCCTGGGTGCCTTTTGCGGAACTATGTAGGCTCTGCCTCAGGCTTATCCACCTGAAATAGGAGAAGGAAACTATTTATCCACCAGCTTCCTTTCCCCCCACTTGGCCAAAGGTTGCTCCAGAGGGTGTTAACTTCCTTGTATTTCCTGGTTTGAGCATTTATCTCCAGAATCTGGATCTCTTAGTTGCTTTACGTTTGTTAGGCTGTTTGCTGGAATTGCATGGAAGCATCAAGAGAAGCCCCAGTGAACATCCTAGGTTAGAGCTGTATTCCTTCATGCCACCATTGTGTAGCAAATATCTAATTTAAAAAAAAAAGATTAAAAAAATTTTTATACAATTTTTAAAGGTTACTTTCCATTTACAGTTATTACAAAATATTGGCTATATTCCTCGTGTTGTACAATACATCCTTGAGCCTCTCTTACACCCAATAGTTTGTACCTCCCACTTCCCCACCCCTATGTGGCCTCTCCCCCTCCCCACTGGCAACCACTAGTTTGTTCTCTGTATCTGTGAGTCTGCTTCTTTTATGTTATGTTCACTAGTCTGTTGTATTTTTAGATTCCACATATCAGTGATATCATCCAGAAATACCAAATTTCTTGATGGTAATCAGAGTCAGTTGCCCTACCAGTGTGGGCAACTTCTTTTCTTGTTGGTCCATCCATTTGAGAGGCCCCAAATGACAAAATACATAGTAGTCATAGCTTTAAATTCAGTGGAACTCTTTCTGCCTTTCTGCATCTACCCTCCAACTTCACCCCTAGTGCCAGGACTCAGGGCTTTTTTTTTTTTTTTTTTTTTTTTTTGCGGTACGTGGGCCTCTCACTGTTGTGGCCTCTCCCATTGCGGAGCACAGGCTCCGGACGCGCAGGCTCAGCGGCCAGGGCTCACGGGCCCAGCCGCTCTGCGGCACGTGGGATCTTCCCGGACCGGGGCACGAACCTGTGTCCCCTGCATCGGCAGGCAGACTCTCAACCACTGCGCCACCAGGGAAGCCCTGGACTCAGGGCTTTTAATGCAGCAGGGCCTAAGGACCTAGGGACAGGAAGCACATATTCTGAAAGTGGGTCACTAGGAGTGGTAACGCGAGGGGACAATCCTACTTCCACCTTCTGTTTTTCAGGCCCCTGTATTCTAGTTACATGTCACCACATGTTGGGTTCACTGCACATAGAGAGTCCTGGAGGACAGCGTCCAACCTTGCTGGATGTGGTCCCCAAGCTGGCTTCCTAGCTGGGCACTTAATAGGTGATTCTCATTCTACTAGACTGGCTTCTTCAGAGTGTTGTGGTCTATGGTAGGGTCTGAGGATTCTCTCGCCACCCACTCATTTCATTTACCTTCGCTGTAAAACACGTCCCTTGATCTGAGGCAATGTCATTGGGATCCTATGTTGTAAACCGTACACTCTTCAAGCCCTCAGATGATGCTAGCTGAGGAGGCTTGGATAGGAAAAGCAAACTCATAATCAAAGCAAGTGTAAGGATGTATTACTGCCCTTCTAGGATGTCACCCACTTGTCACCACATAGTTGGCCTCCTTGAGGGATGTTTCTGTATTGAAGCACCATATTGCAGACCTGCAGCTGGCATCTTAGGAGTTCAGCAGTGGCAGTAGTTACATCTGTCTTAGTGGGAGAGAGCCCATCCTTGCCCCCAAGGCTGCCACATTCATGGGACTACTGTGCTAGCACTGGGGTGGCTGAGGTCAGAAGCTGACTGATATGCACTGGACAAGTCAGCCTAGTCACCAGATTGTCCAGAACCTCTCTGAACACTCTAGAATGTTCCCAGCGGCCATTAACACAGGACACAAATACCCATATATGCTTTGGTCCCTCTGCCAAAGATTCATCCATAAACCTGTTTCTCAAACTTCCTTGTCTCTAAGCCTCTAATCGTGCTCGTTTCAGGATCTTGACCAATCAACAAAGCCCTCTGTCAGCCCAGGAGGCTGTGTATATCTGTGTTTTAGGCAGTTTCTCCCTGCATACAAGGTATATAACCAAGTGTGTTGCTCAGAGTTATACCTGCTGGGAAAACTTCCCTTTTCCACTTACCTTCAAGGCCACCTTTGAGTGGGGCTGTATTGTACATTTTCAGCTATCATAAATGCATCGCACTAATCCATCTGTGAACCAGGCTCAAACATTTCCTCCTCTGTAAGTTGGTCATAGGGAAGCCTCCACGAGAGCGTGGGTGTAGCTGAAGGAAGGCATCAGTGCAACAGAGGAAAGTCGTGAGGAAGTCGAGGCCACATGCTTAATGCAACTTACTTGTGCTCTCTGGACCTGCTCAATCCAGTCCCGCATGTAATGTACTATTTACGTCATACTGTGGTTTGCTTCTGTTCCTGGATAGCCTTATGACTTTGTGGATCTCATAATCCCACTCACCATAGGCAGCTCCAGGTGCTTAGTCACTCTTGATGTCCTAGTCTCTACTAGGGCTCAAAAGCATGCCAGGAGCTGCTCTCAAAATGGCGAGAAGTCCTGTGTCTTCGAAGGTTTGACCTTGCTCCAGAACCCAGGGTCTGTGCTGGGACTCTTATATATTGAGGCTTTTTTTTTTTTTTTGAAAGAAAAATTTATTGTACATTTAACATAATACAGAATAGTGTTCCCTGAAATTGGGGAACAATACAATTACACGTGAACGCGTACACTTAAAGACAGTCAAGGATAACAGAATTGAGATCTCAAGATGGCCTTATTGTTCATCTAGCCTGATCCCTTCACTTTAAAAGAGACGTAAGAGTCAGAGACTCAAAGTAGGGTATGTGAAACAAAACAACCTGGACCAGAACCTGACCCTTTGTCCAAGGTGCTTTTTCCTCCTCTACACAAAATGCATATGTGCATCGATGCAGCCATTCATTCATTCAACAGATATTTACTTAGTGCTACTATGAGGCAGAAACTGCAAGGTATGAGATAAATATCAGGAAGAATACTCCCTGTGTAGAAAAGGAACCTCAAACTCAGTAGTCTTCAGGACTATGCAGATAAAAGTAGGCTGGGTGGATGTAAGACAGAGGAAATGGAGGTGCCCATGGCAGACTAGAGAGTCCACGCTCCTACTAAAGGCATTCCCTGGCTTTGTTTTTTGATGTTTAATTTAAACACTGCGCTGGCCCAATCACATAGCAGAAAACATAATTGGATTTAGCCATTTGGTATCAGTTCTCAACCCCTAACTACAGTTACAGCTTTGATTTTGCTACCAGGGCTGAGATACCTGGGCTAACTCTGGTTCCTTAACATGATACAATGTATATGTAATTTAAGTATATATGCGAAGAATTAAGTACAAATTCAGTTATTCATGAGCACTAATGGCTTCAACTAAAGCAGATCATTTTATTTTTAAACATGGCAAACAAATCCATTTATCTAGATGCCATATCTGTGTACAAGTAGATAAGATTTTCACTGTTTTTTCCAGCAAGGTCATATTGAGGTTTGACAGAGACTATATACAGCGTCCTAATGCACTATCCATCTTCTAGGTCATACTGCCTGAGCATCAGGGCAGCTTGGACTGCAGTCTGGACCTGCTATAGGGTCCTTGCCTGTTCTGGGCAGCATATACCACACCTTGGTATATGGCAGCCTTCCAAGACACCAATAAATGGTTCACAGTGTACGACTATGTATGGTATGTGTTGACACCAGTATTCAAATAAGCCTGCCACGTGCAGTGCCTCTTTATTAGTGATAGGACGTGTAGGTCAACAATTTGTCATTTATATTAAAAAATTTCCCACATGTTCCCATTCATTGGATCTTTAAAAACATCATCCATGTGGTGGGTCCTTGAAACTTTGAGGGTTTTATCATCTACCCTCTAGCATGTATGTGTCTTACCAGGACAATCTAAATACCTGCTGCCTTCTGATCACCAGGTCCGATCACCGTGGCACCATCAGCGTTGTCAACCAGCAATCATGCAGGTTCTGTGCAATATCAAGACGATCGAGGTCTCTGTGGACTATATTGTGACAGAGAACAGATTTAACCTGGTTCTGGGGTAAGACAGACAGTGAATACTATGGACTTTTCTACATAACAGCAAACTGTTTTTGATCCTTATTATTTATGGGGATTGAGAAAAAATACATTTTTCTACTCAAAAGTGCCAGAAGCTGTGATAATCTGTTCTAGGAAAATACTACACCTGGTATAGCAGTTGTGATTGTGATGACCACTCGTTTATGTTTATTTTGGTCCATTGTCATTCACCATGATCTCTGTAAATTTTGCAGTGGCCAAATAGGTAAACTGAAGTGGGTATCCTTGCATCCTTCAAATCTTTGATAGTGGTGCTAATTTCTGAAATTCTGTCTGTGACATAATACTGCAGATTTAGGGACTTCCTCTTGCCCCTTGCAGACACTGTTGCCCTTATTCCTTTGGCCAAAGAACAAATCTTGATTGAACTGCGGGAACGGGCGATAACTGCACAGATGGTCTGTGGACCCATTGGACCACTCCGGGATGGATGTGGGCCAGGAGTCCACTCATTATCTGGCTTACATGAGCCTTCTCTAATGAAGGGTCCAGTGGCATTTTAGATTTCTTGCTATCAGAGTCAACTCAGACCCTGTGCCTAACAGCCCCTTGAATGGTCTGGGTATTCTTCTTTCCCCAGTACATACTTATTCTGGTAACTAATTTCAGATTCCTTTGGGAATCAGGGAATATTTACTACATATAATTACAGTGGTATTTCAGGATTCTTCCTTGAGGGGACCTAGCCTCTTCATTAGTCAGTGAGCTCTGGTTTGAGACTGAGCTCAGCGTCTGAGAATTGACTTAGATCTAGAAAATGAGCGAGCGTGTGATTTTTCCATCACGGTGGCTGACACCAGTTTTTTGCTTGCTGAATTTCAATTCCTGGTTACACAGATGACACAAAACTCTAGTTGGCTGCCCATCCATCTTGCTCCCATGATCTATTAACAATTCCCACAGATCCCTGTGGGTTAAGGCACTCTGATTGTCACTCTGGCCTTGCTGTCCATTTCAATAATGATGTCCACCCTATTTCTGTAGAGACTAAATTGCCTCTGCTATTTTAGAATCCTATCAATTCCAGTAATATCAGGGAAACCAGTTCCAATATAGTATCTCTCACCATCAGTCAGCAGCCACAGCCAAGCTTCTCCACCATGTTGTGCTTCCCTTCATCATGCAATCTTTTTTTTTCGGTATGTGGGCCTCTCACTGCTGTGGCCTCTACTGCTGCGGAGCACAGGCTCCGGACGCGCAGGCTCAGCGGCCATGGCTCACGGGCCCAGCCGCTCCACGGCATGTGGGATCCTCCCGGACCGGGGCACAAACCCGCGTCCCCTGCATCGGCAGGTGGACTCTCAACCACTGCGCCACCAGGGAAGCCCCCATGCATTCTTTACTGACTGAGTGGAAGAGAGTCTTTTGGGCCTCCTCAGAGATCATAGTCAGGTGGAGGTTTCTTTGATCTAACATAAATCTATTACAGCATTCCCATCTCTCTCTCTGAGCCTTTTGATCCTTTTCCCAAATACTCTGCCAAAGCATTTTTATACCTGATTTACTTTGGTCAGGTCCAAGCTTCAAAGAATGATCCCAGCAGTGTATTAGGACCAATTTTTTTTTGTCCTTGCTAAGACATCGAGCCCTCTATCATGGGAGAGTGTTCCAATGTCAATAAATTCTCCCCTCTCCAGCCTTACACTCTAACCTCATATATGAGTACCCTCAAGATCTACACTTGTTCCCTTAGTTTCTGTATTGCAATTCTTTAGCTGTGCTGTTTCTTCCCGGAGCAAGGAGCATGTATCCCCCTGTGGTGGTGCTGTGACCTAAACATTCCTAGCATTACAGCTCTGACACCACAGGATAGGAACCAATGTTCTGCTATTATACACACACCTTATTAGTATAAATCTGCTGTATTCATGTATGCACTTATAGAGCAGAGAAATAACCTTCTGATGGATCCGGTCCAGAGCGGTGAAGGGGACAGTGTCTGAACACGAGAGAAAGGAGTGTATCTTATGAGGCATCTTCCTCGGATGAGGTTTTTGTAGGGTCTCTCTGTCAGGGTTTCTCAACAGCAGCACTGTTGGCGTACGGGCTGGGCAATTCTTTCTTGTTGGGGACATCGCAGGTTGTTAACAGTGTCCCTGGCCTCTTTCTAGTAGATGCCGATGGCACCTCCCTCCCACAGTTGTGATCACCAAATCTTCCCGGTGAGAACCACTGCTTGGATGATTGGACCCAGGCTCTTGCAGATGTCTCTTAGGTGATGGCAGGATTCCTCGGGGTGCAGGTGAGGTGAGGTGTCGTTGGTCTCTTCCTCTGCACGTGAGGTAGCTGCAGCAGTGGCTGGAGCAAAAATGTGGGCTAAGAAGATATAAGCTAGGACATAAAATATGTCTGACCTAAAGGAAGATCATACGTGCTCATTTCACAGGAGTGAACACTGAGGCTCAGGAAGGCAAAACAACTTAGGCTGATACATTTAAGTTTGATGCCCTGGGCATAAAGGTGAATAAGACACAATTCCCCTCCTCAAGGAATACTCGGTCCAGCAACTGTGAAGGATTATATAATTAATCATTGCACATAAGTTTTGATGAGGTCATATAACCAGCAATTAACAAAGCTGAAAACAGAATGAGGTAAAGCTGAAAACAGAACGAGGTGTATTCATGTTAGTACCACTTCATATGCCTCAGGATTTGATTATATTTACTGCATGCTGGAATTTTTGCTAAATTATTTGTGTACCTGGTATCATTTAACATTCATAGAAATGTAACCAAGTAGGCAGTCTCCTTCCCATTTTTCAGATAATGAGGTGGCCCTTTTTTATACACCTTCACGTGACCTAGACACATTACGCTTCAAGAGACGCTGCTCTGTAGAGGAGGATGACCTCAGGCTGATAAAATCAATGCAGACAAGCACGGAGATGCAGGCACAAGATAATGCAGGCCTTGGCGGGACACAGCAGGACCCAATGACCCTTTGCATTAGGTCCATCTTCTTCCTCCAACAGCGTGACTGATTAAGATATGGGCTGATACTAAGTAGCTCAACTCTTTTTAACAGTGGCTTGTGAAACTGTGGAAACTATCTAAAAATATAGAACTACTGTGAGAGAAATAATGTTGTTACAAGGGAATTGATAACCAAGGATAATGGGAAGGGGAAGAAATAGCAAGTTGGAGCTAATTACCAGGGAAAGCCCCCTGACACTGAGAATGGTGGGCCAGGATAACAGTCTCCTGAGGGGAGTGGCAGAATCACCATCAGTTAGTACATTTAAAAATAGACAACAGAGCTAGAAACAGGACTATTGGGAATGATCTTGCATTAGGCAGGAAGGGAGGTAATTGACTAAGTGACCTAATATTAAGAGCTTTCTTTCTCATGAATTTCTAGAATTCTAAAAAAAAAAAATAAAACCTTATAGGCTGTGTACAGAAATGTGGGTACCTAATGACTGGAGATGCCTAAATATAGCCCCAAATTATTCATAAATGGAAAATGAGAGCAGCCGTGCCCCAGATGAAGCACAATAGGAGGGTCAGAGGAAATGTAGGAGCTGGACAGGGAAAGCATTGTCAGGAGTCAGATTTCTCTGAAGCACGCACACAGGGCTGTGCCCAAGTATACGTGGGCTGGGAGAAGACTGTATTCGTTAATTACTGAGAGGTGTCTTTTCCTTTCCTCTTTCAGTCCTACTTTCCCATGATGTCAGATGGAGCTTGCAAAGACCACCCTTCGTGGACTCCTATATCATCTATATCTTCCAAGTTGGCACTCTCCTTTCCTTAAAACTGATAACTGGCATGATCTCAAAGCACTGTTTCCCAATTCAAAGTCCAAAGCTTGACTCTCAGCCACTGGAGCCTTGCTAAAAATGCAGATTTCAAGATCTCACTGCGGGCCCATGGCATCTAGATGTTTGTGAACACATGAACCTGCATTTTTAAGAAGTTTCCCTCGGTCTAAGTCTTACATGCAGCATTAAGTTGGAGAAACTCTGCCTGGGGAAGGGCAGGCTGGCTAAACAAAAACAAACCACAGGGAAGGGAAGTGCAGCCCAATCATCCTCCCCTCTTCCCTCGTTTGCTTTCCCTGGTCTTTCTTTACTCCCAACCAAAAGAGACCTCCTTAAACTTCCGTATCACTCTTGTACTTATAAGTATGTGTTTACACACCTATAATTTATATTTTACCTACTTTCAGAAAGACTTTAATATAATTTTCTTATATTTCTAATATGCTGTCTATGATTTCTCTGCTTTGTATTTGTGGTACTGTTTTATTTATTTATTTTTTTGCGGTAGGCGGGCCTCTCACTGTTGTGGCCTCTCCCGTCGCGGAGCACAGGCTCCGGACGCGCAGGCTCAGTGGCCATGGCTCATGAGCCCAGCCGCTCCGCAGCATGTGGGATCTTCCCGGACGGGCACGAACCCGTGTCCCCTGCATCGGCAGGCGGACTCTCAACCGCTGCGCCACCAGGGAAGCCCTGTGGTACTGTTTTAACCCTCTAGAGGACAGGGATTAGGACTTAACCATCTTTCTATCCTTCGCCATTTTGTGGAAAAGAATAGATTTATTTTTCAATGCAGCTAAGCACATCTGGAAAAAGTAATAAAAATCAGGCTTGCATTAGAAACCCAGGGTGTGTCAGCTTTGCCAGTGTGAGAAGGCACAGTATGGAGGCTGGACACTGAGCTTGATGTCGAGACCTGGCTTTTGTTTCAGCTCCATCAACCATCACGTATGAACGTTTCAGCCAGTCCTGCAGCCTCCCAGTTTATCTTCCTGTAAGCAGGGATAACAATCACTTTCTTACTTCTCTCACAAAGCAGCTGAGACAGTAAGCATGATAATATCACTATTTCATATCACTTTTCGCTTAGGAAAGCTAAAAACGACATCAACGTTATCAGCATCATCATTTCACAATCTACAAACCATTGAACAGGAGTTCAGTCTGGGTTCCCCAGAGAAAATTATTTTCCCTCATCCCAGAACATGCAGGATAAAACAGTAAAAAACAAAGATTTCAGGAATTACATCTAGTTGAAATGTATATCAGTGGTCGGTCTTCTAATTCCCCAGATAATGCTAGATCTCGAGACAAGGAAAATAATTGACGTTTAATTTTTGACATGCTACCTAATGAACAGCTAAGCCATTTTCATAGAAGGTAAAATTACAGCACTGCTGCTGGTATGCGTCTCCTATATCTAAAGTTAATTGGATTTTCCATTATGATGAGGCTTGTTTTTTAGAACTGAATCTCTCAGTCTCTTCCAATTGCTCTGAGTTGGTGAGACAGGAGATATATATAAGGCATGGATTGCGGAGGTATCTCATGAGGTCAAAGAATCCCTAGTATACTGAAGCATTACAGTGTGCAAGCAGGAGCTAGGATTTGTGTAGAATGTATGTCTTCTCAAAATGAAGTTTTTCAGGAGGGAAAATTGACTACCTGTTACTGTAGTCTCTCTCTCTCTCTCTCCTAGACAGTAATGTGTTTTAGCTCCATTAAGATATTGAGTGTTATCTGTGCAGACTGGAACAAAATAACCAGACCAACTTTTTTTTTTTCCCCTAGTCCAATTGATTGCTCTACAGATTACGTAATTTAGCATCAGTTTGCTCTCTCTGGTGTTTTGAAACATGAAAAGAGCTTTCAAAGTGAGAGAACCGATTTGAAAAAAGCTTCAGCACCACTGTTGGGCCAGGAGACAACGGGGCTTTCCCAGTTGTGAAATGGCAACTCACACTGTCACCTTGAAAATCACAGTGAACAAGGGTGTGGCTGCATATATGCCAGCAACCTCAAAGAACCAGAGAATGGGTCTCTGGGGAGGTGAACAGCCAGCCCAGTGTGCTCAGGGCCCATGAAGTAGTCGGGAGAGTTGCTTGCTCTAGGCTTCCACACAGGAAAGAACTTCTGTTTGAAGTTTTGACATTCTCTATGAAAAAAGACTACGTGTCAAGTACTTCCTGGTTGTATGACCTTATCGACGATTATGTGCAATTATTTATTATATACGATTGCACAGTTTGCTGGACTGAGAATTCCTTGAGGGATGAAGGAGGGCTGCACCTGGATGAGTTGAGCAAAGGTTGGAGTGAGCCCTCGCATGGCTGAAGAAGACTAGAGGAAGCAGCGAGTGCTGGGTGGAAAGAGTAAGGCTCAAGATGGAAAATCATGAACCAGACGATACTGTCAAGGAGAACTTGATATCATAACCAGGAAAATTAACCAACTTCCGGAAGCAGAAAGGAATCTGCTTGAAAATGGATCAACTTATATTGGACTTAATGCTGCTCTCTGTGGCCTAATAGCAAATGGTCTTTTTTGATGCATCTTACCTGTGACACAGTCTCATATAGCTGCTGGTTTACCAATGGCAGTGATCCCATTTTTGATGGCACACGTATCTTACAAAGGTTTTGTGATTTGCATAGTGAAACCTGTACCATAACACATGGTGGATTGGTTGGTCTTGTTTTTGGTGACCTGTACCCTGTTTTCTTGGCTATCCCTTGTGAATGGTGGCCTAACCAGGTATAACTCAGCCCTGCTACCTGAGAAAGGAAACAAATTACTGGATTAGGATGACTAAACCTGTCTTTAGAAAGATGTTATTTCTAATTTTGCTCCAGACTGGGCTTTCAGCATACCTTGGGTCTAGACAATATAAATTACTTATAAAGGCTCTTTAGATACCTGAACCTGGCCTAGAAATTCAGTAATTGTTAAGCACATCTGTACACAAAAATAAAGATTGTAAAAATAACCTACATCTAAGTATGAATAAAGAGACATAATTTTTAAAAATATACCATAATTTTGTTAACCTTATTATGGTATTGCTTATGTTTTTAAGTCACAAGGAATCTAAAAATAAAGTGACATGGGCCCCTCTGGACTTCTAACAACCCTGACCACACATGGAGCTGCTGCACCAACTGACATCAATGAGGAGAGCGTCAATACAGGCTCTTGAAGATGGGAAGAAGCTGCGAGAGACAAATTAGGGGGACAGCTGGTGAAAGCCATGGATAGACTTAGCCAGATTCCAAAATGTTTTAAAAGCATTTCTCCAAATATCTGTCTTTTAATGTCCTAAAAACAAAAATATTGCCTCCGTCTGTGTCAACTTTTACGTTAAACTTAAGTATTTGTTCTACTGCTTTACGGAAGAAAGAATACAAGAACGTTGCCTGGCACTTGGATAACTTAAAACAATTAAATAGCAAATTGATGAAACTATAAACCTAATTGACAGTGGGCTCCAGACTGAGAATTGCAGTTCAATTCCAATTCTTTCATTGCAAAGCTTAGTTTAACCATGCAATAGCCACAAAACTTTTATTTAGATAGCACTCTACAGTTTATAAAGCTTCTCACACATATTATCTCAAGTACCCCCAATAGAAGAATATTACATAATGGCTAGAGGGACACATTTGGCCTTTATTGTAAGGGGCGAAATTATCTTAGCCATATCTTTGGGGACTGATAATTCCACACTGCAGATGGAAGTCTGAAGGTAGAGACAAGAACCCCAAATCCTGTGGAATCTAGAAAAAGCCAGACTAACTATACAAACGTCAGGGTATACTCTGGTACTAGGTCTGTATGTACATATCTAATTTCAGCAAGCTCAAATAACAATTTGCCAAGGGCTGTCTGAATTCTGTGATTGTAATCTAGAAGTCAAAACTCAAAGCAAGAAGACAGGTGAGTTTCTACTTTCCCCACTCATCTCCTGGGTGGGTGACACAATGATATGCCAGGCTGTGTGTTCTCTCCTCCCCACATCAGGGCCCACTTAGCATCACCCAATTGCAAACCGCTACTCTCAATTTTTAGGGAAACCAAATAGTTTAAACTTCTCTGCAAAGACAATACACTACTAGAAAAGTGTCTACTGTTTCCTTGGTGTCTAGTAGATTAAAAGATACTCCCTGTCCCTTTAGCCTTGCATTTTTGGAAAGTTTCTCACTTCAGATTTGGAAAGTGACAAGGAGATCTCAATAGTTTTTAAAAGTCTCAGACATAAGTTCTTGTAGTGACAGTACCTTCTAAGAGCCTCCATCGTGCCTTCTGCACCTTTAGAGGTGCACCCACAAAAAGGACATAACAAGTCCATTTTAACACTCTATTCCTTTTGGTCTCTAATAGGAAGTTAAATTAAGAATATTAAATCCCCGTTTTTTTCTTCAAGGAGTTTTATGGGTTCAGGTGTTATTTTTAAGTCTTTAATCCATTTTGAGTTTATTTTTGTATATGGTGTGAGAAAATGATCTAGTTTCATTCTTTTACATGTAGCTGTCCTATTTTCCCAACACCGCTTATATATTACATCTTCTTTATCCATTCATCTGTTGATGGGCACTTGAGTTGCTTCTATATCTTGGCTATTGTAAATAATGCTGCTGTGAACATTGGGGTGCATGCATCATTTTGAATCAGTGTTTTCATTTTTCCTCAGTTATACACCCAGGAGTGGAATTGCTGGATCACATAGTAGTTCTATTTTTAGTCTTTTGAGGAACCTCCATGATAAATAGATAAAGAAGATTTCACATATATACATACACAACACACATACGCATGTGTGTGTGTGTGATGGAATACTACTCAGCCAAAGGAAAAAAAAAAAGAATGAAATTTTACCATTTGCAACATGAATGGACCTTGGAGGGCACTATGCTTAGTGAAATAAGTCAGACAGAGAAAGACAAATACTGTATGTTATCACTTATGTGTGGACTCTAAAAAGTAAAATGAATGAACATAACAAAACAGAAACAGGCTCATCAATATAGAGAACAAACTAGTGTTTGCCATGGGGGAGGGGGGTTGGGGAATGGAGAAAATAGGTAGAGGGGATTAACAGGTAAAAACTACCAGTTATAAGATAGATAAGTCACGAGGATGTCATGTACAACACAGGGAATACAGTCAATAATATTATAAGAACTTTGGTGTGTAATCTATAGAAACATCAGATAACCATGTTGTACACCTGAAGGTAATATAAGATTGTAAGTCAACTATACTTCAATAAAAATGTTAAATCCCCTCTATGTACTCAAAATTTTGAGAAGTAAATTCAAGATGGCAGCATTAATGAGTCTGTTTTCCTCCCTTAGGTACCCAGATGTTGAACCTGGGCTACCTATAGTCTTACTTTAAATATTTGCTCCTTGAGTTTTTCTCACTCCTTTCTTATCTGTGATCTCACTGCCATGTCTTACCCTTCTCACATATCTGCTCTGGTCCTGGATTGTCTTTCTCAGCCCTGATTTTACTTCCAGATCATCAGACACTCTCTCAAATCTTACTAAAATGCCATGTCGTATTTCCACCGCTTCCAGAAAGCCTTTCAACTAATCAAAAGGGAGAGGGTATTTTGTTCAAACCACACAATTTTTAAAATACACACCTGTCACTGTTCCTGCCTGCTTTGTTTCGGTGTAATGGAAATAGTGTACATGGGCCTAATTTTTATCTTTTTCATTAATAAAACTGATTCAATTACCATTGCTTTTCCCACCCTCAGTGGGTCTACATGAAGTAAACATCTTTTTGTTTTCCCAAGAGTATCTCAGTCTTCTTGGTTAAATATTCAAATTCTTATTCACACCTCCAGATAACCACCATATTATGACAGGCAATACATAGTCATTTATTATCAGTGTTTATCAAATGTAATTATCAGTATATACTTGTTAGCAACCTCTTATCCTGTACAAGCCTCATCTAGCATCTTGTCCATACCTGAACTAATCTTAGCTAAAAGTAAGACATGGTGACCAAAAGCAAGGTCCAAAACTCGTGTCAAGAGTTTCTGATGCAACACAGCTCCACTGGGAAGAAGAAGCATGAAGGACAATACAAAAGTAGTTCTAGAGCAAGAGCTCAATTGAACAATCAGAAAATAGGATGGTAGAAGGAGATGCTTTTAAAATACTTGAGGGAGAACCTTAATTAATGTGGCACGGATATTTCATTACCTCAACCGGCCAACATTTATTGAGGACCTAGGGATAAAGGTGAAAATGACATAATTCCTGTCCCCAAGGATATCACATTTTAGTGGAAAAGACTGACATTGGAAAGAGAAATCTAGAACCTTCTAAGGCATTTCAGAAAACTATTGTTCTTCCTATTTTGCATGGAAAGAAACCAGCTAAATCTTAAGGACTCTGCGGATTACAAGACTAATACATAGGAACACATTGGCCAGAATCCACACGGAAAGCAGGAAGATGAAAGGGAAGTGGTTTTCAAAGTGCTTAAAAGGAGAAATTAGTCACACACTTCCTCTTATCCACGGGAGCTCCTCACAAGTTTCAGATAATATTCTTAATACATAAAGTTGCATTTTAGCCAGACAGCTGGAAAATAATAATTTCTTGTGGACCAGCTGAGTATTTTCCATGAAAATTTAGTACGAAAAGAACATAACACAATCTCTAATTATTAAAGTGGTAAGAAAATAGTAAAGACTGGGTGTAGTGGTGGTTGTGCATATGTGTATGTGTGTGTGCATGCTTATGTGTGTACAATAAATCAGTATCCCATTTATTCTGAACATATCTCCATTTTGTTCCTATATCAAGTTATATGAACCCAGATTCTTGATCAAAAGAAGCCCTGACTAGATAAACATAAAAAACTATGTTGTAACATGTTACACGTTGCATTTGTTACTATGTTGTAACATTTTTCTTCCCCTGAGTATACCTCGATACTCCCTGGAGAAATGCGTAGTCCCCAGGTGAGGTTCTCTGCTTTCCTAGGAGATTTCTCTAAATTGCAGTCTGATTTATCAAAAAAACAATATCTTAGGAACTTTCCTGGTGGCGCAGTGGTTAAGAATCCACCTGCTAATGCAGGGGACATGGGTTCAACCCCTGGTCCGGGAAGATCCCACATGCCGTGGAGCAACTAAGCCCATGTGCCACAACTACTGAGCCCGCATGCCACAACTACTGAAGCCTGTGTGCCTAGAGCCCGTGCTCTGCAACAAGAGAAGCCACCGCAGTAAGTCTGTGCACCACAATGAAGAGTAGCCCCCACTCGCCGCAACTAGGGAAAGCCCGCATGCAGCAATGAAGACCCAACGCAGCCAAAAATAAATAAATAAAAACAAAACAAAAAACGCAATATTTTAGTGTGTGTTCTAGAATTAGGAGTTCAAGTACATCAGCATGAAAGCTTTTGCATTTAATATCCTAAATTAAATAGATTATAAACTTAGAATAGTATTTCTCTGCCTTTCTTTTTCAGTTCATCCCTGAGCATAGATAGTATTCACTTAGTATTTATGAGTGATAATCCCTAGCAGTGTGTGGCAAAGATTTGAATGTGATTTCACACAGAGAAGAGTCATACATCATGCACACAGCAGGTATACTATTTACCTGCTAAGGTAGTTTCTTGAATAGGGTATATATATTTGGAGAAAAGGCACTAGAACTCATTATCCTCAGCTGGCATTACCATTCTTTTCTCTTCCTATTTATTTATTTATTTATTTATCGGCGGCATTGTGTCTTCTTTGCTGTGCGCAGGCTTTCTCTAGTTGCAGTGAGTGGGGGCTACTCTTTGTTACAGTGCTCGGTCTTCTCACTGCGGTGGCTTCTCTTGTTGAGGAGCACAGGCTCTAGGCGCGCCGGCTTAAGTAGTTGTGGCATGCAGGTTCTAGAGCGCAGGCTCAGTAGTTGTGGCGCACGGGCTTAGTTGCTCCATGGCATGTGGGATCTTCCCGGACCAGGGATCAAACCCATGTCCCCTGCATTGGCAGGCAGATTCTTAACCATCGCACCACCAGGGAAGTCCCCATCATTCATTTATTGATTCATTCAAATATTTATTGAGCTCCTGCTATGATCCAGATACTCTTTTTGCCTACCCAACAGCAATGTTCCCCTCCCTCCTCCCATATTTAGTCCTAATATCTACTCTTGCCCTACATGGCTCAGCTGAAACCCAATTGGTTTAAAGCAATTTTGATTTCATTTCCCTTGCAAAAGGTTGTTTTCATAAAGGGTACTAATCTCAGCACTGGCCAACAGAAATTGAGAGGAAGTCTGTTTGGGGTGGGGGGAGCTTCTGAAAAAGGTTTCTTTGTGCTTAAGAGTTGCATGAGAAAAAGAAACTGTCTGTGATAAGTTTATGTGTACACTTGGCTAGGCTATAGTACCCAGTTATTCAGTTAAACAGTCATCTAGGCGTTGCTGTGAAAGTATTTTGTAGATGTGGTTACCCTCTACAACCAGTTGATTTTAGGTAAAGAAAGTTACGCTTGATAATCTGAGTAGGCTTCCAATCAATTGAAAGATTTTACGAGCAAAACTGTTTCCCGGAGGAAGAAGACATTCTGCATTAAGCCTGCAGCAGCAGCTCCTGTTTGAGAGTTTCCAGACTATCCTACAAATTCCAGACTTGCCAGCCACCACAGTCACGTAAAACAATTATTCGAAATCTCTCTAGCTAGCTAGCTAGCCTTTTGGTTCTGTTTCTTGGAGAACCCTGGCTAACACACTGTACATTTTTTCAGTCTGGAAATTCAGATGAAAGAGTGAAAACATGGAAAGAACCTGGGTCTTCTATAATGTGATTTAACTTCTGAGTTAATCAGTCCTAGAGCCTCCCTTATTTGGGACTCCTTGTGATGAGAGAAAAGAAATCCTTTTATTCTTTAAGCCATTTCGAGTTGGGTTGTCTGTTACTTGAAGCTGGAAGCAACACACTAATACAGAAACCATCAGAAGACAATTAGTAAATAATAAAAATAAGTCAACTCCAGAGTGTTTAAGATAATGACATATTGGTATTTGGGTCATTTTCCTTCAGATAACAAAGAACTTACTTTCACTGGCTAGAAGGTCAGATTAATGAGTGCATTTAAGATTCCAGACACTAATAATGATCTCTCTATAGGTGTGATATAAAAGTGGGAACAGAGGTGCAGTGAAGAGATCTTCTCCTGTGGGGACAGGCTGTTTCTTTCTGTGGAAGAAATCTTGAAAACATTATTCATCTTCAGAAAACAGTAGAACAGTGCTCACTCGTTTTGGAAATTATTGAATAACTACCTTATTCTTTATTTTACACTTTTGAGGCCCTTCCACAAAAGGATCATCTGCCTCAGTCCTTATTTTAATGTCTCATAACTGACTGTTTTAGTTCTCTTTCACACTTGGGATTACAGCTACAGTTAAATTACAAACAGCTGTGGTTCCTGCCCCAAGAATATGTGTAGATGTGCATGAAATGCTTAATATCTTCCGCAGGGAACAGGTGTGCCGTGGGCAGTGTACACCAGAGCTAAATAAATTTACTCTTGGGCTCAAGCTATGTAATCTAGTTGCTAAGGTTTGGTTTTTGAGTTACACACGTAGGAAAGCAGGTATAGGACTGAAATGCTGAAAGACTTAAAAAGAGAAGCCTACATTTCCATGATGGCATTACCTTCACAAGCTAACCATTTCCTAAAAAAAATTCAGTTACTTTGAATAGCAACTACACAGATGTGCAAAACAGTAGGTGGGAGCCTGAGAGGAGTAACAGACAGAGATTTGCAGGGTTTTCTCTCCCAGGGACCCGCTCAGTATGCTGGAAGAACATTGCCACTGCATGCAATCTTCAAAACTGGTTTGAACTTTTGTAGGGTTTGGCTTTAAATGGAAGTTTAAAAGATAGCTTTTTAAAAGAAAGTTTTGTACTTTTTTAAAGTAACATGCTAGCCTTTACAACATACATTTAAACTGCACTCATTTTCCCTTTCTGTTCAGTAATAAAATGGCGCCTGTATTCACTGAGCACTTACCATGTGCTAAGACACAAAGAGGGAAAAAATGCAATGATTTCCAGTGCAACAGGATACTGTAAAAAAATGAAAAACTCTTTCCTATGGAGTAACATTCTGCATCATTTCCTTAAACAAATGCACAAGGAAACATCACATTATGGCCAAAGTCTCTTTTCTTAGCTGATTCGGGTCCCACCAGAAGCAAAGTATGGTCTTAGGGCCCCTTTGAACTGTGCCAAGGCATGAGTCCTAGAAAAAATGCAACTCCCAAGGCTCATACATCAGTCTTCAAGGTATACAGGTCGCTTGGGAAGAGGATCAAATGCTTTCTTTCCTAGTGGGTTAGTTTGATCTTAGTCCTAAGATCCCCGCATCACAAAGGAGAACGTTATTAAGTTCTTTGAAATAACTTACTAACCTATATAGAAATTAACCTGTCTACTTCAGGGTTCTCAAAATGTGGTCCATTGACCATGTGTATTAGAATCTGTGGGATACTCAGTGAAATGCCACATTGCTGGGCGTGTAGGACTTTCATGTCTAACAAGCTCCACGGGTGACTCTCATGTTCACTACTGAAGTTAACTGATAGATAACCACTGATGCTGGGACAGATACCTTCTCCACTGGATTCACTGACCCCGTACGTGGACCTAGATGGACCACATCAACCAGGATCTCTCCTTCTCTGCGTTCTGGTTGGCTCTGGCCAATGGACCTTGGAAACCGTAGAGGAAAGAAGAGGCATGACAGAGGTATTTATTTCCTGGGCTTCCTCTGCTATGTTGCCTGCAGACCGCCTTCTGTAACCCCTAGGACTTTCTTTTTTCCCAATTCCTATCCTACAGTGACTCACACTTCTTGTCCATTTGGGCCCACATGTGGTAACATTTCCTCTTATGTTACTTGCCTTGGAGTACTGCTCTGCTCCCCTGACCCTGCTTGCTCTTTCAAAACAGTCCCTTTGTAATTAAACTCTCCTCCAATCTAATGTGAGTATGCCGTTTGCTTTCTCTAGGAATCTTGACTGAAACAGATATATCTAGTAATATTTTATAACTAATAATATTTTGTTTTGCAAACTGCACAAACTATTTTTTGATCTTTACAACAAAATATGATGTAAGTAAAGCAGATTTTTTTTCCTTTCAAATCACCATTTTATGAGTAAGAAAACTGAGGCTGAGAGAGGTTAAATATTTGTTAAAAGTTCACCCTGCTGGGGCTTCCCTGGTGGCGCAGTGGTTGGGGTTCTGCCTGCCGATGCAGGGGACACGGGTTCGTGCCCCGGTCCGGGAGGACCCCGCGTGCCGCGGAGCGGCTGGGCCCGTGAGCCGTGGCCACTGGGCCTGCGCGTCGGGAGCCTGTGCTCCGCGGCGGGAGAGGCCCAACGGTGAGAGGCCTGCAAAAAAGTTCACCCTGCTGGTCAGTGGTGGAACCAGAGAGCAAGTCTGGTTTACTGACTGAATTTAGAGCTGTTTGCACGGCATCAGGCTGCTAGTCCCCTTCCTTCCCCACCACATGTCATATAACCTTATACCATTACCTGATACAAGTGCAATCAAAGTGACATCTCTTAGGTAACAGTGAACAATGAAAGAAAGAATTCGGTGTAATCCATGTATTCATTTCAATTGAGGCTAAGACACAGACACCCAAAGAGTGGGAGAGGAATTTTCCCAGAGGAGGTGGGCTTCTCTGTAGTTGCATGTATGGTCATGTGTAGCCTGCTTTGAGAGAGCTTGGTCCTGAGGATCTTTCCATGCAAAAGTGACTTACCCACCCCTTCCTGGGGCACCCTCTGTATGCTGAGGCAAACTTCTTACAGTATCTCCAACACTTTTTCTCTGTATGTAGCTCTTCCTTTAAATTGGCAGCTCCCTCATGGCAGGAGTCTATTTCGTTCATTTGCTACTGTATCTCCAACTCCTTGCCTAGTTCTGGGAACACAGTCAGTGCTCAACAAGTACTTGTTAACTGAATAAAAGAGCAGCTATCTGTCCAGTGCATCCATATACCAGCATTATTATAAAATCTTGGAGTCACTTTCTCCTCTGGTCTTTCTTATCTTCTAATCTTGCCAGTTGCCAATTTCTGTTGATTCTCCTTTTAGAATCATTTTTAGATCTGTTTCTTCCTGTTGCCAATGCCATATCCTAGTTCAGGTTCTTGATGCTTTTTTCCTTGGATTTGGTTGTAATAGTTTCCTAAAACTCCTTGCTTCTTGTTTTTGCCTGTACCAAGGTCCACTTAATCTTCAAGAGTCCAGCTCTGATCATCTCACTTCTCATCACAGGCTTCGGTAGCTTCAGAACAGTGGTTTAGACACCATAGCTCATAGTTCCTGTGCTGCACCCCTGGCTCCATATTTATTTCCCCAACATCATTCTACACACTCATGTTCTAGCCAACCCGAACTTGGTCCCATCTCTGTTACTCCTGGTTTCCTCTCCATTCCATGCTTTTGCTGGTACTGCTTTAATATCCGAAATACCTTTCTTTGTCTGGTATATCTGTCTACAAGGCTATGCTAAGAAGCTACTTCTTCCATGAAATTCTCCCGATTCTGCTCTTATTTTTCTTTTTTGGAAGTAATTTTTCCAATTTGGAACTCCCATATCACCTTATCTGTATCTTTTTAGTGTGTAATACTTTCTATGCATCAGAATTATTTATGTTATCCCTCTACCCCTCATCTCTCTACAAGACAGTAAGGGCCTCAAGTTCAGGATGTGTATCTAAATTATCCTTGGATCTTCCTTGTTATATACAATGCTTTGTACAAGGACATAGCAATAAATATTTATTGAATTACTGTGTAAAATTGCACAAGGAAAGCATGGACAAGAAATGGGACATCAGGATCAATTAAAGGTTAGTAGATGAGGTGATCCTGAAGACACGAAAAGAAAGCTGAGGAATGTGTCACTGTAGCAGTGACATGGAAATAAAAGAAAGATGTGGACACCTGGAGAGGCCTTGCTTGCCTAAGAAATGAGAATAAGGGGTACTGGGCATCCGGAGAGAAGACCCTGAAGCTCAAGGGGGAAAGTGACTTGGACCACAGGATGGTGGGCAGCCAGTGAAGGTGTCCTTCGTGACAAAATGAAAGAAATCTTTGCAGTAGACAGAAGGACAGACAGGAAGGAAAGGAAGGGAGGAAGGAAGGATTACAACGTACTATAATTGGGTCCTGAATAAGACTGAAAACAGATATGGCAACCGAAAAATGGCTGGACTTGGGGACCAAGAATGAGTTGACATGTGTGGATGTTGGTGGGGTATGGAAAGAGAGGAATCAGAAGCAGGCAAATTTACATCAGAGTTAGAGCGCTAGGCTGACCTTTGGCAAAAGCCTTTGATACCCAAGATGCTTTGGGGCTATTTATGTCAGAACTGTCTAGGAGCAGAACTGATTGTGTGTGTGTGGTGGGGAGGTCTGAGGTTGCCTCAGAACTGGAGAAGAGGTCAGGACAGATGTTCAGCTCTGGGGAAGGACTCTGAAAGCACTCATGGACTTCCCAGAAGCCTCTTCTTCCAGATATGATATGTTTTGGATAGCTATTCCAGATGGGAAATACTGATCCTATAATAAGCAGTTTGTCTAGGTTATACTTACAGTTCTATCTAGGTCACAGCAGAATTCCCTTACTGCAATTACATGCTGAATTTCTGATTCCAAAACAGAGAGGAAACTCCTGGATTCTTTTTCTAGGCTTTTAAATGCTTTACTGAACAAGTCTAATTGCTCAATTTCTCTGCCAGAATCTCATCACTGGTTAAATGAATTCAGTAGTATTTACTTCAAAGTAATATTGTAAAGCTTAACTAGTGAATATAATATTTATAAATCCTTGTTTTACTTCAAACCTTCAGGATGAAACCAAATTGAACTTGAGTCTTTTTGTGTCAATGGCTTTTCGAAGAGTCTCTTTTTCTTCCTGTGGAGAAATCAGTGCAAACACTATTGGAATTTATCTAAACAAAAGAATGGGGGTATTTTCATCATTCCACAATAAAATGGAATTTTTCTTGCAAAGGAGCTGCTTTTCTATTCAGTGTTCAATTTTGACTTGATTTTACCTTCTCCCACTGCCTGTCAGTTATCTAGGGCTAGGGAGCATTTAGATATAAGTGGTGAGCAGAGTTTATCCAGGAAGACAGAATCAGGGCAAAGTCGCATATGACATTCATCTTTAAATTTCTGTTCCCTTGGCTGTCTGTGGCCTGTAACTATAGCTACATAGTCAAATATTGTTTTTTCCTATCTACCTCTCTTGGGGTACGTGGATAAATGCCAAAGAGCAAAATAGCTGGAATAATTGTTTTGAGAAGTCTCTCCACATTTAAAAAACCCGTTCATTGTATGGGGGCAGATGACAAATCTATGTAGAAATCTTGTTTGGTGCCCATACAAATATAACCCCACAGTTCTCTGTGGTATTTGGCCATCTCCTGTTTTTTAGTTTCAGGGTGAAACAAGGTTAGATAAATCACAAACACCATTCTACTGGAGTCAAGATTACACCAGAGAAAGAAAGAGTTCATGAAGGTCGAGGTCAGGCTTATTGAAAACAGAAAGGGTGGTGAGCTCTAAAAACTGAAGCTTGGTTTTGGCAAAATTGTGAAGCAGGTAAAAGATTGCCTTGGATATTCTCTCCTTTTTCCTCTCCTTGCATACCTGCACGCCTCGCCTCCACCCAAAGCCCATTCTGCACATGGCTGTCTGGGCCTCTGTGCACTTAGCTTTCAATGGAACCTAAAGTTTTATTGCTCCATATTGGCTGATGCTTGAGAGAGATGTAGGGAGGTAACTATGGCTTAGGCCTAGGCAGAGTCAACTTTGGGTGCATTATATAGATAAAAAGAGGGGAAATAGCTTTGGCCCAGTGAGGATGGGTTTGGGTGGTTGTAGAGATCATTGCTGGAAGTGGGGTGAGGAGTGACCTTAAGACTCAAATGGTAAAATTTGTAGGTACCGGTACAAGCTAGTAAAAGAGCTGTTTCTGAACCCTTTAAATCATAGGGTTTGGAGTGTTGCCTACCCCACTTCTTCTGAAGGCAAAGAACAATAGATTACTACAGGTGGGAGAAGTATCACTTGGTTGGTACAACCAATGGTCCTTGTACCCAGCCCAAGATACTACATTTAATTTTCAGAATTAAACCAAGTCTTCTCTAAGATTCAGAGTCAGCTTAATGTTTTTCATATCTAGTTTCCAGCTGGAGCCAGAATTCTCACGGAAAACTACATTTTGAAACCCTCCAACCCAATTCTGCAGATGCCAGAATTTTGGACAACCGTTATTAAGGGTCCTGATAAACTTCATAAAAGCATCCACAGTTTTGGCTTCTTGTCCTGATAGAATTATAACTCCTTTTGATTTTCCATCTCTAGAACTTTTTAAAAGAATAATAGAGTGCAAAATAATTTTAAATTATACTATTTACATTCCGAGAACTTCTTCTGTGTGTAACTTATTGGCCCCTTTTGTCAGGAAAACATGTGGGTTTTTGCAGAGGATATGTATGGCTATATCATTATCACACTATAAAGAATCATGGATTGAGAAAAGCTGAAAAGAAAAGAAGAAAAAATAAGTTTCTGTTTTTATCTTACAGGGCAAATAAATATTGGATTTCTCACAAGAGACCTATAAAATATTTTATAAGCAATAAATCCTTAATCTCCTGAGGAGACAGCATGCTAAATTGGAATAGGAATCAGAGGGCAATTCTTCCTCTGACTAGCTCTGTAATATTAGGTGAGTGTGGCGGGCACTAAATGCCATTCTTCCAGGCTAATAGCTCCTCTCATTTGTCAGCTCATCCATAGGCTGACAGATCTCCACTTCCAGGAAGGCTGGGTTGCCCCTCACCCCCAAGGATGGAATCATGACTGGTCTAAGCCAGTCATAAAATATTTTTCTCCTTATCAATGAGTGGGTTGGTGGTGAGCATCTGATCCCTTTTGGTCAATAAGGTGAAAGAGGAAGTCAGCTGGGGCCTCTCTTGGAAAACATTTCTTTGCACTTCAAGAAGAATACAAGAGACACCCTCATAACTAAGTGATCCAACCTAGTCACCAAAAAAGGGGCAAAGAGATATCGTGAGTCTCCTAAGGTGTTGCAATGTGGTATACATCCTTGGAAGCTATGAAGTATTCTTAATAAAAAATGTACAACTTGAGGCGCTTCGTGAGGAAGCAATCAGATCTGTATTATGGGACATTTTATTAGACAACTGGCTTGGACTCTCCAAGGATATCAAAGGCATTTCAAGAAATGGTAAAGTAACTATCCTACAGTATAGGATATCAAAGATACACGATCTATGGTTGAATCTTGGATCAAAGGTGGAAAAAACTGCTCTGAAAGATGTTTTGAGACAAATGAGGAAATCTGAATATGGACTATACAATAGTATCCTGATTATGTAGAAAAATGTTCTTTTTCTTAGAAGAGTTATACTGAAAGATCTAGTGGTGAGAGAGAGAGAGAGAGAGAGAGAGAGCGCAAATGGCAAAAGTAAGTCAAGTGCTCCACAGACCAGTAACAACATCACCTGGGAGCTTGTTAGAAATGCACACTTCTGGGTCCCACCTAGAACTACTGAATCAGAATCTGAATTTTAACAAAATATCTAGATGATTCCTTTTCACATTAAAGCTTAAAACCACTTCTCTAGGGCATGTAGTCTAAACAAACAGCCATAATTTTTGTGTACATAAACACATGCACGAGCCTGATCTGTAGACAGAAAGAGGAGAATAAAGCAGATGTGCCAAGAGAAGCAGAGGGGCAAAATCACAGAGCTCTAGACCCACAGTGAGGGCACTCCGTTACTGTTGCGGCAAAGTGGTGTAAAGCAACAAAAACCCATCATTAATACCTCTCACGGTTCAGGGGTTAGCTGCTGGTTCTCCTTGTGTTCTTGGAGGGACAGTAGTCTTGCAGAAGGATCTTATTTCCCTGCCCAGGGTTGAACCTAGCTGCCACTCCACCAGGGACTAGAGGCTAGAAGCAAAGTTTCCTGATTCTTACCCCATTCGAAAGCAAAAATGTTTCAAGGAGGTAAAAACTGCAAAACAGGTACAGTTTATTATTAGAGACACAGCACAACTTATGGGAGAGCACGTAGAGAGAAGCAGTTTATTTATTTAAAGCAGAAATACACACTCGGAGAGGAGTGCAGGCGTCCTGAATGAGGAGTGCATGAAGAGGTGATTTAAAACACTTCTATAGGACAGTCCTTCCAGGTCTTTGTTTACATTTAGCCAGTTACCTTGTTTCTTTTTTCACACCTGAGTGGTCCTAGGACCCTCCCCAAGAGGCGTGCACAACTTTTTTCTAAGAGGGATTCCAGCCCAGAGGCATATGGGGTGGACTTGGAATCACATATTATGGGGTGGCGCTACCTCAATTTGACCCCCAAGGAGCCTTCCTGCTCATGTGCAGACAGGGAAGTTTTCCTTGACCTCAGGAGTGGGCGCCTTATCTCTTTACCTTAGCAGAGCTCAGCTTCTGCCACTAGCTTTGTCTTTGGAGTGCCTGGGGGAGAACAAAGCTTCAATTTTACTCCACTTGACAGACACCAGCTGCCTGGCCCAGGGGCCCATGTATCTCCTACCTCATTTGGAGTCTCTCATGTGGTTGCAGTCAGACAGTACCCGTGGAATCATTTTGATGACTTCGGTCTCACATTTCTGGTTCCTGGGTTGGGAAGACTCAAACAGCTACGGGCTGGAACAGATGGGGTTCCTTGGGCATCTCTATCTTCATGTGGCCTTTCTAAGTGGTCTTTCCCACATAAGCAGCCTCAGGAGACCTGGACTTCTTACACTGAGGCTCAGGGTCATAAGGGCAAATTCCGTGAGAGACAGGTGGAAGCCACATTACCTTCTATGACATGGCTTTGCTTCCCGAGTCATGGCACTCTTCCACTATGGTCCTCTATTAGTTGGGCAGTCACAAAAGCCTATGAAGTTTCAAAGGAAGGGGTCATAGATTCCAACTCTTGGTGTAGGAATGGTAAGGTTCAGGAAGAGAATGTGGGGTATAAACTATTGTTGTGGCCATTTTGGAAAATACAGTCTGCCACAGAGAATAATCTCAATTCTGGGCCATCAAGAGATGATGTCCAATTGTTCTGCCTTCTCTTGTTTTTGTTAGATACCTTGTCTCTTTCCAGAAGACTCACCTTTTCATTTTGTGTGTGTGCATGCCAGAGATGGTGGCCTTCT
Source organism: Neophocaena asiaeorientalis asiaeorientalis (assembly GCF_003031525.2). Lineage (NCBI taxonomy): Eukaryota > Metazoa > Chordata > Mammalia > Artiodactyla > Phocoenidae > Neophocaena > Neophocaena asiaeorientalis. The sequence goes on from NW_020185336.1 coordinate 5,638,764, forward strand.
GTTACTTCGAATCAAAACAGCCTTGACTAATGGCTATAAGTAATGATTTCAGACATTCTTCTCTAGACACATCTGTCTTCATAATGAATCCATTTTAATCCTTATCTTATTCTAAAAGGTCATGATTAGATTGCTGGGAAGCACAGATAATCTCTTTGACTGATACCTAGAAAAAAAATCAGTGCAATGTGGTTGCCTGGTTGGTAGGATCCTCGCTCCAGCAAGACAACTAGCAAAGCTGGCCAGGCTCACGTGGCAGACTCAGTAGCAAACACCGTGACTGATTCTGCAGCTAAAAAACTGCTGCAGCAAACCTCTTGAGCAGTGCTTTTCTGGGTGTGGTTCAGGAATGGCATGCATCCCAGTGACCCGGGGAGCTTATTAAAATGCAGACTCCTGGGCTCTAACAACATCACTAGTATATGGAGTCCAAGAACCTGCATTTTAAGGTTAGCCAGGGTGTGTCACACAGTAATTACTTAAGGAACTGGATTCCCCATATTGATCCCTCTCTTTCTTCCTCTTTGGCTTTCTCTCCCAGGCTGCATTCACTTTTCTTAGGGCTCACTGTCTTAGGGATCGCTTCCCTTAATCTGTGCTTCTCAAAACTTAATGTCAAAGTCAATCTGAGATGGGGAGTGAGGATGTGCATTTTTAAGGTGCTCCCTGGAGATGCCGATGCTACGGGTCATCAGGCCACACTTTCAGTAACAAGACCTCAAAGTGTGGTCCCTGCATCAGGGAGCCTGTTAGAAATGCAGATTCTCAGGACGCACTCCAGACCTACTGAATCAGAAAATCTGGGGGTGAGACCCAGCAATTTATAGTTTAACAAGCCCTCCAGGTAATTCTGAAGCACACTCAAGTTTGAGAACCACTGCCCTGAGGAACACTTGATTGATGGAGAGCAGTGGTTCCCAAACATAGCTAATCAATCAGCTGGAGGTGAGAGTGAGACTCCAGGGGGTTTTGAGACCTGCTCAAGAGAACCTAATTCTATAGGTCTGGGCTGAGCCCAGTGTTTCTGAAGTCAGCCATGGTGGGTAACCACATGCTTGGAGTGACCAGCAAGACAGTGATCCCTAAGAAAGGTGAATGCAGCCTGGGAGAGGAAGCCAAAGAGGAAGAAAGAGAGGGATCAATATGGGGAATCCAGTTCCTTAAGTAATTACTGTGTGACACACCCTGGCTAAAGGTTTTTTACAATGTCACTTAATTCTCCAGACTGCCCCTACATGGCAAGTACTATTTACCTCCATTTGATAAATCAAAGACTAAAGATTAAAGTTGGTAAATAATTTGTCTGAAGTCACACAGCTAGTAGTGAAACTGCAAATTAAAGCCAAGCCTCTTTTACTTTAAATCTTTTTCCATTTTACTCTGGAATTTAAAAAAGTCTTTATAAGGTGGCCAAAAGAAAGTCTGGAGATCAAGAAGAGCGGGTGGAAAGAGACCATGATGGTCAGTGAGTCATTTAATTAATGGTGTACATGTCAATTTCCCCACTAGACTGTGACCACATGGAAAGATCCATGCTGTCCTTTCTTTATTCTTTTATTCAGTCAAAAACATTTATTGAGACCCCACAATGTACTAGATGCTGTCCCAGGTGTTGAGGATAGATACAGTAGTGAAAAAAATGTCTTCTCAGTACTTACTAAAGCAGATGTCACACAATTAATGCTCTATAATTTTTGCCTTATGCATGATCTATGGATGGATAATCTAGAATTAAGTGTAGAATTAGTCATAGCTTAGCTATTGAGTCAATGTATTAACTAGGGTCTAATTACATAAGGTTCTAATTTCTTTCCCTGTCCTGTTTTATTGGGGGGGAGGGAGGATATTGATGACAATTAATAACACAGCCAGCAGACTAAGAAAGGGAATATGTTACTTAGCAGCCATGAGAAAGGTCTTCTAAGGAAGAAAACTGAAATAAATTCAACGAAATTGCTATAAATGAGACCCAGGAATCAGCTAAAAATATCACTGATCTGAGTTTTCTTCTTGCCGCTGCTTACGTGAATAATGGAGATTGCTGAACATCTTTCAAGGGTTTCCTTCAAACATACTTTCCTGAAACTCTTTCCAGCAAATTTTTAATTGTTCCTAAAGTGAAATTAGACATAGTAGTCAAGAACTTTTAAAATGAAGATATAATTAGGAGTCATGAGAAAATAAACGTATCGAATATGTTTAATTTTTAAAATAGTCTGTGAAAGAGTTCATTTGCCTTACTATTGTTGAAAATGAAATGCCTGAAGGGCACTGCTGGTTACAAAAATTTACCTTATCAGTTGGTAGTGGTTGATGTGGTCCTTGATAGGATTAAGAGTCTCCTCATCTGAAAAAGATAAAGGTGAACCATTGATATTCCAGCTCGATGTTTTAGAGTCTCACTCCATTCCTCCCTCAGGAAGCTCTTCACAAAGAAATAGTGTTGCTATTGTTTAGATTTGAGAAGATTGAGAGGCAAACTATCAGCCACCGAAGAATCTTTGCAGCGTTTGTGATGGCTACCAACCATTCTCCAAGTAGGTTGTTTACAAAAACGTCAGCGTGCCAAGTGTACCTTCAGGAGGGGACCATAAGAGAAGAGATGGCATTTACAGGCGTTGGACATATACTACCCCATTTTAGAGTTAAGGGATCACCACACATGATAAGTCATGTTCTCAAGGCTACCCAGCTAATAAGTGTCCACCTAGGATTGCCTGACACTTTAGCATGAGGCCAATATCTGAAGGAAGAATTTTTCAGAAAGAGAACTTGTTATGTTTGAATGAGATACCCAGGAAGGTTATGTTAGTTTCTATTATTCAAAACTAGTAAAGGTTCGGGATTCCCTGGTGGCACAGTGGTTAAGAATCCGCCTGCCGATGCAAGGGACATGGGTTCGAGCCCTCGTCCGGGAAGATTCCACATTCCGTGGAGCAACTAAGCCCACGCGCCACAACTACTGGGCCTGTGCTCTACAGCACGCGAGCCACAACTACTGAGCCCGCATGCTCTAGACCCCGTGCTCCACAACAAGAGAAGCCACTGCAATGAGAAGCCCCCGCACTGCAACTAAGAGTAGCCCCCGCTCGCTGCAACTAGAGAAAGCCCGTGTGCAGCAACGAAGACGCAACACAGCCAAAAGTAAATAAATAAATTTATATTAAAAAAAAAAGAAAACTAATAAAGGTTCTTATGGATCTGAAATTGCTCTCTCCCCCTCTTCCTGAAAATGTAGGGAATGATAGAGATCAGACATTAGCACTGTTTCCTGTGCTATTTGGGACTGCAGACTGCTAAATGTGCTTCGCCCAGATCATCTGCTATGTGAAACCTTTCCTGACTTTCCTCTGTGCTCCCCCTGTGTTTACACAACTCCTGTAGATGTGTTTTTCTCATTAAAGTGTAGCTTCCTGAGAGCAGGATGGTACTTTCTTTATCCCTGCACCCCTGGCTGTTGGGGGAATAACTCAAAAGTTTGTTTTATGGAGGTACTTGGATTACCAACAAGCTTAATCTTCTGGTGGCAGATTAGCAACTTTAAAAAATTTATTGAGCACCTAATATATTCCAGGCAGTGTTCTAGGCACAGAGGACAAACCATCAGTGAAAAAACAGTCTGTCCCAGGGCATCTTTGCTATAGTGCTCCAGGGGCACCAATCACACCACAGTCCACGTGCCCGGTGCCACCTGGGGTTGTGCCCCACAGTCCCCTGATGTGCCCTTTTGCTCAAACTGCCACAAACCATAGGATTCTATGTACCCTCATAAACCAACACGATGTGTCTATGCAGGCAACATGAAGCCTGAGCACGTATTGACATTGCCCCATCCCATCTTTTAGATTCAGAACCATCAGGCTGCACGAAGTTTAGTGAAGGCACCGGGGATGGGCAGGAGGATGTGTCCTTTCGGAGAATCGTTGTATTCAACACCTCACCCCCCAGCCAAAGCATTGTCGTCTCAGGCAGGATGACTTTGTAACACTCTGAACTTGTAGCTGTTGTGTGTTTTCTTACTTCTCTATGGTGTTCTAGAAAGGAGAGGACACACCATCCAGCCCCCACGTCCACGGCGATGTGAGCCAGATGCAGAGCCTGTGCACCTACTCTTTCCTCCCTTGGCTTCTCTTTTGTTTGCGGTTCCTCCAAAAAAATCTTTCATAAAATGTCTGAACATCGTAGGAGGTTTCTAGTGGATGCATATACTTGTGCTTTCAAAACAACATTTCATCTCCTTGACTCACAGGCAGAGTGGAAAAAAAAACACACCAAAACAAACCCCTACACATTTGAAATAATCCACAAGGAAAGCCTGCATTGGAAATCATATTGCCATATAATTATCCTGTTTACAATCTCTCGTACATCTTTTCTCATAGAAAAATGCAGATTTGGAAACAAAGCAGGAAAAAGATGCCAGAAAACCCTGGCAAGGCTCTGACCACTGCCTGCTTAGGAATGGCCGTGGAGGGAGAGAAATGTGTTTGCAATTAGGGCTGCCCAGAGCAGGTCCGATTACATCTGCACGCAGCCAAGCCGAAGAGATTTCCAGAGTGAACTTGTCGCGTGGGCCTAAGTGGATACAACGCAACTTAGGCTGGAGCCATTACAAGGAAACAAATGGGGCCTCCACCACCTGGTCTCGTGTTACCATTTTCTGGGCTCACTCCTGCCTCTTGAATGGCAAGGAACAAAATCACCATCATTTTAGGCTCTCTTATGTTACACTTCACAAGGTTTTCATGCATTTTTCAGCAATAGACTAAAAGGGCAGAAATAAAACGAGTGTTATGAAGTGGTTTCCGTGCTAGGTGTGATTGACAGAATGACCAGGGGATGTTAAAGAGATCCCAGCAAGACTCTGAAACCGCCAAAGACTCACCGTCACCCCACCCTGCTTCAGGGAGCAGCATCCGTGCTTGCTTCCAGGCCCTAAAGGCACCCACTGCTGATTCTTTAGTCCCGAGCAGTCTGGGAGGACAGCTTAGCCCACTCTCAAGGGCAAAGTAAGGAGTTCTTTGTAAAGAATTAAACGCTATCAAGGTCTCTTGCTTGCCACAATTTCCCAACACAAAAATGCCCCACCAAACCTGCTGCCACTCCCTCAAGTAAATGACAAAAACACACCACTTCGAGTTTCTCGTTGTGCCCTGATAGACCTGTTGGGTTTTGGTTTCATTGTGTGTATGCACGTGTGTGTGTATGTTCTGTCCCACATATTCTGCATGAGACGGAAGGTAGGGTCTGACAGTCATTCAGATATGTATCCCCTCCCCCCATTTCCCTGACCATGTCCTTGTTCCACGCCTTTTCAAATGCTTTTTAAACCTTTTCAATCAATTACAAGTTGTAATAATACTACTTCGTATGAAATCTTCACTTAGAGGTTCTTAAAGCTTTTTAAGACGTATTAATAATATCACACACACACTCCCACCTGCCTCCACACACCACACCCCTACTACCACCACTACTGCCAACACAAAGATGAAGAAATTAAGACAATTTTAAAAGGGTTAACATTTCTGTAATATTCCACCTTTTATTGCCAATTTACCAGAGCTGGTTCTTTAGTGAACAGAACCTATTTTAACTATCTACAGTCTGTTTCTACATACGAACAAATTTTTGTAGACATTTTTCAGTCAGAAGGTCATTTTTATAAATGGTGTCTCTAATAGCATGCCCAGATAATACAGAACACATTATATTGGGGTATTTAAGAGTAGCAAGGCACTCTTTATAATTATTCTGGGACAGTAGCCATAAACTGGCACTGTCGTAGACAAATCAGTTTGTATGTTTTCCTTATTCTTAAGTGACTAGTCTAAATTTATGGATCTGTGGTCAAGAGTGCTCTCTGGATTGCAAAACTCTATTTTTTATACAATCTTGCCCTCCCCTGCGTCCTCATCTGACACGGTTGTCCAGAGCCCTTACCTAAACCTACAAAAGGGACATGATAAGGAGAGGTCCTGTGATTTTGAATCTGAGCCTCTGTATTTGTTTGGAGCACCCTCGTGATTTCTGTGGTGGTCTGGATTAAGCATCCTGGACAGTCTAGAAAAAAAATTCGAGAGGATGATTTTAGGGAGCTTTGTTATATTGGCACCAGAAAAGGGGACATATTACAATCTGAAGGGCAGCAAAAATCCTTTATAAGGCAACCCCAATCAAAAATTTTGAGATTTTGCTTCCATCCTCTAACCCTGTTTCCTGTTTTCTCAAATAAAATGGTCTTCTGGACTTTATATCTTGCTTTGGGCAGACACATTTTGCTGATGGAGTGAGACTTCCCAGGAGTCTAGCTGAAGGACAGGGGATTAGTATGCCCTTCTATATCTTTCCAGATAACTGGAGCAGACTCTTTCTCATGTCAACACTTTTACATTTTAAGGTAAGGTCGTGGATAAAAATCTTCCTAAAATAGACAACAGGTTCTTGCCTTGTTAAACAGAGCAAGGAAAGTACAAGGCATATTTTCTTTTTCTTCCCGAGATATCTAATAGTGCTGTCAACCCTGGAGCACAGGGTTTGATTTTAAGTTTGTGTTATTTATAATTTATATTCTACTTACCCCTGAAAAGAACTCAAGGTAAAATACAATAAAACCGCACCCAGGTTAAGCTCTCTGACAAGTGTCTAGAGTTTAGATAGAGTTTAGATTAAAGCCAGATGATATACTTTCAATATCAGACAGCAAAAGGGACATCTTGTTTTGAAAAGCAAAGAAGTGGGCTTATCTATTCTCCCTTAGCTGGAGTTCTACCTCACATCGATATGGAGGTGGCCTAGGAGAGCAGTTTGCTAGAGCAGCTACAAAATGATCTACAGCTCATCCTATTTGGAACATCAGTGTCAGCGAACCCCAACAGCCACCCCAATAGCAAGAGGTCATATTCCCAGAACTCCCCATTTCCTGTCACTGATGTTGCCTCCATCTTCCTCTCAACCCTTGGCCCCTCTCATTCATCATCTTCTCCAAAGCCTCCTACACATCTTCCTCAACTTATGATAGGGTTACATTCCAATAAAACCACTGTAAGTTGGAAATATTGAATATAAGTCAAAAATGCATCTACTACAACTAACATCATAGCTGAGCCCAGCCTACCTTAAAGGCACTCAGGACACTTAAATTAGCCAACGGGTTGGCAAAATCATCTAACACAAAGCTTATTTTACAATAAAGTGTTGAATATCTCATGTACTTTATTGACTACTGTACAGAAAGTGTAAAACAGAATGCTTGTAATGCTCTTGATCACATGGCTGACTGGGAGCTGCCCCTGCCCAACCTCATGAGAGAGGATTATACCACATATCTCTAGCCCAGGAAAAAATCAAAATTCAGAATTCAGAGTATGGTCTCTGAGCAAGGTGGATCATTTTGTGCATTTACCATCTTACCCGGACTCTCTAACTTGACAAACTGAGAACAGGAAAGGCACAGCTAATTGGCCGGCCATGAAAAACTGAGGAAGCAGACCAATACCTCAAGTCTCTATGATGTCCTTTCAAGCTGTGTGGCTGACAGGGTCTTGGTGCTCTGGCTGGGTGTCAGGCCTGAGCCTCTGAGGTGGGAGACCTGAGATCAGGACATTGGACCACCAGAGACCTTCCAGCCCCATGTAATGTCAATCGGCAAGAGCTCTCCCAGAGATCTCCATCTCAACGCTAAGATTCAGCTCCACTCAATGACCAGCAAGCTGCAGTGCTGGACACTGCGTGCCAAACAACTAGCAAGGCAGGAACACCACCCCACCCATTAGCAGAGAGCCTGCCTAAAATCATACTAAGTTCACAGACACCCCAAAACACACTACTGGATGCAGTCCTCCCCACCAGAAAGACAAGATCCAGGCTCATCACCAGAATACAGACACCAGTCCTCTCTACCAGGAAGCTTACACAACCCATTGAACCAACCTTACCCACTGGGGGCAGACACCAAAAACAACAGGAACTACAGACCTGCAGCCTGCAAAAAGCAGACCCCAAATGCAGTAAGTTAAGCAAAATGGGAAGACAGAGAAATACACAGCAGATGAAGAAGCAAGGTAAAAACCCACCAGACCAAACAAATGAAGAGGAAATAGGCAGTCTACCTGAAAAAGAATTCAGATTAATGATAGTAAAGATAATCCAAAATCTTGGAAATAGAATGGAGAAAATACAAGAAATGTTTAACAAGGACCTAGAAGAACTAAAGAGCAAACAAACAGTGATGAACAACACAATAAATGAAATTAAAAATTCTCTAGAAGGAATGAATAGCAGAATAACTGAGGCAGAAGAAAGGATAAGTGACCTGGAAGATAAAATAGTGGAAATAACTACCGCAGAACAGAATAAAGAAAAAAGAATGAAAAGAATTGAGGACAGTCTCAGAGATTCTAGGACAACATTAAACGCACCAACATTTGAATTATAGGGGTCCCAGAAGAAAAGGGAAAAAGAAAGGGACTGAGAAAATATTTGAATAGATTAAACTTGAAAACTTCCCTAATACAGGAAAGGAGATAATCAATCAAGTCCAGGAAGTTCAGAAAGTCCCATACAGGATAAATCCAAGGAGAAATGTGCCAAGACACATATTAATCAAACTATCAAAAATTAAATACAAAGAAAAAAATATTAAAACCAGCAAAGGAAAAGCAACAAATAACATAAGGTTAATAGCTGATCTTTCAGTAGAAACTCTGCAAGCCAGAAGGGAAAGGCAGGACATATTTAAAGTGATGAAAGGGAAAAACCTACAACCAAGATTACTCTACTCAGCAAGGATCTCATTCAGATTTGATGGAGAAATTAAACCTTTACAGACAAGCAAAAGCTAAGAGAATTCAGCACCACCAAACCAGCTTTACAACAAATGCTAAAGGAACTTCTCTAGGCAGGAAACACAAGAGAAGCAAAAGACCAACAATAACAAACCCAAAACAATTAAGAAAATGATAATAAGAACATACATATCGTTAACTACCTTAAATGTAAATGGATTAAATGCTTCAACCAAAACACAGACTGCCTGAATAGATACCAAAACAAGACCCGTATATATGCTGTCTACTAGAGACCCACTTCAGACCTAGGGACACATACAGACTGAAAGTGAGGAGAAGGAAAAAGATATTCCATGCAAATGGAAATCAAAAGAAAGCTGGACTCACACTCTCATATCAGACAAAATAGACTTTAAAATAAAGACTATTACAAGAGACAAAGAAGGACACTACATAATGATCAAGGGATCAATCCAAGAAGAAGATATAAAAATAGTAAATATTGGGGCTTCCCTGGTGGTGCAGTGGTTGAGAATCCACCTGCTGATGCAAGAGACACGGGTTTGTTGCCCGGTCTGGGAAGATCCCACATACTGCAGAGCACCTGGGCCCATGAGCCATGGCCGCTAAGCCTGCATGTCCGGAGCCTGAAAAGAAAGTAAATATTTATGCACCCAACATAGGAGCACCTCAATACATAAGGCAAATGCTAACAGCCATAAAAGGGGAAATCAACAGTAATACAGCAATAATAATAATAGGGGACATTAACACCCCACTTTCCCCAATGGACAGATCATCCAAAATGAAAATAAATAAGGAGCCACAAGCTTTAAATGATACATTAAACAAGATGGACTTAATTGATATTTATACAACATTCCATCTAAAAACAACAGAATAGTTTCTTCGCAAGTGCTCATGGAACATTCTCCAAGACAGATAATATCTTGGGTCAAAAATCAAGCCTTAGTCCAACCACTGTGCTATGAGACTAGATATCAATTACAGAAAAAAATATTTAAAAAATACAGAAACGTGGAGGCCAAACAATATGCTACTAAATAACCAAGAGATGACTGAAGAAATCAAAGAGGAAATAAAAAAGTACCTAGAAACAGATAACACTGAAAACATGGCAGCCCAAAACCTACGGGATGCAGCAAAAGCCGTTTTAAGAGGGAGTTTTACAGCAGTACAATCCTACCTCAAGAAACAAGATAAATCTCAAAAAAGCAACTAAAACTTACACCTAAAGCAATTAGAGAAAGAAGAAAAAAAAAAAACAACCAAAGTTAGCAGAAGAAAAGAAATCATAAAGATCAGATCAGAAATAAATGAAAAAGAAATGAAGGAAACAATAGCAGAGATCAATGAAACTAAAAGCTGGTTTTGAGAAGATAAACAAAATTGATAAACCATTAGCCAGACTCATCAAGAAAAAAATCAACATAGTTTTGGAGGTTTTCGCCACAGCAATCAGAGAAAAAAAAGAAATAAAAGGAATCCAAATTGGGAAAGAAGTAGTAAAACTGTCAATCTCTGCAGATGACATGATACTATACATACAGAATCCTAAAGATGCTACCGGGAAACCACTAGAGCTAATCAATGAATTTGGTAAAGTAGCAGGATATAAAATTAATGCACAGAAATCTCTTGCATTCCTATACACTAATAATGAAAAATAACATTATAAAACTCTTAGAGGAAAACGTAGGCAGAGCACTCTGACATAAATCACAGCAAGATCCTTTTTGACCCACCTCCTAGAGAAATGGAAATTAAAACAAGAATAAACAAATGGGACCTAATGAAACTTAAAAGCTTTTGCACAGCAAAGGAAACCATAAGCAAGATGCAAAGGCAACTCTCAGAATGGAAGAAAATATTTGAAAACGAAGAAACTGATGAAGGATTAATCTCCAAAATGTACAAGCAGCTCATGCAGCTCGATATCAAAAAACAAACAACCCAATCCAAAAATGGGCAGAAGACCTAGATAGACGTTTCTCCAAAGAAGATATACAGATTGCCAACAGATACATGAAAGGATGCTTAACATCACTAATCATTAGAGAAATGTAAATCAGAACTGCAGTAAGGTATCACCTCACACCTGTCAGAATGGCTATCATCAAAAAATGTACAAACAATAAACGCTGGAGAGGGCGTGGAGAAAAGAGAACCCTCTTGTACTGTTGGTGGGAATGTAAATCAATATAGCCACTATGTAGAACACTATGGAAGTTGCTTAAAAAACTAAAAATAGAACTACCATATGACCCAGCAATCCTACTACTGGACGTATACCCTGAGAAAGCCATAATTCAAAAAGACACATGCACCCCCGTGTTCACTGCAGCACTGTTTACAATAGTCAGGACATGGAAGCAACCTAAGTGTCCATCGACAGATGAATGAATAAAGAAGATGTGGCACATATATACAATGGAATATTAAAAGAAACGACAAAGAAATGAAATTGAGTTATTTGTAGTGAGGTGGATGGACCTAGAGTCTATCATACAGAGTGAAGTAAGTCAGAAAGAGAAAAACAAATATCGTATGCTAACACATATATATGGAATCTAAAAAAAAAAAAAAGTTTCTGAAGAACCTAGGGGCAGGAGAGGAATAAAGACACAGACGTCGAGAATGGACTTGAGGACGCGGGGAGTGGGAAGGGTAAGCTGGGACGAAGTGAGAGAGTGGCATGGACATATATACACTGTCAAATGTAAAATAGATAACTAGTGGGAAGCAGCCACATAGCACAGGGAGATAAGCTCAGTGCTTTGGGACCACCTAGAGGGGTGGGATAGGGAGGGTGGGAGGGAGACGCAAGAGGGAGGGGAAATGGGGGTATATGTATACCTATAGCTTAATCACTTTGTTATACAGCAGCAACTAACACAACATTGTAAAGCAATTATACTCCAATAAAGATGTAAAAAGAAAAACAACAACAACAAAGTATGGTTTCTACTGAATGCTTATCACTTTCCCACCATCATAAGGTGGAAAATCTGTAAGTCGAACCATAGTAAGTCAGGGACCGTGTGTATTCTATTACTACCCCTTCCCTGATCCATCCTATGCCCCACGTCCTCCTAAACCAGACCTTAGGTAAACACCTCTACTTCCTCAATGTTTTCTTCTACCCAGAATATGTATAACTAAATCCATTCTTGCTTCTAATAATGAAGAGGATGAGAGACAGTTATCTGAAGAGATTCGATTTGATTAAATAGATTCGTGGGTTAGTTTAGTGGATTTAGTCAATTTAATGGGTCAGAATCCACAAGAGAAAGTATTGGTGCTGTTAATGGGTTTTTAGGTTTATTTAGTAGTCTCTTTTTGCAAGAAAAAATTAATTGCTAATTACTCCAATTATGTGAGAGACAGTATGAGCATCACAGGTATGCATAGTGATAAAGGGACTTGACCATAACCGTGTGTGATCAGAGACTATGTAGACCCTCAGAACAACGACAATAACAACAAAATAGAAGATGGAGATTCATTCACAGGTAGCTGAACCAAAAAAGGGAGAACTGTTCGTTCACAGCTGCTCAGCCCTGTCTCTGGATGTTATAATCCCTGTTGGTTTGGTTCCCTTCCTGTGAACCTGTTTGTCTTAGAGTGACTCTAAAAAATTAAGTTTTCTAGTTCAGTTATGACTATTTAATGCTTATTACTAAGAGCAACAACTTGCTTGAATTGGTCCATACTTAAAGCCACATATACTTATAGGAAAATTGTTTAGCAAGGCTCAAATTTTGTGCGAAGAACAGTTTCAAGCTCGTGTGTCTAACTTCAGGAAACTCCACAAGGATTGTGAAAGTTTTCACAGGTCTCTGTCATCTTGCTCCTGGGTCCTCCCTTCTTTTTGTGAGGGCAAAAGTAGGGAAGCAGCTCCCAGCTCAGTCCTAGGGTCCAGAATAATTGAAAACACTTTAGGGAAATAACAAACTGTTCTTCTTCAAGAAAAGACTGGAGATTTCTGATATATGAGATATTTACATACTCAATACCTTATTATTTACTCAATCTCCGTGATGGCTAGTTGAAAAGTGAAGCATTCTATAAATTAGAATAGTTTGAATTAGCTAGTAGGGGTGGTAGCAGGAGGGGAGGTACAGTTCAGTACTTCTAATATTCACTAGATTAAATCAGTCAAACAATATGGCACTTTCCCCCAGATGATGACTTTATATCTATTAATACAGCTGATGTAATTGCTTGAATGAAGTCTTTTTAAACTAGGTTATCATTTCATTACTATTTTATTAGGTACTAGGGCCGTTGGTTGGTAGATACAATCCACATTAACTGAATACTGTGCTCTATGTTAAGGCAGGATTTACAACGACGAAAAGAAATAGGTCTTTCTGTCAAGTTGCTTATAGTCTAGCAAGAAGGTACATGGCCAAGCACACAAACACGGTAAGACAATTACTATAAAGGAGAGTCGGTTTTGTAAGATCCCAGATAACTTACCTCCTCTTCTGTCTGAATTTGTGGTAGGTAAGTAAATAAAAGGGGTCAGATGGGAATCAAAAACAGGCTTTCTTGCTAATAATGTATTGGAGAATATGGCTTGAACCTCAGGCCACCAGGCTTTACTTTCCCCCAAACTGACCTTGTCCGTTGGTAAGCAAAGCAGCTGCTCTGGTTACTGCCGACAAGGCAGCAGGAAGCAAAAAGGAGAATGTGGTTTGTTCGTGGGGAGTCAGGTCCAGGGAGCTGTCAAGAGGCTGGGTCTCTAATGCGGATTATGGTCTTGTTTCACCAAATCAGGTAAGTCACTCCTCTTCTCATGCGAGTAGAGAGAAGGGATGGTAGGGTCCTCTAGTGCTATAGCCTCCAAGGTTTCAAAACTTCCCAGATTTGAAAAGCTGGTCCTTTGGGTGGTATGCATATAGTGCTCTACTTACCCAATGGGAAGGAGGGGTAAAGAAGCTGGCGTGCAGGAAATGCAAATGCAGAGGAAGCTTTCTTGCAAGTATCTTCCTGCTGACGCTGTAGGCTTTGGGAGAGAAGTTATGGGATGAAGTGGGTACACAATGCCTTTTCCAGATAGGAACCTATGTAAATCCTAGGCCCGCAGTTGTAAGGCAAATTGGAGGCCTTTGTTTGTCCATACCCTCAATGGATGTTGCTGAGCATCTGTGCCTTCCACGCATACAATTACTATAGCAGTGACTCTAGTAACTGATCGCACATTTCTGCACACGCAGTGTGATGCCTGACTCCTTCGTGGGGAACCCACATGATCTTTTTTGTGATAACCATGTAAAGAATTTTCTTCTAAAGAATGAAATCCTTTATATGTAATTTTAGATTGAAATGAAGTAATTTATCTGCAAAAGACTTTTGCATATGTGATAGAGGCTGCTCCAAAATAAGTAACAGATGTGTAGGGCGCCATTGAAGCACAGATATGTGCCGGGCATTCTTTAAATATGAAAATTTCCCATTACAAAAGATGTGTCAGGAATTCAGCCTTTTATGTCTGTCTAGTTCTATTTAGTCATGAGCAAAGTATGATAGAGAAATCCCCAACGAACATCTCAGCTGCAGTTTAGAAGGCAGTGGTCCAGATTGTCTTTTGGAAAATGCCAAATGTAAGCTCTGAAGCAAGCGTAGGCTAGAAATAAGTGATGATGGCCAAATATTAGGTAGAGCACTGCCCCAGATGCCCATGCCCCATTCTGACTCTGCTCCTTGACCATAGAAATTGTTTAGCTAGGAACTTGGGTCGCACGTGTGCTGAAGTCTTCAATGTACATTCCCAACCTTAACTAACTTGTTTATTGGCAAGAACAAATGTAACTGGTATTAGAATCAGACCTCAAAACAGACCAACTTTAGAAACAGGATTATTAGGAATGTTGAATACAGACATATTCACTGCCCTAGAAATAAGACTTTAGAACCCTTTGTCCTTATAAAACTAAGTTTCTTTAATTTGCCTCTTCCAAAATCGTATAATGTATTGGTAGATGCACTCCTGAACATGAGCATATTTAGGGAATATGAAAACCTTATTATATTTTATCAAAACAGCGATACAACTTGCACAGATGTGCACTTGAATTAGTACTTTTCAAAATGAATTGAGAAAGCACAGTTTTTGGAAGGAGTCAGCAAAATTTTATTTGCTCAAAATACCTGTAACAGGCATTTTATTTCCTCATTAAAATGTCTCTCCTTAGTCCTGTTTAGTGAAATGATCTGCTACATTGCCCGCCCTGAAAGACTGAATGATAAATAAGCGAATTAGAATTTCTTCCTTGTTTATGTGAGAAAGAAACATCAGTGTCACCTCCACTAAAAGTCACCCAGAAAACTAAGAAAAAATTTGAGATATCGCAGTTGCAGAATTAATTGTGTCATGTCTTTTCACTAAGTTTTCAGACTGTTCCAGCTTCCAGCATGGTTTAATTTAGCAGCAATGCTACTCGGATGATAAGGATTAATTTACTGTGACCTATTTTTCTTTAACCTTTATATGACCTTAAAGCTTTTTGTTTTTAGGTCTCCCTTTTCCCCTTATTCTACTTGCCTTCTACCTTGCACAGCCATGAGTAACTTCAAAGCAGTTCTCTGTCTGATACTAGGTTTTATTGCATGGCGATTCATTCCACTACATAAAACACCATTTGCTTATAAACGTTCACCCCAAAAATAGGGGCAAAAGGAGTCATTAAAATTTTTCCTATGTTTTTCTTAGCAGGGAAATGTTTGGAAAAGGAAAAATGTGGATTCTTTACATGCAGTGGCATATTTTCTGTTGGCTATTTATAATTCACATTTCTCCCCATGTACTTGAGATAAAAGTCGTTTTTAAAAATAGAGGCTGTAACTTTTAAAATTGAAATCAATAGTCAGAAATCTCTCCAAATAAATTAGGTAGGCACTTCATTGCTCCTTATTTGCATTCTCTCACCATGACCCTGTTTATTTTTAATAAGTGCTGCAGGATGCTTTTCACAAGTCTCTCATTCTTTCAAAGCTTATTATTTTTAACACTCTAAGCACATCCACTCTAAATGTAATGATGACACACACAGAATCACACATGGGTTATATGAACAATCCCTAAGAACATGTTTAAAGATAACTTTAAATGAAATGCCTACATACATCCATATTTGCTAAGTTGTAGGTTAGTGAGTTGGGGAAAAAAAAAACCAAAACAAAACAAGCACTTATAAACACTGAAAATAACACAAAGCCGTAGCCAGACTGAGTTTTGGACATGGATAATCAGAACAATCTGTAGCCCGTCTGTGGCTAATGGGATGTTTCTCCCAGCTTTGTCACCATGGCAAATACTTTATAATACACAAACATTTGTAGCGCTAAAAATCCACCCACTCTTGTTGAAAGATGGCCAGGTTTTGTAAAATTACATTCCAGCTAGTGCTACCCTGCTGCTTTTTAAGATAAGTTCTTTTTGTTTGCCATTCATGTGCTTAACAAAGGACCAAAGGGAAAAAACATATATAGCGCGTAAACACGTATTGCACTTTCATTAATTCAAGTACCTTATAAATATGTCAGTAGATTTTTGTGATGGCTAAATTTGGGGCAGAAGGAAGTCTGTTTTGCAGGGGAGATGGTGGGGAGGGCAGATTAGGTCTTTAATCCTAATCCACAAACCCCATCATTCTCCCCAAATAAACATACAATCAAAGTTAAAAAAAAAAAACAAAACACCTTTGTGGAGCAAATATAGCTTCAAAGCAAGTCCCTTTGTCCCCTCAACAATTGGAGTGCTGCCTTTAAGCAACTGAAGAGTTTTGGATATGTCTTTATAGTGAATGCCACCAGGCCACTCTTCCATTGAATTCCAACTTTCTATAGGAGCGCCACATGCTTGGGCAAAGAACATACCTGCTTCCTTTCTGACCCTCCTCCTCTCTTGCCAAGACAGCAAAGTATAGCACATTTTCCAACTCACTCCTTTACTTAAAGGGAGGGGGAAAGAAAGCCTTGGTAACACTCCATTGCAGAGCCAGATTAGAGCGAACTGTCGTTCGGCGACGATGCCAAAAAAATTCAGAATGTGTGTGACTGGGGAAAAAAATGTAGGCAAAACAGTTTTTGCCACAAGTGGGTGGAAGAGGACAAGTCACAGTTTTCAAAGCATAACATAGGTGTATAGTGCCAGAAAGGGCCAGTCCAAATATTTACATGCAATAGTGATATATGAGTAAAAGCTTAACAGCATGCTTGGGTTGGGGGAAGAGAGAACTCGAGCGTTACTGGAAGCTCTAGGCACAACACCGGGTTTGTTGGCGACCTGTTGGCGTTTTACAAGCCTGTTTATACTGTCTGTTACCACCGCATCATCCTGCTACATCGTATGGTCTTTCCCAGAATCTCGCAGCATCAGACAGGGAAGCAGGAGAAGACAAGGGTGCCGATACATCACAATTATGAATATGCCTCCTTGAGGAGAGAAACCCTCATAACAACTGTTAATTTTAATGATTATTAACCTTCCAAAAAAACCCATGAACGTTTTTTACTAAAGACCAGTCTTTGTAGAATCAAAAGATGCCCTTAAATGTGACAATTCAAAGCAATTCTTTGCTTTAGTTTTACTTTGGAAAGTGTTCGGATGCTAATTCACCATTTATTTGCATTATTCAGTCATTGCTACTGCTTGAGACAGTGGGTGCACGAGAGCATCAACCAACGTTGCGATCACGGTTTCCCCGTATAAAATGCTGCATGTCAGACGTCAACCCTAAATGATTTTGACCGGCAGCACCTTTTTAACAAAAGAAGGAAATTATCTTTGATTTCACACTTATGGGTGAAGTTTTATACTAATAGTCGTTAGCATAATGAAGACTTCTTAGGCGAGATGATTTAGGAGTTGTTTTTTTTCTCTTTTCAAGAAAAAATATTATGGTAAAACAGGAAGTAACTCTTGGTAAATAGCAACAATTTTGCTGTGAGTTTCAGTATTTCTTTTATGGCCCACTACAAAACATCTATGTTCTTGATATTTCTAATAAGTTAAATAACATATCCAAACTATATTCCAGGCAAGTAACACCGGGTGATTTATGTTGCCTTTTTCAATAGCAGTTTTAACAGCTCTCAAACAGATAGAAATACCACCTTCTATTTTGTTTAAAGTTCATTTCCTGTCCCTAGGATATTCACTGACCTTTTAGTGTTGGCCCTTTTGCTTTTCACTTTTTCCGGTGAGTCTTACTCCAGTTCTCATTGACTTCATTCCATTCCTGACCTCTTTTCCCCTAAAGAAAATTAAATGCAGCCCAAAACATATTGGACCCCAATTAATTTTACAGCTCGTCTTACCTTCCTACTGTTTCATTCTCAGTTTGTTACAAGTCAACTGGCCGTGCTCATTCCATCTCTACAAACACATACATTCACAGACAAAACAAACTCAATTTAAATAGATTGATATTTTTTTACATTTCTTAGTTACCAAATTTAAAATCTCCTTAAGCTCATATCAGAAATTTCTTGCTAACCCTTACTTATATCAGCTTTATTCAATATCATTTAGTCTGGAAGCAATATCTGTTCTTATGGATATTTTTCTAACTATCATATTTTCATTAAAACCCATAATAGACTCTATTTTATCTTTTCCTTAGGTAACTGTGTTAAAGAAGAAGAATGCAAATTAAAAGAATGTTTTTATGGGACATGTCGTGGGATCATACAATGAGTGACTGTAAATAAGCCACATACAATCCCCCGTTTCACCCAAAGTGTTGAAACGACAGAGCATTCTTATCCGTATGATGAGATAATTTGTAATCTTCTCTTTTTCCTTAGGGCAACTAAGTGCACGTGTAAGCTTGCTTGTGCTTCTAGAAATGTCTTTAATATTTCCCTGAACTCCACCACAACATTTTCAGTGAAAAATGGCTCTGTAGTTGCTTTCATCATGTTAATTGAAATGAATTATTATACCAGGCAGAAAAAGCCTTTGTCTCTTCTAAATTAGACTTTGCAGATATCTCCGATTTACCTGCAGTTGATTTACAAGAGCAAAATAGTGCTTTAGAATTATTTAGTTACAAAAGGACTATGCATCTTAGCAAAAATGAAGTGAATGACAGAAAGGAAACCTGAGGAAAATGATATAAGTTCATTCTTAGATTTAAACAAATCAAGTAGGTATTAATTTGAAACAGTTGTATGACATATTTTTAGCACTTTATGACAGTAAAGTGGTTGATGAAGACACACCCCTCACCCATTCTACATTCATGAGCCTCTGGCCAAGGAATGTGCTTTTCTTTCCTCTATGTTTTTCTTGTGATTTGTATTACTCTGAGAAAAATGAGGTTGTACAATTCTGTGGTTTGCATGGTGCTGTGGCTCTACTATAGTACCTAACAATTTAAATACATAAAATTGCCTCCTAGATTCCTTAGTCTGAATTTGGGGCTAAAAATCATGGCCATTCTCCAAGTCCTGACCCCTTTTCCAGGCTAGCCTTTATCCAAGTATTTCTCACTTTTTATGTTCCAAGGCTCCTCCAGCTTCCCTCCTCCCAAAGCTCTCCTTCAAGTCCTCTGGATGGACTCTACTCTGAGCGTTTGGAAGTGTCAGGAGATAAATTTGGGGCAGCCAGTTGATAGTGGTGAGTGTTTCTTATTTTCCCTCCCTTGCGGGCTCCCCCCTAACTCTTTGTAAGACACTCTGTGTCACCTCCCGCCCAGCAGCCTCTCAGAGAACCTCTTCCCAGGCTCCTCCCTTCCACTTCACATTCCTTTCATACCACTGCCACATTCGCTTCCCAGTCCAAGGCCCAGGTCCGCTTCACCCACTTAACAGCAGCTGCTCTGGGGAAGCACCCCATCAAGGTTCACAATATCCTGGAGTTTTCCAAACTCTTTCGATGCATTAGTGGCCTTGAAACCAATTTTGCAGGTCCCAATCCGTTTACTATTTTTTACTTTTTATTTTGAAATTGTGGTAGATTCACAGGATGTTGCAAAGAAATATACAGAGAGGCCCCATGCACCCTTGACTGCGTTGCTCGCTGTTGACATCTTACATAACTAGAGCACAATCTCCAAACCAGGAACTTGACATTGGTACAGTCCTCAGAGTTATTCAGATTACATTACATGTAATTACATTACAGACTTAGTAATACATGTACTTATTTGAGTAGATATATATACAGATCTATGCAATTTTATCACATTATGTAGATTCATGTAACTACTGACTCAATAAAGATAACTCCAGAAATAAAATGAGTCTAGAAAATATCACAGCTAGTAAAGGTAAGAGTTGCTCCATGAAGCTGTTTTCAGTTTTGTTTATATCTATATTCACACATATATAATATGCCTTAGTACAAAATTATTGCATAACAGATATAAATATAATGTATAATACGAAATGTATTTCTTACAGTGGGTCACAATCAACACATTTTATTTTATTTCGTTTTATTTCATTTATTTATTCTTTCAAGTTTTTTTTTTTAAGATTTTTTTGACGTGGACCATTTTTAAAGTCTTTATTGAATTTGTTACAATATTGCTTCTGTTTTATGTTTTGGTTTCTTGGCTGTGAGGCATGTGGGATCCTAGCTCCCCACCCAGGGATGGACCCTGAACCCCCTGCATTGGAAGGCAAAGTCTTAACCACTGGACTGCCAGGGAAAGTCCGCTCAACACATTTTAAAAGTCATTGTCCTTGACCCTTGCTGCTCAAAGTATGGTCTGTGCACCAACAGCATCAGCTTTTGGGGAGCTTGTTAGAGATGCAGGTCTACCCCCGACCTACTGAATCAGAATCTGTATTTTAAAACAGGATGCCCAAATGATTTACATGTACATAGGAGACTGAGTGAAGCTATCCTGGTAGGTAGCTTCACTGAGCCTTCAAGAGGGTAAAATACAATCTCTGCATTCCATTGAGAGCTGGAGTGAGGGCAATGACCATTGCAAAGTTTGAATAGAGCCCTGGCATCACGGTTGTTTTCCCTTGCCTGCTTTAATAGGAGGTGACCCTTGTCAGAGTCCATAGGACATGGCTGCCCTAGAAATGATGACAGAGTTTACATCAGCCGAGTTCTTTATTCTTTCACGATTTTGTAATGTTTTCCATCAGCAGCCAGGGTACACACATAAAAAATTTGTGGTCCTTTTTATCTTCCACAAATAGTGATGTCTGGGTAAGGAGTTTAGCCCACAGTATTTTCTGCTTCAATAAAGGTGATTGGAAGCTCCCTGTGCCCTGCCTGCTTAGGGCTACCACCACACAGAATGTTCTTTTTTTCTTCGCTTTTCCAGGTAGGCAACTCAAAGAATATGCATGGGGTAAAAATAAGATGGCCTTGACTCATTAAGATTAGAATCCTGTATTATGTGTCTGTGATTTCTGAGGCGCTTTTATTCTGTGAGCTTCATCATTCTTTATGAGATTAATAAAATTATTGAATATTATTTTTCTTAGTGTCTACGCTTTCAACTCAAAGATAACATGTGTGATGGCAATTCCAAGGGCTCTCCAATATCCTGGTCTCTTTGTGGTGGGAAACTGGCGAGGGGTAAGGGTAAGGAGAAGGGAAGGGAGGTTTTCCAAGGACAGCAATCTAGCTCAGATTCATTCCAGCAACTCTGAAGTAAGGCTAATTAATGTAATTAACACATTTCAGGCAGAATAACCCACCCAAATATTAACAGAATGTCTTTCATAAAAAAAAAAGTGGCTCCATTGTTTTATTTCTGCTTGAGGAGGCGATATTATGAAAGAATGTGAAATCCTTTAATTAGGCACAATTTAAAAGCCAGACAGAAAATTGAGATGCTGAGAATCCTACCTAGAGAAGCAATATTCATACTTGAGAGCATCAGACAATGCAGCACACACAGATGTTTTATAGTGAATTAAGATTATCTCATCACATCAGACGATTGCTCTCTTATCACCACATTAAGATACACTTCGATCACAAGTTATAGCTTCATAATGAGATTAAAAGTCTATCCAAGTAGATGCCTCAAGCTAGATTTTAAGATGAAATTCTGAATTTTTTTTCCATTTTGGTACTTCCTGTATGCACATACATTTTACAGTTTGGAGAGAAAGCAGGTGTTAGGAGGGAGATGAAGTGAAAGCTGGCTACTGAGGGAGTGCCATGAACATGGACTTGGGGTTCTATGTTGCTCCTTGCAGCATAGAGGAGCAGCCTCCTCGTACCTATCTTGGGTCACTGGAAAGAACACTTGCCTGAGAATCACCAATTTTGGTTTCTACGCCTGACTTTGCAGTAATTACCAGAACTATCCTGAGTTAGTCTGTTCCCATTCTTTTTTTTTTTTTTTTTTTGCGGTACACGGGCCTCTCACTGTTGTGGCCTCTCCCGTTGCGGAGCACAGGCTCTGCAGCCTCCACGGCATGTGGGATCTTCCCGGACCAGGGCACGAACCCGTGTCCCCTGCATCAGCAGGCAGACTCTCAACCACTGCCCCACCAGAGAAGCCCTGTTCCCATTCTTGGCCCTGGTCTCTGTATATTCAAAACCAAAAGGTTGGACCCTACAGTCCCCAAATTTATTTCCACTTCCGATATTTTATTTTAGGATTCTGCATTGTTACAAATAACGCAAAGAATACAGAATTCTAGGATTTCAAGATCATCCAGGGCTTGAAGGACCCAATCTTGCTTGAAGACATCCAGCACTCACACCCTGCATTACTGGCCCATCAATGAACTGAATCTCCTATCCTGCTAAGCCCTATCCCACTGAAGCCCACATTTAATGCCTGGACTCCCAATTAGTGATTCAAAAGTCTTCACAGCCTTGTAAATTATAAAATAAACATCTTGCATGTCAACTACTACCTTCTCCACCCCCCAACACACACACACACACACACACACACACACACACACACACAGAGCACAATCTACTTGGGAGGTATTTAAACCCTCTTCCTTGTTATCATCTCCCATCTTAATTTGAATTGTTAAATAAAATGGCTTAAGGCTTTAAACCTTTAACTGCTGGCAGAATTAACTAACTTCCAACTAGTCTCAAATGAGGGTTTAATGATCTTTTAAAAAGTAAACATGGGACTTAATTCTATTCTCACCTGTGCTGGTTGAGTTTTTCTTTTTCAGAAGATTTGTTCATGTTTTCCTCATCCACCACCCTCTCCCTCCACACACACTACACCTACAAATTAAGGTGGAATTTATGAGACTCTACTCAACTTAAAAGTGGCATCATCATAAATTAATGATATAATTATGATACTTGGGATAATCGTTGTGGACTTACTTGGAAAGAAAAGTATTTGAGGATTCTGCCTTCTCCTAAGAGATTGTAGCTTGTAAGTCACTCTTTAAAAGCTGTCAGAATTCATTGTCTTTTGCTCAAGACCCTGTACTAGGCTCTATTGTACAATATTATGAACTCTGCGTGTCAACAAATAGCTGACAATGATGAACAGGAATGAGTATGTGAAATACCTGGCATCCTCAAGAGCCAAATATTACTCTTTCCTAATGCTGGAACCTTAACTCAAGTTTAAGGACGACCTGTTGCACCAGGTTGTTTTGGCCCATTTTAAGAACTACAGATTACTCCCCAAGATAATTATGTGGTCACCAAAGGAGCTCACAAGTAAGCATGATATAAC
Organism: Neophocaena asiaeorientalis asiaeorientalis; assembly: GCF_003031525.2. Lineage (NCBI taxonomy): Eukaryota > Metazoa > Chordata > Mammalia > Artiodactyla > Phocoenidae > Neophocaena > Neophocaena asiaeorientalis. The sequence goes on from NW_020185336.1 coordinate 5,662,228, forward strand.
GGGACTCTCTGTACCTACTGTGTAACTTAAGAACTGGCAAAAAAAGATGACAAGCAAAATCTGGTTATTAAGACAAGAGAGTAAGCTGAGAAAACAAAGTCAGTGTTTCTGGCAGTACTGGCGGTTGGGGGAGAATAAATACCGAAATATTTCCTGCCTCCCTGTCTTAAACATACCTACTTATCACCACAGTTTGGAGCGGGGCAAGGGAAACAGGTATTGGGAAGGAAGAAGAAAGAGAACAAGAAAGCAGGAGGCTGATGGCAGGGAGGAGGGAAGAGGTTTCTAACTTTAAAAAGCAGAAGGCATAGTGTGTGTCTAAAAAAGAGAGAAAGAAAGCAGTGTTTCCTCTCTCCCACTCTACCCCAATGCCTTTGTCTTAGACTGTTTGGGTTGCTATAACAAAATACCATAGACAGGGTGATAAACAACAAACTTTTATTTCTCCTAGTTGTGGAGACTGGGAAGTCCAGGATTGAGGCACTGGCAGATTCTGTTCCAGGTGAGGACCTGCTTCCAGGCTTGCAGATGGTTGCCTCCTTGTGTGCACACAACCTCTTCTTTGTGTTCACATGGAAAGAGAGAGATCTCCCTGTCTTCCTCTTCTTATAAGAGCACCAGTCCCATCAGGGTCCCCACCATCATGACCTCATCTAAACCTACTTACCTCTCAAAGTTCCCACCTCTAAATACCATCACACTGGGGATTTGAACTTCAACATATGAATATGGGGGGGACACAAACATTCAGCCTATAACAGCCCTTTTTCATCCTAGGTATACAGCGCCACCCAGGGGAGCATGGAATATTTGCGGGGAAAGAGATGCCAGTCATATGAAACTCAAGGTTGGAAACAACTACTCTGATTTCCTGGTACATCCTTTAAAAAAAGTCAAAACTGGTAAGAATATTTATTCCTTAAAAATAGCTGTGATATTAATTATAAGAGTGAATCATTTTGCTCACTCACTAATAGTTTCTACTTAGAAATATGATCAAAATGTGTTTGACTGCTAAAAATTTGTAATTATAAAATATTCCAAGTATACAAGCATACTGAAAAGTAGAGAAAATAATACAATGGACACCAATAAGTCAATCTGTAAATATAAAAGATGTTAGCATTGCTTCAGATCACCTTCTAGTCTTTAAAACATTTATTTTTTAAGATCCAGCTAATGTTCCACATCCTTCCATCCCTTTTTCCCACAGCCCAAGGCAAACACTGTCCTGAAGCTGATGTGTGCAGTGGACACTGTGATCCTATCCCACATGTGATACCCCATCCTGATTGCCCTTCAGTAAAGGATTTGTTATTCCAGCTGTTGGGAGTGCTGTGAAAGAGACTCTCAGCTGACTGCCTTCCTTGGGGAGAGAGGGGACTGGGGAGGTAGGCAGAAGATGTAGGGTCTTGTAGGCTATGGTAAGATGCTTGGATTATTTTTTTCTAAATGCATTAACCATATTCTGTTCTTCTTACTAAAGAAGTTGGTTTTTCATGTGAAACTCACCTGAAAATTTCATGTTCTAGCTCACAGATAAAGACTCACCTTTTAGCCTGAAATTTGAAGCCTTTTTGAGCTGCACACTCAACCTTTTCTACCTTATCACTCACTATCCTTGCCCCACATCTACATCTTCTGTCCAGTGGTCTGCTGGTTGTCCTCAGAAGACAACATTCCTCATCCTGCCTTTGCTCCCACCATTTCCATGGCTTGGTATACCCTTCTTCTTCCTACCAACGCCCCTTCCCCCTGTAAGACCTGGTGGAGGCCATCACTTCCATGAAGCCTTCCCTGACCACCCAAACTCTCAGTGATTTTCCCTCCTCTGGATCACCACTCTCATTTTCTATCTGTCTTATTGGTTTTTTAGCAATTTCTAGTCTTAATGGAACCAGACAGGGATCAGTTTCTCTAAAGAGTCCATGTGGAGGCAACCTGGACTGACTGTAGTAGGTGAGTTCTATGACTGCTGGGGAAACAATTGACTTAAATACTGTAAGAATGAGGTGAATTGAGATAGATAGGCCAACGTAAGGACAGAGGCAGATAAGGTTTTTACAGCCCTAGAAGGGATGCAGGAACAATAGTCAGTGTCCCTTCCTTGAGAATGATCTGTTAAGAGAGTGTTAAAGTCTCAGAATGGTCCTACCACAGAAATAGAGGCATAGACAGGGTCCAGACTGTTCCTCCTGCTTTACTCATGAATCACTTTGTTGTGCTAACTCACCCCAACCAACTGGTCCGCCAGTACTCTCTGCAGCCTTCCTAGAACAATGCTAGCAATCCAGCCTCTTTCCACCTTGGGTCCTGGGCTAGTAGTGAGAAATCAATGATGGGTTAGTTCCACTTGGAAGAGTAGGTGAATGGTGAAATTTACCACATCACCGAGAATGAGGCTACCAAACATGTAGCCTAAGAGAGGTAAAAAGTCCGGAATAATCTCTCTCAAAGAGTCAATACAGTGAGCCTGGCACTCTTGGGCCATGTGTTCAGGTTTAGTCATTCATTCATTTATTTATTCAACTGGCATTTATTAAGTACTTACCATGTCCCAGTCACTATACTAGGTGCTAGGGACCCAAGAGGAATATTATTCTATGTGCTCCCCTAAGCTGAAGCTTACTGCTAAAAGGGCTAGGCTTTCTTCACATATACTGCAAATGTGTCTGCAGATTTGCTCCTGGGATTTGGTTCTAGCCTCTCTTTCTATTGGACAGACTCTGTGTTTCTGGCAATACATATTCTGCTGCTCCAAGTTTTCTGTGGTCCTGGGCAGGTTGTCTTGGCACTCTAAACCTAAGTTAGTCCCTTTTCTCTGGTTGTCACTGTGGAAAAATCATATAAACCCTCTTCACAGAAAAGTAGCTTCCAGTTTGGGATATAAGATGAAAAACAGACCTTCCTCTTTTCCACTGGGCAGACGTGATTATCGTGACATTTCTTAGTGCTATTAAATACCACCTGCTTGGTGAGCACATTAGCATTTTAAGTATATTTTCTGTTGTAGAGGATATGAAGTCTGAGATATGATACAGGGATTTGTGTTTGTTTTCTGCATTTTCTCTAGATAGCCAAAAATTATAATCATGAGGAAGAAAAACTTTATACTTAAAATCATATCCCATTAAACTAGGCAGTCAGAAGGACGAGATATCACTCACAAAACCTTCTAAAAACTGACGAAAGCTAAATGACAAAGTATTTCAATAAGAATATCAGAGAGAACAGTAATTTCATTACTTCCAATTAGGATAACTGGAACGAGGCAGTTTCAACCTGAAGACAATGAATATGGGCTGTCTGATCACAAGGAAACTGCCTCTTGGAAATAGGTCCTGGCAAAAAAGATTAAAGAAAAGATCTTGTCTTTGACTTTCAAAATATAAGATCTGCACTGTTTGCTGTCATGTAGAGTGGTGATGGTTATACTAGCAATACACATCATAGATATAAAATTATATTGATGGGGAGAAAAACCTTAAAAACAGAGAAGTAGCAAAGTGCGTGTAATCCCCCAACCCCTCAATTATTCCACAGCACATTCCTGGCAGGAATATTCTGTCTCCACCACGGGAAAGGTCCCAGCAGAGCAGGGCCTGCTTTGACCAACAGTCAGAGAGGTTTCCAAGAACAAAAATGAGTCCCACCCTATACACTAGTACTTATTTGTAGGTTAGCCTAGGAGGGGTTGGGGACATCTAATTTTTCTAAGTTGCAATAAATATATCAAGGGACCTCTAGGCACAAGAAGCCCTCCGGAGTATGCACATTGGACCCTGGGAACACCCTGCCTACCAAGAGTGTTGACATCAACCAAAGGCTTTGCTAACCACTCTGCATACTGGCTTAGTCTAGCTAAGCCAGCTCTCAGCTAAACTACTGAAATAAAGGAGGGGGGAAACTTCTAAGGCCACCTACATTTCTTGCTCATCAGTGGGGAAAAGGATTAGGAAAAACAACTAAAGAGAAAAATTATCTTTATTTGTGATTCATAAAGATCTCTGGCACCTCACAGTAGATTATTTTGCCAACTGAAATGAAATCTTAATAATCACTCTGAGGGAATCAGAAAAGAAAATCATTGCATTTAAAGTTTGAAAGGAAAATGTGCCTTGAAAGTTAGATACAGTGTTTTGTTCTGGAGAAAGTATAGACTTATCTCCACTGGCACCATTTGCTTGCATTCCAGGGTAGTGAAGAAAAGGTAGACACCTTTCCCTCTCCCCTCCATAGAAGATTTTGTTTACATTCCAGAGTGAAGGTCTTTCTCCCTCTCTAGAAAGGAGAATAAACAGATGTGTGAGCACCCTATAAAAGCTCTGAGTTTCATAACTTGAGGGTTCCTCTCCTATGGTGCAATTCTATTGCATGTACAGAGTGACATCAAGCCCTCATTGAGTTGCTCCATGTTGACTGGAGCTCACAGCTAAATGCTCAATGGTTTGTTCTCTGGTCCAAAGATCTTGTGTTTCCTGTAAAAAAGATATGTAGCTATGTATGTGTGCATATATACCATGTATTACACACACACACACACACACACACACACACACGCACCCATGTCCATATTACCCAAAAAGGACATCACCATCAGCTCTTAATTAGAAAGAATGACAATCCTCAAAGATAAAGTGCCTCATAAATTGAAATAAGCAGATGGCCTATTCCCTGCTGTAATGGTTAATTGTATGTGTCAACTTGACTGGTCCATAGGGTGCCCAGATATTGGATCAAACATTATTCTGAGTTTTGCTATGAGGATGTTTTTGGATGAGATTAACATTTAAATCACTAGACTAAGTAAAGCAGATTGCCCTCTCTAATGTGGGTGGGCTTCATCCAATCAGTGGAAGACCTAAATAGAATAAAAAGGTTGACCCCACGCAAGAGAGAATTATTCCTGCCTGACTGCCTTAAAACTGGGACACTGGCCATTTTTTTCTGCTTTTGCTCTGAAACATTTGCTCTCTGGGTTTTGAGTCTACCAGCCTTTGTATTAGAACTACACTATTGGTTCCCCTGGTTCTCAGGACTTTGGACTCACGCTGGAACAAAACCATAAGCTCTCCTTGGTTTCCAGCTTGCCAATTCACCCTGCAGATTTTAGGATTTGCCAGCCTCCATAAATGTGTGAGCCAAGTCTTTAAAATAAATCTCTCTGTATGTACATATCCTATTGGTTCTGTTTCTCTAGAGAACCCTAACACAACTGCCTTGAAATAAAATAAATCCAATCAACAGCAGGCTCACTTGCTTTATGTTTATGATGTTTCCACTTCCACATACATCTAGGGATTAAGGAACACATACAAATACTAGAATCCACAAGGAAGTTGCTTGTTCCCCTAAGCTTGTCTATACCTCTTTGAATAGTCCTTCATTAAAATCTCTCTATTTGAACCATTTGGGATACATTCTTTTAGGCCATGATACACCCCACTGTAGAATACAATGCCACTGTTAAAAAGAATTATATATATATATATATATATATATATATGAATGTTCTAACAAATTCACAAAGACAAGAGTGTTGCTTTCAGTTAGAATGTAAAAGTCACAAGAAAATTTCACTTCCATTCTAACAATGAATAAAAACCTAAGAAGGTCAAATTATCTATACAGTCATAAATTTTCTTGAAGCTATCTGAGGGCTGAAGTCTCAGAGACAGCACACATGAATACACATGAATTGTTTCACCTTTGGCAGAGCATGGGCAGAAAAGGTAGCCACCGTAGAAGTGAATTAGAAGAAATCAGCAAAAATGTTTACGCATTTTTAAAGGCAAGTGTGCGTCAACATATCAAATTAGAATACATGAAAGCCCCAGACACAAGGGAGCTCATATTCAGTTTCAAGTTCTTCTCCACAGGCCTCCTCTGTGAGCTCATGAGAAAGACTGGGGGATAGAGGAAGAGGCTAGAGAAAGCCCTTCTCAGTGGCATAAATTTGCAGGATGTGATTGGTTGCTGTTGGGGAAACCAGCCATGAAACACCACCCATTTTCCTGTACCCTTCCTTCACATGAAACAAAAGGCTTAAGTCACTGGATTTAAGCAGGAAGAACTCTTGACTCCAAAACCTCTGGGGGACAGATAGAAATAAAACACATCTGCTTCTAGGGGTGGGGAAGGATACTCTTTTTCCCAACCTGAGTAACCAGCTAAAGAGCCATTGCTTCTGGGAAAAAGGTAAAAGAAAAAGTCTCTTGCCTCTGACATAGTAAAGAGGAAAAAAAAAAAAAAGAAAACCAACCTCTTGGACCTAGGATTCTGAACCAATACAAAGCAGAAGTCTTCTACTGCTAGGGAAGGGCAGGAAACTCTCTGCTTCTCAAGACACACCATATATACAAGACAGAGTTTTGCTCAATGTTCCCCCAAAAGCCTAGGCTGACTGGCCTTAATACAGAGGCTAAAACAGCAACACCTAAAATTTCCCCACTGACCCTACTCTGAGCCTGGTACTGAGTAACATGCAGCAGTAGTCTACTGGAGAGAGGCAAGAATGTGCAGAAGGACCCTATTCTGTGGTGCAGACATGCAAAGACTGTTAAAAGCTAAGGGTGGAATAGGAACACTGAGAAAAGCCCTCCAGCCCTCAGGACCTCACACTAAACCCAAGGTAACAGCAGCCTGTGGGAGGAATTTGAAGCCTGCAGTAAACTCATAGTAGCAATGGTCACAATAAAACCCAAAAGAGCTCAATTGTTTGCTTGAGTGACTCAACTCTTACATTAGAGTCTGGCAGAGAATGAGATGTGGACATTTTCAGACATAAATACTATTTTCCTCAGTCTCTACTGTATTTTTACATACGATATCCAACATCCGATCAACAATTACAAGGCCCATTTAAAAGCAACAAAAAGCAGGACCCACTGTCCACAGATAAAAAAATCAAGACAATCATACTCAGAGGTAACCAGAATGTTGGAATTATTTATTAGATTGGAACTTTAAAATATCAATAATTAATATCAAAGGATCTAGTGGAAAAAGTGGACAATATATTGATGGGAAATTTCAGTAGAGAGATGAAGTTATTAAAAATGTTAAATGAAATAAAAAACATGATATTAGAGATGAAGAATTCCTTTAATGAGTTTAAAATCAGATTGGACACTGCTGTGGATAGTATCATTGACTCTGAAGATAAGCCAATAAAAATTATCCAAGATGAAAAACAAAGAGATAAAATTGTGAAAAAAAGAGATAAGATTATCCAAAAACTCAAGTAGAATATCAAATAGTCTAACATAAATGTAATTTGAGTTCCAGAAGAAAAAAGAGAGAACTGGGCAACAGAAACATTTGTAGAGACAATAATCAAGAATTTTCCAAAATTAATAAAAGACAACAAATCACAGATCTAAGAACCCAAAGCTAAACACAAATACACATACACCCTTAGAAACATCAGTCAAACTGCTGAAAATCAAAGATAAAGGAAAAAATATTGCAGGAAAACAGAGAAAAAAGAAAAATTACATACAGAGGAACAAAGAATTACAACAGACTTCTTGTCAAAGACTTTACAAGATAGAAGACAATGGAGGAACATCTTTCAAGGGCTGAAGAGAAAAAAAATCCTATCCACAATTCTATAGCCAGCAAAAATATCTTTCAAAAATGAAAGTCAGATAAAGATTTTTTTCAGATAAGCAAAAACTAAGAACATTCATTGTCAGTAGTCTTTTAGTACAAGAAATGTTACAGGAAGTTCTTTAGGTAGAATGAAAATTATACAGTACCAGATAGGATGTTGTATTGACTTAAAGAAGTAAAGATTAAAAAATTTTAGATCTACATAAGAAGTAAAGGATTAAAAAAAGCAAAGGACTAAAAAAAAATCCTAGACCAGAACATAGGCAGAACACTCTGACATAAATCATAACAATAGTTTTTTGGATCTGTCTCCTAAGGCAAAATAAATAAAAGCAAAAATAAACAAATGGGACCTAATTAAATGTAAATCTTTTATACAGCAAAGGAAACTGTTAACAAAACAAAAAGACAACCTGTGGAATGGGAGAAATATTTGAAAATGATATGACTGACAAGGGGTTAATATTCAAAAAATAACTCAATATAAAAAAAGAAAACCAATAAAAAAAATGGGTAGAAGACCTGAATGGATTCCAAAGAAGACGTACAGATGGCCAACAAGTACATGAAAAGATGTTTAACATTGCTAATTATTAGAGAAATACAAATCAAAACAATAATGAGATATCACCTCACACCTGTCAGAATGATTATAATCAAAACATCTACAAATAACAAATGTCAGTGAGGATGTGGAGAAGAGGGAACCCTTGTATATTGTTAGTGGGAATTTAAGTTGGTGCAGCCACTATGGAAAACAATATGGAGCTTCCTCAAAAAACTAAAAACAGAACTGACATATGATTCAGCAACTCCACTCCTGGGGATACATCTGGAAAAAATGAAAACACTAATTGGGAAAGATACATGCACCTCAATGATCATAGCAGTATTATTTATAGTTGCCAAGATATGGAAGCAACCCAAGTGTTCATCAACAGATGAATGGATGAAGCAAATGCAATATATATATATATGGCTGGGATATTACTCAGCCATAAAAAAGAATGGAATTCTGCCATTTGCAGCAACATGGCGGACCTAGAGAATATAATGCTTAGTGAAATGTCAGACAAAGAAAAATACTATATGATATCACTCACATGTGGAAAAACAAACAAATGTATATAGCAAAACAGAAACAGACCCACAGATATAGAAAACAAACTATTGGCTACCAGTAGGGAGAGGAAAGGCAAGAGGGGCAAGATAGGGGTATGAGATTAAGAGATACAAACTACTGTGTACACGATAGATAAGCAACAAGGATATATTGTATAGCACAGGGAATTATAGCCATTATCTTGTAATAAATTTTAATAGAGTATAATCTGTAAAAAATACTGAATCACTATGCTGTACACCTGAAACTAATATAATATTGTAAATCAACTATACTTCAATAAAAAATTTAGATCTACATAAAGAAGTAAAGTGTTAAAAAAAAGCAAAGGATAAAAAAGGGTAAAAATAAGAGCAAATATAAAAAACATTTCTTCCTAATTTTAATCAACTTAAAAGATAATTGTCTAAGATAGGAGTTAGCAAACTTTTTCTTAAAGGACCAGACAGTAAATACTTTAGACTTGAAGGCCATAAAAGTCTCTGTTGTAACTATTCAAGTCTGATGCTATAGCATGAAAGCAGACATGGACAATGTGTAAATGAATGAGTGGGCAGTAATACCATAACAATTTATTTACAGAAACATGTGACTGGCTTACACGTCATAGTTTGCTGACACCTAGTCTAAAGCAAAAACAGTAACAATTTATTATGAAGTTATAATTTATGTAGAATTGAAATATATGACAAAAATAGCATGAAGAATGGAAAGGAGAAGAAGGGTGTATGCTGCTTAAGGCTCTAATATTATACTGGAAGTGGTGTAATATCATTTAAAGATAAACTGTGACGAGTTAAAAATGTATATTGTAAGCCCTACAGCAACCACCAGAAAAATTGAAAAAGAAGTATAGTTTATGAGCATATAATGTAAATCAAATTGAATAATAAAAAAAAATCCAGTAGAAGGCAGAAAAAGATGGACAAAGGAATAAAGAGCAGATGAGACTAGTAACTGGCAAGTTTATAGATTTAAATGCAACTCTATCAATAATTGCATTAAATATAAATGGTCTGGGTCTTCCCTGGTGGCGCAGTGGTTGGGAGTCCGCCTGCCGATGCAGGGGACGCTGGTTCGTGCCGCGGTCCGGGAAGATCCCATATGCCGCGGAGCGGCTGGGCCCGTGAGCCATGGCCTCTGAGCCTGCGCGTCCGGAGCCTGTGCTCCGCAACGGGAGAGGCCACAACAGTGAGAGGCCCGCGTACCGCAAAAAAAAAACCCAAAAAACAAACAACAACAAAAAAAAACTCAGCTCAGTGTGACTAGAAAGCCAGTGTTTTTGACCCTGATTTTATACTGGTGAAATGTCAAGCATGATGTAAGAATAATAATAATCCCTTTCTGAATTTAAAATGTGACATCATTTGTATATCAGACCATTCAGCCTGCCCTAGCTGCAAGAGCTAAACTTTCCACCTGAAAGGTAAGGTCTGGAATTGCTCTACTGTCCAAGGCCAGAATTCCCAGGTGAGTCCCTTGGCCGCTGCTCCCAGGACCTCAGCACCAACCCCAAACAGGTCCCTGGAATGTTGCGTGAGGTCACCTACCTGAGCATGAGCACAGAGGGGCAGAAGCTCCATCTTTTTTTTTTTTTTTTTTTGACCACGGCAAAACCTTCCTCATCATTTTATTTTACTTTTTAAAATTTAATTAATTTTTTATACAGCAGGTTCTTGGTAGTTATCTATTTTATACATATTAGTGTATATATGTCAATCTCTCCATCTTTTCTGTTCTTCTTCCTGCTTCTGCCGCCCACCCCCACAAGCTCTACTATCTCGTGTATTGGTATTGAATCAGGTCTCACCAATGGTAACTATAGCCCTTAAGTGCTGTGTTTCATGTTTCTTAGTGGGGCATCTGGTCCTAGTACCCTTAACTCTGACAGCTAACCCTCTTCCTCAGGTCTATTAGAAAATCCCATTACGTTTAGCGTTGGCAGATAACACAAAAGATACCCAGTTAAGTTTGAGTATCATACAAACAAGTGATTTTTTTAGCATGTGTCCCAAATAATGTATGGGACATACCTACACTAAAATTTATTTGTTATTTATCTGATATTCTAATTTAACAGGGTGTCCTGTATTTATATTTGCTAAATCTGGCATCCCTAGTATGTTTAGTCACCAGGCTTGGGCAGGTCTGTGCATCAATGTGGGCAAAAGGAGATGAAAATTCCAAACTCTTGTCATAGCAGAATACATACAATAACAGTTCTAATAGAAAAGTTTTCTTTAAAAGACTTTTCTTGTTTCTTTTATAAGAAACATTTCTTTTATAAGAAAGTTTCTTTTATAAACTTTTATAAGCATCAGTGAAATTTGGCTTAATTATCTTGAAGTGACAAAACATGCCACAATTTGTCTCTCTCCTTTATGCCTTGATGACATTCATAGTAAAATTGTTTTACTATATCAGAGATGCTTTCCTTGCGTTTTTCTCTCTGACTGAAACCTCAGATGAGGTTTTCTTTTCTTTTTTTTAAACCCTATGATACATAGAACTAGAGGGTAAAGAAGAAAAGTCCTTGACAGTGCCATTATCAAAATAAAGCATAATGTTTATAATAATATAAAATAGTAGTAGTGGAATTTATTGTCCAGGAATGCCAAGAGATTTTAGAGCACTTTACTAATTCGCGCAACATTCCTTTGAAGGGATTATCATTGTCTGGATTTTCCAGATAGGAAAATGTAAGAGAAGATGATTACCTTCTTTGTCCAAACAAGAAATTTGGGACACCATGTGTGGGCCATGAGCTCATTACAACCTCCCCTGTCCCAGTGACTTAACTCAAGGCCCTCCAGTATTGTAAATTCTGGTCCAAGTGCCTAGAGTTGCTAAACAGTTAAAGGAGCCAAAAATTAAAAACTGAAGAAAATTCTGAAAGGTGTCAAGTAACTCAATCAAGTTCCCAAGGGGAGGAGGGAAAGAGTGAGGAGAGCAAATTCAGTACTTCCTAAAAAAAGCAAATTCAGCACTTCCTCAAAGCTCCAATGTAAAATGTGCCTTGCCCTCAAGTGACTCGTGAAAAATAAAATTAAATCTGATATATGTAAGCTAGCTTTGGTTATTCAGCCTGGATAAATCGAGACTTGTTTTTCCTGACACTCTATTTCTCCATCTATTACAGGGCTGCTAATGTACACATATTCAATATGTGAGGTTGTTCCCAAATGTCATCCAAACATATCTATTTGCCTCCGTGGGTTATATGACTTTAATTAGTCTTCATTCCATCAATCTCTGAGATCATCGAGGAATTGCTTAAACTCTGGGTGTGGCTTTTGCCAAGCACGAAGCAGGGTCACGGACAGAGCACTGCATGTGTGTCTGGGGTTGCGGGGGTACCTCGGGAGAGACAGCCGCCTTCATTCTGCTTGGCTAGGTGGCAAGTGGTTGGAACATCCACACTGGGTTTGATAATGTGATCATGTGACTACTTCTACTGTTCTAAAGTGCAAACATCCCTCAGTCTATAAGTGGCACATAATGTTTCACCGTGAATTGGGGCTTTCATCAGAGAGCAAATGACCCAAGTTGGCATGTTTGTGAGCTTTTCCATCTACACTAGCCCTTTAATGAAGGAGGCCTTTGGAGGCGCTGAGGGAGGAGGGTTGATGATGGAGGAGCACGCCTCAGACAATTTACTGTGTAAGCACGAGTCTTTGCAGCAGGATCCCTGCATGAGAATTACCCTTAGACCGAGTAAATCTAGAGATTAGTCTGGAGTCTCTTTTGTGCACTAAAAGGCAGGGCGTTTTTTTCCATGCCTAAGCCCTTTCCTGAAAATAGGTTTCTAATATTATGTCTAAATTCCTTGTTCACTGAACCTACAAGGAACTTATGGAGCAATGGAATTAAAAGATTAAACTTCAAGCCACTTGTGCTAAGTCTTTAAATGCCTTAAGGAGTACAGTTTACACAGCAACCTGGTCTAGGCTTGGAGTTGCACGACAATTGCTTTTAGAGTCTTAGACGCTCAGGTATTCTGAGAATTTTTTCTTAACTGTTTTCCTGCTGTAGCAATAGGCTCAGAGGCATTATAATTCCTCATGGTGCATGCAGTTGAATTATACATTTAAGATGTATATACATTTCTTTTTAAGTATTACTAAGTGACCTCATGATCTCAGCCTGGATATTAGGTCCTATTTAGACATCAAGTGCAGCTTCCTGAGTAATCGCCTTTCACAGCTTGTTAGAGCTGGACAGCACTTTAGAGATATATGCCAGCTTCTTTTCATAGATGAGAAAAATGAGGCCTAGAAAAATTATTAATATTATTATTAAAAGTATTAATTAGAAAAATATAATAATTATTATGCTGGCAACAGCTGTTCTTCATGCATTATTTCTTTCACTCCTCACTACAGGCCTGTGAGTTCTGCACTAATATTTTCCTTAATATGTACTTTTGTACCATCTCTCTTCCCCTTTGTCTGGTGGGAGGACATTGGTCCAGCATTCCTTCCCTCTTGCCCATACATCATCAATTATTAGCTGTGTATTAGATAACACCCATCAGAAGGCAAACATCGTGTTAGTTCTTCTCTCTTTAAAGACAGAACAACCAAACAAAACAACAACAAAGCCTTTTCCTGACTCCGCTTCCCTTGCTGGCTACCATCCTATTCCTTCGTTTTGCAGAAAAATGCTCTGAAACAGCACTTAGCTCAGCCGATTCCCCTCATCCCATTTCTCCTTTCCTTGACTCAGCCAGGTGTGTGCTCCCGCCCTCACTGAGCCCGTGCCCGTGACCCATAACCTCCATGCTACTGAATCCATGGCCGATTTTTAGTCCTCTTCTTACCTGATGCCACCAGCAGCTTTCGACAAAGTTACTTTCTCCTCCCTGAATCAGTGATTTCCCAGACATCACACTTGCTTTTCCTCCCACTCCCCTCTTACCACTATCCCTGAGCTTCTTTTCATGTTGGAATGTCCAGGGCTCAGACTTTAGTCCTGCTGGTTCTTTATCCACAAGTACTTCTCTGCCAATCTCATCCAGACACTTAGCTTTAAATGTTTAGTACATATGCTTCATCTCTTCCATTGGTCTTTCTAGATTCACTCTCCACCCTTTTCCACCCTGCTCTCCTGGAAGCGCACAGCAACATGCTCCCTTGACCTTTACTTTTCATTTGGGTTTTGGCCCATGGGAGGCACTGGCACGAGCTAGGACGGCAGAAGGGAAGCCAGGCTGGAATATGAATTCCCAGCCGGTTGCCACAGCTTGGCTGCGGTCCTCCACTGAAGGCCGTATCTCTTGTCAGGCTCTACTCTTTGCACAGCCACCCTCTTCAGACTGACGAGTGCTTCCTCCACTGGCCTCTTCACACCAGGGATGCTATCACCTTTGGAGTACTCTACCATTCCTTGTTGTGTTTCCTAAATCCTGCCCACACTTGTATGAATGTTTCTCTTCTCAGTCATTCAGTTTGAATCTTCCTTCTATTTCCTGCCAGGATGCTGATTGATATATGATCTATTTGCTGACAGTTCCAAGCCCGACTCTCTTTCTCGGATATCAGACTCCTATATGCAACTGCTTCCTCCCCATCTTTATTGTGTCCAAATCTAAACTCTGTATTTTACTTTCAGACCTGTCCTACCTACAGCTTTCACCATCTAATTGATGACAACTCCACCTTTCCAACTGCTCTGACTAAACACCTTGACTCCTTTACTTCCCTACAACACCTTATCTAATACGTTAGGAATTTTTGCAGGTTCTTTCTTCTGAATGTATCTATAATCCTACCAGTTCTCACCATCTCTGGTCCTATCACCCTGTCCCAAGCCACCAGCATTTTTTGCTCTCATTTATGGCTATACCCACCTGCATTACTGCTGGAGCTTTCTTACTGGTCTCCCTTCTGTACCCTTATCACCAGTATTATTCCACAACAGAGCACGCCTCTCTTCTGCTCAAAGCCCTGCAATGGATCCTGTATCACTCAGTAAAAACTAAAGTTCTTCTCATTATCTGCAAGGCCACACATGAGGTGGCTACTTGATATCCCTCTGACTTTCCCAACTCCCATTCTCCTCTCTCACTCTGCTCCAGCCACATTGACTCATCTGCTGCTGCTAGAACATGCCAGGCATGCTTCCACTTTAGGGAATTTGATTTGGCTGTTCTCACTCTTAGAATGTTCTTCCCTCTTATAACTATTTGGCTAATGCCTTCAAGTTTTTCCTCCAAAGTCCCCTACAAAATGAGGCCTGCTCTGACCATCCAATTTATACTACAACTTCTCTCCCTGTCAGCTCTCCCCTCACTCGGCTCCATTTTTCCCTCTTGTACAAAGCATGCATCATGCACTAAAATTCCATATTATTTACTTAATATGTTTATTGTTTGCATTCTCCCCTCCCCTCCCTAGGGATGTGAGGCTGGATTTGCAGAGGGTCATGATAAAAGACTTCAGGATGAAGCCACCGAGCAGAAGGCAGGACCAAGAGATTAGGAAGAACTGGTGACGTCATTCCCTTTATTCTGGAGCCAGTGCAACCCTGGACTTTCAATTACATGAACCAAGAAATTCCCATTTTTGTTTATTGCTTTGAGTTGAAGTTTCTGTCACTTGGAACCAAAAGATTCCTTCCAGACTGATATATTGATTTAGGACAGACTCTCTAGGGGCCACAAGATAATGAAAAACAAAACTTCCCCTGGAGCTTTGCGTTGTTGTCTAAAGCCCATTATCAAGTTGCTTGATCAAAGAAGCCAAGTTAGACAGAGTATCCAGGAAGCTAAGTTTAGGGCAATTAAAAAAATTTATTAAATAAACTATTTATTTTGGAGTAATTATGTATTTACAAAAAATTGCAAGGACATTGGAGAAAGTTCCCATAAAGTCTTTGCCTGGTTTCCTTTACTGTTAACATCTCACATAACCATGGCACTTTTGTCAAGACTGTGATGTGTTGCTATTACCTAAATTACAGATTTCATTTGGAATTTCATTTCATTTCACGAGTTTCCCACTAATGTCCTTTCTCTGTTCCAGGATTCCATCTAGAATACCACATTGCATTTGGTTGTCATACCTTCTTAATCTCCTCCGGTCTGTGGCAGTTTCTCCATTTTCCCTTGTTTTTCATGACCTTGACAGTTTGAAGAGCACTGGTTTGTATCTTGTAAAATGACTTTCAATTTGAGTTTGTCTGATATTTTTCTCATGATTAGAATAGGTTGATGGGTTTGGGGGAAGAATACCACAGAGGTGAAGTAAGGTAAAATGCTAACAGAGTTGATTAGATGATGAGGAAATGAATGCACAGTGCATACCACTGAGTTAAGGAGGCCTCTGAGTGTGGAATATGGTGGTCCTCCTAGGGCTGGCTGTCATTCAGAACCATACTGCATTGAATAATAAGCATGGAGGGCTTCCCTGGTGGCGCAGTGGTTGAGAGTCCGCCTGCCGATGCAGGGGACACGGGTTCGTGCCCCGGTCCGGGAAGATCCCACATGCCGTGGAGCGACTGGGCCCGTGAGCCGTGGCCGCTGAGCCTGCGCGTCCGGAGCCTGTGCTCCGCAACGGGAGAGGCCACAACAGTGAGAGGCCCGTGTACTGCAAAATAATAATAATAATAATAATAAGCATGGAGCTCTTTGTATTTCAAGGAGACAAATGTGCGCAGTGATTTGCTATGAATCTTTTTAGAATCATGGTAAATTTGAATGAGTTTTAACTTTCTGAAAATTTAAGACACAACGTTACTAATTTGTTTCAGTAAGTGAAAAACCAAGCCTTCCCAAACGGAAATAGGAAGGAAGGGCCCCATTACTCCATCTTAGTTCCATGAGAAAGACCCCTTCATTTTGCAGGGACCTCTGTGCTATATGAATCCTATGACTGGATTTATGCCTGTGCCTCCAAATTATTTTCATAAAATGCTTCAGTACTGCTGTAGACTGAGTGTTTATGCCCCCACCCAATTCTAACCCTCAATGTCAGAGCATTAGGAGGCGGGGCCTTTGGGAGGTTATTAGGTCATAAGGGTGGAGCTGTAATGAGTGGAATTAGTGCCCTTATAAAAGAGACCCCAGAGAGCTCCCTCACTCGCTTGCACCATATGAGGACAGAAAGAGAAGATGGCTGACTTTGAACCAGGAAGCAGATTCTCACCAGACACTGAATCTGTCAGCAGCTTGATCTTGGAGTTCCCAGCCTCCAGAACTGTGAAAATAAAATTCTGTTGTTTATAAGCCACCCAGTCCATGGTTATGTGTTATAGCAGCCAGAATGTACTAAGACAAGCAGTCGTGACCAAATTTTCACACACACACACACACACACTCACTATTATCAAAAAATTATTCAAACAGAAATGCATTATTCAGTCATCTTGTTATATTTCCAGGATATAGTAACTAGATTATTCACTTCCTCCTCTCTACTAATCCATCAATTATCGGTATAGTTATTGAATTCACTGAGCAAAGCAATGGACCAAGTCAATAGAAGAGAAACCAAGGATTCAGCCCTAATCCAAATGCCTTATGTCCTAACACAGGTATTTATCATTCACACATCCAAATTAGGTCATGCGTGTGAAACGCTGTAAGGTATATGTAACGAGGCTGAAAATTTAACTTTCAAATAAATTTTTCTGCTGAACACTCATTAGAAAAAAAATATTTTCTGAATCCCCTCACCCACTACTCAGCTTTTGTTCCTGAGGTATGGTGAATTTCCCTTAACTCCAGTTAGAAGCAATTATCTTTTATCATTATTTTTTGATTCTAGGATTGGAAGGTAGAATTTTCTAGAAAGAATTTGTCTTTCCTTAACATACATGTGCATTTAGAGGATCTAGGTAAAGGATTTCAAAACTGTGGTCCATTGATTACAAGTATTTTTGGTTTGGTCTGAAGGGAATTTTTAAATATCTTGAAATAATCACCAACTTTTGAAACTTGGGAGAATTTCTCTAAAAGAGTATACTGTTGGCTTCTCTTGTTGAACCAAAAGACTTGGTATTGTGGAATGGTGCCTGCATCCTATAGACAGGGTATGCAGCCCCTAACTTGTCAGTCTTACACCTGGCCGTCTTACACCTGGCCAGCTTACACCTTATTTGCTTTGGTCAACAAATGTCTGGTCAACAGAAATTACAATTCCTGGTCTATGCTTTTCCAGATAATTAAGGTGGATTGTCTGGAAGAGCCAACGGAATAGAAGTTTGTGCTTGGAGGGTAAAGAAGGGAATGATTTAACCCCAATGGAGTTGCATCTTCTGGGAATGGAATAGGGATAAAGGGAGAGTGGTAAAGAGCCTTCTGGAAGGCACTTGTCTGAGATGGCCAGATGCAGGAGGGGAAGGAGCCTGTGAGCCCTGTGAACTGACTGCTCTGCCTTTGTAAGAGTCTCCGGTAACTGAGCTTGCCATAAAGGACTAGAACCACTATAGAGCTGCCATCTTTTTCCAGCCCTCAGGGGCCTCTGCAAAGTTCAAAGCAGCAGCAGCCTCCAAAACCTAAGACCAAGTCCTGCTCCTACTTTCTAGGGCCTCATGCCCAAGAAAGAGAGGGAGTCCCCAGCCCATTGACACTGGAACTGGGCTTCCTGCCAATTTTTGTGGGCAGAGATTTGGAGTTAGATGTGACTAGATTTAGAAAAATAAAGAAATGCAACATTACCTTCATTCTGGGGTTCCGAACAACTTATTCCTTTGAATTTCAACGTAAAGGTTGCTTTTTTGTTAAGAGAGCCTAGATACTTGATTTAACAAGAAGCAAAGAAGTATAGTAAGATGATAGTAATTAAATTGATTAGGTTCAACTACATACACACTTGAGTTTATATTCAAGAATAAGTGGTTGAACTAGATGGTCCCCAAACTCTTTCTTGGTTCTAAAATACAAAATATTGGTAATCTAAGGGAATATTTAGAACACAGTTGGTGAATGGAGGTTGAATTATACAGGCTGGCAGGTAGCATAATTTAGCAACCAGGCTTGGAGGATGGAGATGCAGATATCTATCTTCATTTTAAAGCCTCTGTCACTTAACAGACAAATACATTGCACGGCAAAGATTTAAATGTAATGGAAATGGTGATTCTTAAACCAAAATTGACAGTTTACTAAGTTAGGATTTACTACAGCCTCTCTTTACAACTGTGAGTAATTTTATTTCTTTCTATCCTAGTAAACAGGTTTTATTTTCGTGCTCAGGCTCCTGTGTACAACTGCCTTCTAGACATTTCCCCTGGCAAGTCCCATAGGCACTTTGGACTCAAGTGATCAAAATGTTCCCCAAACCCCAGTCTTCCCAAAGTGCCCCTCTTCTCTGTTCCCATTTACTAAGTTACCTGAAGTAGACACCTGGGAGCCACCATCCATCATCATAATTCCATATCTAGTTAGTGGCCAGGACTCTACATCCTTATCTCTTCATGGCTATGAAACTACACTCTATCCTCTCAGATTCTCTTTTTTCCAGACATTCATTATCTCTGGCCAGAACCATTGCAGCAGTCTCTTAACTAAATTTAACCTCCAGCTTTCAATTCTTTTGACATCAGCACACTGCCTCCAGAATGACCTCATAATTCATGAAAGAATGCACTGAAGTACAGACACTTCAGAACGCAGTTCAGCAGTTTCTTACAAAGCTAGACATAGTCTTAGCGTACAATCTAGCGATTATGCCCTTAGGTGTTTATCCAGCTGATGCGAAAACGCACATGAACATAAAACCCTGCACAAGAATATTTATGGCAGCTTTATTCACAATTATCAAAAACTGGAGGTAATCAAGATGTCCCTTTACAGGTGTGGATAAATAAACTGTGGTACATCCATACAATGAAATATTCAGAGATAAAAAGGAATGAGCTTTTAAACGTTACAAAGACATGGATAATCTTAAATGTATTTTGTTAAGTGAAAAAAGCCACTCTAAAAAGATTACATATTATATGATTTCATTTATATGACATTCTGGAAAAGGCAAAACTATAAAAATGATAAATAGTGTTTGTCAGGGGTTCGGGGTTTGGGAAGAGGAAAGACTCGAATAGGCGAAGCACAATAGATATTTTAGGAGGGTGAAACCATTGTGTATAACAATGTAATGGTGGACGTGTGACACTATGTATTTGTCAAAAGCCGTAGAATTCTATAGTGAATGAATATTAACCTACGCAAGTTTAAAAATCATTTAGGTGGTCAGGGAGGTCCCAGAATGGGATGCAGACTGTGACAAAAGAATCTAACTATATTACAAATATATGAACCAACTTCACTAACATGGGTGAAGGAAGAAGGTGCTGACTTCAGTAATTTTGGAAATGATTGAAATCTGTAAGATTAAAGGCAAAAGAAACTGTATATAAGCACTGTAATCTAGTTAATGAAGTTGTTTCCCATGGGTGTATGGGTTAACAATTCTGAATCCACTATATGTGTACATTGGAATTGAACAACTCTATAAGTGAATGGCATACGATGGGGGCCAGGTTTCTTGCAGTGTGAAGTTACAGTCCAACAAGGGGAGGAGGCTAGAATTGCTCTGTGGTAATGGATTAGAGTTGGAGACATGAGTATGAACTAATGTTTAGCTCCATATGTATACAGACAGTCACATAGAGAAATATTTATAGAAATGTTTATATATACACGTGAGTCAGTATGCAAACGTATTTCTTTGCTCTCTCAGCTGAGACGGCCCAGAAGCAACGACCCCTCGGTAGCAATGAGCGTATCTGATGCTCAGATCTTGGTTTCTAATCTGATTCTCCAATAAAAGGAGCAAGGGGTCCTTGGAAAATAGCCAATTTTAGGACTGGGGTGGGAAGTATGCATGATGAGCTTTCAATATGCCAGAGAGTAAAGAAGTGAGGGGGAATACACACACACACTAATGGGGGTATGTAAAAGGGACAGAGGGGCCATCTAAAAAAGCTCCCAACGGCCAAAACTGGAAAAATTTGAGCAAAAGATAAATAAAGTAGTATTGGAATTTAAAAGTATAAAATAAAAACCATGAATTAATACTGTTATAAATGAATGATTGAAGAAATAAATAAATGGACAGAATAGGCAAATGTCTCATGCAGAAAAAAAAACCCATGTAATTTACATAGATACTCCAACCTCAAGAAGTTAGAACATAAATCCTTACTCCTTACATGTGGGCTGTGCAGTGACTTCCTCTCAAAATGCAAAGGACCAAAAAAAAACAAAAAAGAAGAGTCAATTTACAGTAGAGGAAGCTGACAAACATGACCTCAGCCAGGTGATCAAGGTCAACATCCACAGTGATGTCTTGTTGCTAGTATGTACCCTTGATATGATGTGATAAAAATGATTCTGTATTTGTGGTCTTCCTCCCCTAATCCCATAACCCCAGTTTAATCATCAGATGAATTGCAATTAGAGACATTCTACAAAATACCTGACCTGTACTCTTCAAAATCCTCAAGGTTACCAAAGGCAAGGAAAATCTGAGAAATACGGCCAAGAGGAGACCAAGGAGACATGATGACTAAATGTAATGTGATAGCTTGGATGGGATCCTGGAACAGAAAATAACGTTAGATAAAAATGAAAACTAAGTAATGTATGAGATTTACTTAATAATAATATATTGATATTTATTCATTTATTGTGATAAACCATACTAATATAAGATACTAATAATAAGAGGAACTGAATGTTGGGTATATGATAACTATTTTTGTAATTTTTCTGTAAATCTAAAACTGTTTTAGAATTAAAAATTTATTTTAAAAATGCAGTGTCTACAATGTGCTGGGCACTGGGAATACAGATAATAAATAGCTCCTGCACTTGTGGAAATTCTTGTCTGATTAGTGGGACAGACTTTAGTAAATAATCACATTAATAACTATGTAAATATTGTTAATTTTGTAAAAGACAGTTAATGATATGATACCCTAATGGAAGACTTAACCTAATCTGAGGGTCCTGTGAATTTTCCCAATAAAGTGGCATTCAAACCAAGGTGGAGTTACCCAGTAGTGGGTGGGGAAGGGGCTGAAGAGAAGAAAAACACTAAAAACAGAGGAATAGCATGTAGCAAGGTCCCAAGGCAGGAGGAACTTCACGTCTTAATGGAGCAAACGTTGGGGTTTTGAGCTCAAGATGGGAGAGGAAAGAAAGAGAGAGAGAGAGAACAGAAGCCAGATACTTGAGTGGTTTGTAACCTGGAATCCACAGACTCCCAATGGGCTGATGGGTAGGACTTTACATTTCAACAAAATTGTTTTGCTTTCTAACCCTATGTTCTTTTAAATTTTATGTATGTAAAAATATTATTCTGGGTAGGGTTCATAGCTTTTAACAGATTCCCAAAGGAGACCAACATGGCACCACGTTAAGGACATTAAATTTTATCCCAAGTACAACAAGAAACCATTGAAACATTTTAAGCTGTTTAAAATCCTTCATTGATTAAACTCGTCTACAGGATAAAGTCCAAACTCCTTAGCAAGTCCTACAATGCTCTTCATGAAATGCTGATGACAGACTTCTTCAGCTATTTTTTTGTTCAACACTTGCTCCCCAATTATTCATCTTGTTCCACACTTAAATCCTACCAAACCTCCTGAGCTCATCAGGCAAGACCTGCTCTTTCCTGTCTTCTTACTTATTCTCATGCTGCTTTCTGTGCCTGTAAAAGTCTTTCTTATATGCTCATGTTCTTAGACTTGGGACAGCAATAACCTTCTCTATAAACCTTTGCCTGTATCCCCACATTGAAATGAAACTCCCTTCCTCTGTGGCCCATTAAATCCCAGGTGTGGTAGAAAGAATAAATGACCCCCCATATGTCCACAATTCTGGATTTTTGAAATATGTTACCTTACATGGTGAAAGAGACTTTGCAGATGTGATTAAGTCAAAATTTTTGAGATAGGAAATTACCTGAATTATCTGATATGCTCAGTGTAAGCACAGAGGGAAGCACGAATGTCAGAGTGAGAGATGTGACAATGCAATCAGAGGAGAAAGTGAGAGTTCAGGGAGAGAGAGAGAACAGATTTGAAGATGCTATACAGCTGGCTTTGAAGATGAAAGAAGGGGCCCTAAGCAAGTAATGCAGGTGGCCCCTAGAAGCTGAAAAAGGCAAGGAAACAGATTCTCCTGTCAGAGCCTCTAGAAGAAATTCCTACCAACACAATGATTTTTGGACTACTGAGCTCCTGAACTGTAAGGTGATAAATTTGTGTTAAGTCACTTAAATTTGTGGCAATCTGTTATAACAGTGATAATAAACTTAATACACTAGATATGCCTCTATCTGATTTCTCTTGTAGGTTACTAAATCTGTTTCTGCCCCCTAGCTGGCTCTTACATATTCAGTTACTTATTCAACAACAACAATTGTGTGTTGTGGGCCTTCTTTGGGCTTGGTACTGTTCACAGTGCGAAAATACAAAGGTGGACGAAAGAGATGAAGTCTCCGATCTCATGGAGATTACAACCCAATTTCTGGCACATAATGGGTTTTTAAAAACATGTGTTGAATAAATCAATCAAGGCAGTTGTATAATTATGAACATTATTAATATCGCTTTATTCAAGTAACAATTATGCTTCAAAAACAAACAAACATACAAACAAACTCATAGATAAAGATCAGATTTGTAGTTACCAGAAGAGGGGGTGGCAGAAGTAGAGGGTAATTGGATGAAGATGATCAAAAGGTACAAGCTCCCAGTTACGTGATAAATAAGTACTAGGGATATAATGTACAACATGATAAATAGAATTAGCACTGCTGTGTATTATGTATGAAAGTTAGTAAGAGAGTAAATCCTGAGTTCTCATCACAAGAAAAAGAAATTTCTATTTCTTTAAATTTGTATCTATACGAGATGATGGATGTTCACTAAACTTAATGTGGTAATCATTTCATGATGTATGTAAGTCAAATTATTATGCTGTATACCTTAAGCTGTATAAGTGTTGTATGTCAATTATATCTCAATGAAACTGGAAGAAAAAAGGAATAAGGAAAGCATGAGCCCATAAGAACAAGAGAAATAAAGACTTAACACTAGTGAACATGAGTTTTTTGTTTTTAATTTACTTTGCAATGGGAATGCAAATTACTATCTTTCCATCTAGTCCACATATACTAACCTAATCCATTATGTAACTTAGTTAATATACGCCAACCTAATTAGGTCTATTCATAATTGAACAAAATTGCTGACTCCTAGGACTAGGCTATAAACAATTCTGCTTGGTCAGCCTGGGATCATAAGTTCTATTAGAGAAGCCTATAAGCTGCTGAGACATCCAGGGTGCATGTGAGATTTAAAGCCGTCAAGGAGCAGATGGAGGTATGGTAGCTGATAGAGTGGGTGGAGGAGCCATGATTTATAGTGCTTACAGAGAGGAAGGCTGGAAGAAGAGAAGGAATTGGCACCACAGAACCCGTGGGGAGCTCAGCATTTGGAGGCATCAGAGGAGGAGGTGAGGCCCCAGATGGAGCAAATGGGCCCTGAGTTAAAGACTATGTAAGAAGACTGTCACCCCCCAACACCAGCCTATCCGCATAGAGCACCAGATCGATGCTCTCCTATGCACTCCTGTCCTCTCCACACAGGAAAACACCAGAGCTTTATTCTCCAGAGCAGAGGCAGATTTACTGAGAAGGTAATAAAGCTTTAACTTCAAAGTCCCTCATCAGTGTGGGCCCCTTCTAAGAGAGAGGGTCTGGAAGGGGCCTTACAGTTTGTTCACATGGCCATGTATATTTTTGAAACTTTGCAAAAGTAAAACGTATTAACTACAATTATTGAAGACTGCTGTCTCTTTCCAATTCAAGTTCCTCTCCATCATACTCTCTTTAATTTCAGACAACTTTGGAGTGGCTATGGACATTTTGGGGATACATATATGGGAAAGTTGAGCTGGACATGCATTTTAACTTGGATTTATTGGGATATATTTATATGGTTTGCAAGCATTTCTGTGTA
Source organism: Neophocaena asiaeorientalis asiaeorientalis (assembly GCF_003031525.2). Classification (NCBI taxonomy): domain Eukaryota; kingdom Metazoa; phylum Chordata; class Mammalia; order Artiodactyla; family Phocoenidae; genus Neophocaena; species Neophocaena asiaeorientalis. Next base: position 5,686,940 of record NW_020185336.1, read on the forward strand.
TAGCTAAAGTGTGTTAGTTTTCTCAATGTAGAAGTGGCAATCCATTGTACCAAATCCAACCCAGTGTACCAGCTAAATCTGCATTGTGACCCAAAGGTGCAGGGACAAAAGTCACACAATGGTATGAATGTGTCCTATGGTTCCCAGCACCAGGAATGATAAATAATGGAGAAAAAATAAGTTAGTCTATGGAAAATTCTTCCAATCATCAGACTTATAAATAGTAAGCAAAAGATTTGGTTCCCATCAATGTCTGGTTAAAATGGAAATTCTTTCTTGTCAGAAACATATTTGATAACGTAGCGTGTGCAATTATAAATACACCATATATATTTTTATGTGAATCACACAAAATAGCATGAGTCAGAATTCCTGTGTGTGTGAACACAAACACATATACACACCGAGTGTGTTTGTGTGAACTCACATGATTTAGGTAACCCAATGGATCAAACTGCATTCAATGCAAAATGGTCTAAAACAACAAGTGGCTCTAGTGTCAAAACTCATATATATTAGAAAATAAGACAAAATATGTAATATAGGTATTTATCTAGAAACTGAAAGAAAATTTAGGTAGACATTTAAAGGAATATGAAACAAAAGTGACATTGACAACTGACATTGGTAGAAATTATTCTGAGATAAAGAAGCAACTTGAAACAAGCAATTTTCAGGTTATACTAAGGCAATAATTCACTGAGAAAGAGAAAAGAATTTAAATGGAAATAATGGCTTTTGGATGAGAATCATAACACATTGGAAAATTTTTAATTTCTGGCTGTTTTGCATAAAATATTGACATTGTACAGGTAACGTGAAATTCATAAGATGCCACCATGATGCAGACACTGATGACATGCTGGTTAATGAATGTCATCAATTTAAAGATTTTTAAAGACTAGTTATTACACAAGACGCCTTTAAATGCACTGAAATTTCTCATCTTATGTTGAAAGAAACGTAATAGAAGCCTCCCCAAATTTGCCAGCAATCTTAATTTACATGACATCACCCATGAGTTGTGAAGCTGAAACGCCTAAACCATCAATAGTTTAAAAAATATTCAGTCAAGCTGGAGGAATTATTTTCCTAGTCTCTGTACAGAAATGATATTATGTGATTATTATATAAAGAGGCAAAGAGTCCATAGCAAAACAAAATGTAGGAGAAAAGGTATTACATAGTGAATCAATTAAAACTGTGATGTTCCCAGATTTTGTGACATTTATGGAATTTGTCATCTTTTTCAAATGTACTATTTGTTGTAACTTTTTCTCATTATAAACAGTCACTTGCATACTAAATTTGGATTCAGGAGTTGGTATTCTTTTCATTCAAGAGAGTCCCATATTGTAAAATCTTCAGGCTCCACAAAACTTATGTTGGTCGCTACTCAAGACATCCAGAAAGGGACAGACTTGAGGCTCACAAAGAGATGCAGGGCTGAGCAGAGGAGTAGCTGAAAGTCTGCAGACCTGCCTGTACGGACCTCTGCCCAGTCACCCATCAGGGAAGCTGCAAGTCTTATCTGCAAATGTGGTGCTCTATCTAGCTCTTTAATGTCATGATTAACAAGGGGAAAAAAAGTGAAATATGTAATAGAGAGCTGAAGAGAACACAATGAACACATGCAACCTAGACATCAAATATATTAACATTTCCCCTATTTTCTTTGTGTATATATATATATATTTTTTTTTTGTGGTACGCGGGCTTCTCACTGTTGTGGCCTCTCCCGTTGTGGAGAACAGGCTCCGGAAGCGCAGGCTCAGCGGCCATGGCTCACGGGCCCAGCCGCTCCGCGGCGTGTGGGATCTTCCCGGACTGGGGCACGAACTCGTGTACCCTGCATCAGCAGGCAGACTCTCAACCACTGCGCCACCAGGGAAGCCCTGTATATATATTTTTTAAAGAAATAAAACATCACACTTACAATTGAAGCTCCCTTTGAAATCCTCTTTCTCTCACATCCCACACGCTAATTTTAGGAGTTCTTGTCGGATCTGCTTCTCAACTATATCCCCAATCTGGTCACTGCTATCGCCACATACCAGGCCACTGTCACCTCTCAGGGAGACCAGAGGAACAAACAGCCTCATAACTGGTCTCTTTGCTTCCACTCTTACAGTTTTCTTATAGCACCATGGTCTTTTAAAAACTTAAACTTTTATGTTTAAGTTAAAATTTTTAAGGTGCTCCATTACCCTATTTTAAAACCTTCCAGCAGTTCTCTGTTGTAAGGAAGAAAAACCCCACATTCCATAAGAGTCTTCATGAAGTGAGACCAGGAGCAGGCTTCTCACCACTTCTTCACCAGGCTCCAGTCACGGAGGTCATTTCAAACTGGCCAGACTGGTTCCACCTCCAGACCCTTCAGCCACTGTCCGGGTTTCAGCCTAGATGGCACCTCCCTAGTACCTCTCCCCCGACCGCCATCAGAAGCAGCATATCCACTCTCATTCCTTTACACCATCTTGTTTTCTTCATAGACTTTTCATAAATTGTAATCATCTAATTTATTTACTGCTTGTGATTTTTTTTTTTTTTTGGTCTGTTTTTAACACTGAAAAGTAAGCTCCATGAAGGCAGGAGATTTGTTTCTTTTTACATTGCTATATTTCCAACAACACCTGTTACACTGCAGGCAACTAATACACATTTGCACAATAAATTCAAATGAGACTCCACAACGACACTTCTGGATGTTAGCCAGTAATGGAGCAATGACTTCAAAAATCTGAGAGAACATGATCTTCAACTTGGAATGCCAAATCATTAGTAAAATCTGAGGGCAGAAAAGGACATTTCCGGACACGCAGAGACTCAGAAAATGTATACCCCCATATCCCGTTCTTGAGAAGCTGGGCAGGTTCCAATGAAAAGAAGTACTAAACTGAGCAAAAGGGTGACATGGGATCCAGAACGCAGTGTATCAAACTTAAGAGCACAGGAAAGAGATGTTTCAGGATGACAGCTCAGCAGCAGGCAGAGGGAGCAACTGGTCCACAATACAGCCAGAGGACAGAGGGTGCCAGGAGGGCGCCACCAAGAGAAGGGCCATCTGATAAGAGAGGTCACTTGGAAAAACAAAGAAAACAAAACAAAAACGAGATAAATTGTCGAGAGATATTATGTCGCTTTTGGAAAAAAATTTAAGACATAATATTTGCATATTCAGTTAAGAGAGCTAGATCCTGTTTATAGTACGAGGAAGAATGTCTAAAATCAACAAATTGAGGGGTAGCAGTGTGCGATTATTTGGAAATGAGAAGGTAACTCTCTGATGGGATAGCTACGAGAATAAAAAGTGGTTGCCTCTGATAAATTGAGCTGGGAAGTTAGGAAGTGTGGGGCTTGAAGAAAGGGATTGTTGTTTTCCTTGTCAGTCTTTTAGTACTATCTGATCTATGACTTTGGTGAAAATAAAACTATCTAAAAAATTTTAAACTATACTTTCTTCTGATGACGACATCAAAAACAAACAATTCAGGCTTATACTGGCTCCATGGTCTATGAATTTAGAAAAACTGTCTTGCTATCCTGGAGATGTTTCTATCACATTTGTAAATTACATCCATTCATTCCTTTGGGAGCACAGTGGTTTAGATAACCTTAAATATTTAAAAGTCAAATATTGTAATGTACTTTTCAGTGCTGCATAATTTAGGAGTGTGTGTGTGTGTGTGTGTGTGATGTTTTCAAGAAATGTCAGTAGATATGATCCAGAACAAGAGATACTTGAATTCTTCCAATAGAATTCCCAATTGGCCTGCAGTGGTAATACTTATGAGATCAAAATTGTGCATGTGGTAATGTCTAAGACTTTGGAAAAAGCCTTTTAAATATTAGCCAGACTCTTTGAAGTGAATTCAAATTACTGAAAAATAATTTACAAAGAATGTCCTTTTGGAAGTAGGGGTTTAGACAAGGGCAGGAATGGCTTTCATTTTCATGACTGTTTTTGGAGGTAAATAAGCATATTTTTAAATAAAATATGAAAAGATTATAGTTGGAGTTTTTGTGCTTCTAATGGTAGTGGGGAACAAAATAAAAATTTATAAAAAGCAGCAACTTTCAACTTGACTGTTGTCCAAACCAAACAGAACTTGAAATGTAAAAGTTTTGACATTCGTAAAACGAAAAATCTTTGTACTTTTGCATTTTCCTAAATAGTTTCCCATTGCTAACTCAATAGTCATTAGGAACACGATAGTAGGTTGTATCAATCATTTTCACTGTTACTGGACAATGCGGCCTGGGTATATTCAACTATTTGTTAACTAGTTCTTCACCACATTAGTAGATTGAACTAACCTCCTTCTCCAGGGGAAGGAACCTGTTCTCGGATTTAAAAAGCCAGCAGCCTCTGATAGCACTCCCTTCCTTCCTGAGTCATTTTGCATGCAAACATCCTTGGCTTCTTCATCTAATGAGAAATCTACTTGGAAGATGAAAAATCATAATCACTATTTTGTGGTAAGCTGAGAAGCATGAGAATTCTGGTAGTTTCCTGTTTTTGAGGTGAGAAAAACAGAATGCCATAAGACTTTTTTGTATGTGTTTTTTTTTGACCACACGGCTTGTGAGATCTCAGTCCCGAGGAATTGAACCTGTGCCCTCGGCAGTGAGAGCACAGAGTCCTAACCACTGGACCACCAGGGAATTCCCATAAGACAGTTCTAGATGGGCAGGTAGGTGATCTGAAGGGCTCTATTGGCAGTGTTAGCTACTTATTAAGGCAGTTCTGGGAAAGGAAACCATGCCTGGTGCCACAGCCAGTAAAAACAAAACAAACAAGTTTTTGATCTTGCCAGAGTTTGGGATCCAGGCTGGTGCTAGGCAAGATCCTGAAACAGAAAATTCATTGCCTATGGCTCTTCACTTTTACTCACTCTCCCCTTACTCCCAACCCCCTTGGGTAATATGTAAAGTTTCCAGATACCACTCTCCCAATCACAGTGAGCCTACCCACTCATTAGCACAAGACTGGAATCCAAACTGGGTTCTTTTGTAGAGCTGGAGTTGTGGAGAGAGCCCCCTTTCTTCTTTGGTTGTGAAGCTTTAAGAAGGCAAGTTAGAGCTGACCGGGGCCATTGTCTGGCCTTTTGAGGACAACCAGTTTGAGAGAATAAAGCCAAACTAGAACTTCCCAGAAATTTAGAGAGAAAGGTGAGAGAGAGAGAGAGAGAGAGACCATGAGAGTGAGAGCGGTTGGGAGAGTTGAAGGAAAATGAGACAGTAGTAAGTGACTGCAGTGGAGTGCAGGATGTACTCCTGAGGCCAAGTCCATCTGTCTTTAGTTTGGTCAATAAAATCCCTCTTTTAATTTAGGATAGCTCAAGCTAGGTTTCAAATTGGGGTTGAAAGATGCAGCCAAGAGTACCGCCTTGAGGGACAGTGATGATCTCAAAGGGAATGAAAAAGTCAATAGTGGATTTTTAGATATTGTAGCAACACTTGGGCAGAGAACAGTTTGATGAGGGACCCTTCAGCTTTCCCCTGTGACATACTGACACCCCTGTGGAAGAGAAAGGTAGCAGTGGCTGGCACTTTTAAAATATGGGTATTGAAGTATAAATGTTGTAAAACAAACCTCATATAGTTAAATGCACAATTTAATGAGTTTCAGTATATTAATACACCCATGAAACCATCACAAAAATCAAAATAATGAACGTATCCATCACTCTCAGAAATTTCCATATGACCCTTTGTAATATCTCTCTGGACCACATCCTAATCTCCCACCCCTATCCCAGGCAAACAGTATCTGCTTTCATATAAATGGCATTATACTATATATATTCTTTTATTATCTATTTATTGAGGGTCCCAGAAAAAATTTTTTGTGTGATTTATCCACATTGCTGTCTGAATCCATGGGTCTTTTTTTTCATTGCTGAGAGTGTTCTATCATAGGGATATACTATAATTTGTATATCCTTTCACCTACTGAAGGATATTTGGATTGTTTTCACTTGTGGCAATTAAAAACAAAGCTGCTGGGCTTCCCTGGTGGTGCAGTGGTTGAGAGTCCGCCTGCTGATGCAGGGGACACGGGTTCGTGCCCCGGTCCGGGAAGATCCCTCATGCCGCGGAGCGGCTGGGCCTGTGAGCCATAGCCGCTGAGCCTGCGCGTCTGGAGCCTGTGCTCCGCAACGGGAGAGGCCACGGCAGTGAGAGGCCCGCGTACCGCAAACAAAACAAAACAAAAAAAAACAAAGCTGCTATGAGCACTTGTGGACAAATTTTTGTATGGATGCGTGTTTTCATTTCTCTTAGGTATATACAAAGGAATGGGAAAGCTAAGTTGTATATTAGATGTTATGTGTAACTTTGTAAGAAATTGCTGAACTGTTTTCCAGAATGACTGAACCATTCATTCCCACCAGCGGCATGTAAAAGTTCTAGTTGCTGTTCATTCTCACCTACATTTGGTACTGTTTGTCTTTTAAGGCAGCCATTATAATGGGCATGTGTGATTTTTATTTTCGTTTCCTTAATGACTAATGATGTTGAGCATTTTTCATATACTTAAATGCCATCTATCAATACATATTTTTTTGATGAATTGTCTGTTGAAATCTTTTACCCCTTAAAAAAATTCTAAAGGTTTTTAAAAATAGCTTTACTTAAGTTAAAATTTACCATAAAATTAATTTACCATACCATAAAATTCACCCATTGTAAGTATATAGATTAGTGATCTCTAAGTAACTTCATACTGTTGTGGAACCATCATCACAATCCACTTTTAGAACGTTTCCATTACATCAGAAAGCTCCCTCCCACAGGTGTGCAGTCAATCCCAATGCCACTCCCAGGTAACGACAGATCTCTTTTTGTCTCTATAGATTCACTTTTTCTAGATATCTCATATGAATGGAATAATAAAATAGTCTTTTGTATCTGGCTTCTTTCACTTGGAATGTTTCTGAGGCTCATCCATGTTGTTGCATGTTCCAGTAGTTTGTTCCTTTTCATTGCTGAGTCGTATTCCATTATATGGATATACCACATTTTGTTTCTCTGTTCCTCTGACAACGGACATATAGATTGCTTCCAGTTTTTGACTACTATAAATAATGCTACTGTGAAAATTCATGTATAAGTCTTTGTGTAAACATATACTTTCATTTATCTTGGGTAGGTACTTAATAGAATTGTTGGGTTGCATGACAAGTATGTATTTAACTTTTTAAGAAACTACAAAAATGCTTTGTGAAATGGCTCTTCCATCTTATGTACCCATCAACAAAATATGAGGGTTCCAGTTTCTTAGTTTCTTTCTATGGGATTCAAGTCAAATACCTTCCTATGCTGGTACATGTGACCATCTGCTCTGGAGGGCTGAACCAGGGATGGGCCCTTGGCCACTGGGGGCTATGACATGAAAGCTCTACCCATGAGGACTGATGGAAACCAACTGAGGGAAACTCTCTTGGGGAAATTTTGACAAGTGATTGATACAAATACATGGAGAAGGAAGCAGAGCTAGAGTGGGGCTTAGTGAACTGCTCCACGTAGGGAACCCTGAGAGAACGTGGTCTGCCCTGGACCTTAATGGGTCTCCCCTCTGACCCAGCTTACCCTCCCCTCCATCTGAAATCCTTCCTCTGTGCCCTCTCAAGTCACCCCTTAGGATCAAAAAGTTCTCCCATTTCTCAGTCTCCTTGACATTTTTCTGTCTTCTTTAAAATCTGACTGTCCCTATGAGATTGCTCTCAGACTGAGATTGCTTGTCTTCCCACAGACACATCCATCAAGGTTAAGAGGTAAAGTCAGTGCTCTCTCCTCTGCCTCATTGTCTTTACTACACCAGTGCCTTTCTGCCCTAGACTAGATCTTCACTCCTTTGCTAACAAACAGACAAACGCCTGTTCGCATTAGACTCAGATCATTTGAACACAGCACTCTTTACCACACTCCTCATTTCTGTTATCCTCCTTATCTTTTTTCATTGAAAACCCACAGTTTAGTCTTCCTTGCCTCAAAGACTCTCTTCATATAAGAAGTCCACTCAACTCCTTGTTTATTAAGCCCTTGAACTCCTCATTTCCAATGGCTGTCTCCATCATTCCACTCCAGCCACTTCATCCTAGTCACACTTTGAAACTTGTCAGCACTACTGCTCCACCTCTGAAATTACTGATTTGAACAGTCCCCTTTCTGACGACAACTTCCTAAACTTCCAACTTGTTTGGTAAAGTACACCCTTTGCCAGAGTTCTTTCAGCTTTAAAAAGAAAAAGCAATCTGAGGAGCTCCACCACACTTTCTCTTCACGTGTATACTCAGGCAATTGAGGGTGTAGGTATCACTATATATTCAAGTCTCCAACTTAAACTGTGTTCCCAACACTGCATGGCTACACTTCTCTACCACTCTCTTCAACAACCATCCCAAAGTTCTACTTGCCTCAAGCCTTTGACCACTCTCCAACAATACGTGCCTCCCTACTGTCAGCCTATGACTTTGCTTCCTGTATCATAGAGATATTGGAAGCCTTTAGATACTAATTGCTGAATTACTAATCCACCAGATCTACAGCTCCATCTGTGAGGTTTTTTCATCCCCTTTGTTCTCTCCTATTACAGTGCATTACGCATCCTTTCCTTCCTAATTCCTTCTGTTCTCTGGACCTTACACGTGGCTACCTTATCAAGAACACTTCATTTTTCCTGTATCTCGTGTGTCTTTTTCTCTTTACTGGATTCTTCCCGGTATCATTTCAAAAGACTGTAAACTCTTCAGTCCTAAAGGAGAGCTTCCCCCTTTTTTCCCCTTAAAAACAAAAGCAAAAACAAAACAAACCCCTCAAAGAGTCCTCCCTGGACACCATGTTCTCCTCCAACTGCTGCCCTCTCTCTTCCTTTATCTTCAGAGCCAATGTCTTTAAAGAGTTGTCTTCAATCGTCTATTCTGTCTTCTGTTCCCCCAACATGTCAGTAACATTGTGTTTATTAAGGTCACTAAGGAACTCTACATGGCTAAATCTAATGGATCCTTGAGGCCTTTTCTTACCAGCCTTTCTGCTACCAGGTCCCTTACTTCTCTGGGCTTCAGGTGCCACAAATTTAAACTGAAGAGCAGACTTTAATTATGTGAAAGTGGGGGTGGACCAGATGGCTTCTTGAGGTCCTTTTTAGTCCCTGGAATCCCTGGTTGCTGATTTTGAGTCACACACGAGTTAGCAGTCACATTTGTATGCATGGTTCAGCATTGCCATCTTTGAAGTGAGACATTTTCTCTTGCTGCCTAAATTACTTCTAGGTCATAAAATCACATTTGGAAGCAATATTAACTCTTCCTGGCCTCCAGTCTGCTCTTTACTAATGACTGGATTTTCTAGAGAGGAATAACTAGTTAATTGAAATATGAAGTTGGCTCCTTCAGCATACAAAGAATTCCAGGCTATTTAAATTCACAGAAATAAAAGTTTGCTCACTGGTCAGAGCACTAAGGGGATAAATTTTTTTCTGCCTCAGAGACTAGAGCTATCAGGAAGACCTATATGATGTTTGTGCTGGCCTCAGTACTGTGACTGATACTTCTTTAGTCCTGGGACAGAAAAATAGTCTTATAAAAAGACTTGAGGGGGAAAAAAAAAGCAACATTAAGTAGCAGAAAGAAAAAAAAATTTTTTTTTCTTTGTATGCTAGACCACCCAATGCAGAAAGAGAATGGACCTAGAGCTAGAACTAGATTTGGTCCAATCACCAGTTTGCTCTGTGATACTGGGCAAGCCACCCCAAGTGCTCATCTGTAAAAATAGGGAAGTAAGATATTTACTGGACCTCCCACCAAGCATGTGAGAATCAAGTGAGCTAAAGAATAGAAAATACTCTAAAAAGTAGAAAGTGCTCTATAACTCATGACACTTACTAACAGAGAAATAACAATGTCCTAGTAGGAAAGGTCTATTGGAGCAAGGAATCACTGAATCCATTCGTAGTAGATAGGCACTAGATTAATACTTCGGTATACCCAGGTAACAGGATATTGATCTGTGGGGGGGAGTTTTAGGCAGGGAGAAGCAGATGAGAATTGTTGATTCCAATCTTCTCTCTGAATGTTGATCTTTTAGCTTACAGAATTTGAGCTACATATATGCTTGAAGGAGATGACTAATAAATTTTCAGCCCATAGAGATTTCATTTTGCAGGAGTTTTCCAAAGGGATTATTGCTTTAAAAAAAGGAGCAACCCAGAAAGATAATACAAGTCTTAATGGAGCAAAGAAGAGATAATTTAGATTTGTTAATTCCTTCCAAATTAATGACTTGGGATAATATGGGCCTGTGTCTCACTTTTATGTGTCAGAGAAAAGATCTTTTCCCCCTTTCCTTAAGTTTCCATTTCTAAAAGACACTAAATATAAGGGAGATAGACAATCTCTCAGTCTATCTGATTTAAACTTATCTGAAAGATATTACTGTGAAAGTCAACCTACATATATTAAAGTGTGTGCATTTCACTTTCACATTATTGTCCCTTCTTACATAGTATTACACATGGAGTAGTTGTAATCTTCTTTTCCCTTATAAATCTACCAAGGAAGACCCATGAGTTAGGTAAACTAGACACATTATTTTATGCAAAAAAGTTTACCTTTCTCCCTCTACTATTCATGATCTGAATTAGGACCACCTAAAGGAATACTTTTTTTTTTTTTTTTTGCGGTACATGGGCCTCTCACTGTTGTGGTCTCTCCAGTTGTGGACCACAGGCTCCGGACGCACAGGCTCAGTAGCCATGGCTCACGGGCCCAGCTGCTCCGTGGCATGTGGGATCCTCCCGGACCAGGGCACGGATCCACGTCCTCTGCATCGGCAGGCGGACTCTAACCCTCTGCGCCACCAGGGAAGCCCCAAGGAATACTTTTTTACATATCTTCGTCCCCTTACTTTATTCCATGTACTCGTGGTTCCATAGATGCTGGTTTTCCATTTCCAGGTCATAATATTTCCTTTTAAAAAAAATAAAAAATATTTCAAATAAAAAAGTGGGTCAACTTAAAGAAAATAGTATATACATAACACATATGTAGTAAGCAGAGAGAGCAAAAGTCATGAAGGTAGAGGGCAAGTGACTGAAATCTCAGAAACACTGCCTTATAGAATGTTTCTGACAGTTTATATATGGTATATTAATTTTCCTTTGATATTTCCTCAAAATTTAATAATCCCATAGGGTAGCATGATGGTTTGGCATCAGATAGACATTGGTTCAAATCTCAGTCCTTCTCCTGTCTAGCTCTGTAACTTAGGGCAAGTTATTTAGCTCCTACCTGAGTTTTTGCATTTGTATCAATAAAATGGACATAACATTAGTTTACAAAACAGAATGGATTATGGTGATGACTGTGGACTGTCTCACTGTGTCCAGCACAAGACAGAGGTTAAAAAATTATAGCTATTATTACCAGAGAGGATAGATATTAAGCATCTCATTTTACAGATGAGAAAATTCAGACTCAGAGAAGTTATGTGACTAAAGGATAAAGTTAAATATTACCTACTCTGGGTGCAATCATTTCTTGAGTACTGATTTAAATTTCCAAAACCACATTTCATCACATTCTTGATGAAAGAGTAGCTAGGAAGGTATATGCAAAGACTTTGACTCTATTACTGAGTTAGTGCAGCATTTTAATAAATCGCTAGTTCCCTTATGTAGATGGATGTTGGTACTAATGATGCTACATGTGTAAACTTGATTCTTGAGAGATCCTTTTCAATTTGCTTTTTTTCTGTGACTACAGAGTGTAGTTACCACTCAACTAAGTGCTACTGATAACAATAATAGGGCACAATAATGAAAGCTGTTCTTTACTATTAGAAAACAAAACTGAAAGTGGGAGCAATTTCATTTTTTTCCTTCAGTAGTATAGCCAGAGAAACACTGGTTTTAGGAGCACTGGTTTAGGTGCAGTCATGCACATATCAGGACTGGGGACCATGGCAAAAACAACCTTACCCAGAATTATTATTATCTCATGAGGCTACCATACCGTACAGCCTCTCTGACCATACTAGAGTGGTGCATGAAACTGAACTCACTTTCTCTTGACAAGTGCAGAGCTGGCAATCTCTAAGTGCAAAATTATGTCATATAATTCTGGCATTTCTAGATTAAGAAATAAACTCTTAAGAAAAAAAAAAACACTCCAGAACAGATTTAAGATCAGACTATGAATCAGGCGGAAAAGAATAAAATTAAGAGCTTGAAAATTCTGCTAGTGCGAATGAAGTCGTAGGCACAGTCACCTCCCCCCCTTTCCTCTAGATCACATAGTTAATGTGATCTGGACCATGTTTACTCAATAATTACATTCACCTGCTTCCCTAAGTGACCACATTACCTTGTTATGGTACTTATCAGTATGCATATAAAGTACACTTCTCTGTTGACGGATTTATTTAACCCTTAAAATGAAGTTGTGATTGGCTTTGCATCACATTCTTCGTGAGCAATTCGGTAGCAATTCACAGTGTTCTTGTTACAGAGGTGATTATGCAGTTGCATAAAAATATTGGCCAAGACAGTTCCATGTGGAAGTTCATAAAGATGAAAGTCTGAAAGTCGCAAAATGTCATTAGTGTAAGTAGTTCAATTACCTCTGAAGGTAGAAGATTAAATCTGTTTTTACATGAACTTTTGACAAACATATCTGTACTCTCTAGATTGTCTTTTATATGATTTGTGATCTGATTTCTTGACCAAGTAGACATCTAAACGTGAAATGATCTTCATGAAAAATAGTGGTGATGTATTTGTTCAAAATTGCCTGAGATTGCTTAAAAAGTAAGATGTCTGTCTATAAGAAACACATGATTCTAGTAGAGGGCTAGGATTCCCATGAAATGTTAATCTACTAAGAAGCCAAGACATTTGGTAAAAGCAGGGGTTTCAATGTTAAGAGTGAGGGCAAGTGGCAAGTTGCCAAGGAGAGATGGAACAGGTTCACAGAGATGTTTGTTGCAAGCATCTTGGTTTGTGGCAAACTCATTTGCCTCAGGAAGTCACTGACAGTAGGGGCAGAGAGGGACTAGACGCCGCAGTTGTGTCTAGCACTGATCCAGACAAAACAGCAATCAAAAGCCAGGAGCTGACATTCAATCATTAAAGATCCCAGCCATTTGTACAGTACACCTAGCTGACACTCAAAACATCTCAAAGAGAGCAGGATCTCAATTTCTCAAGCAAGGAAATAGAAAACTGCAATGTCTGAATGATTTTATCTAAGCTCAGATTGGAGCAGTAATAGCATTAAAATAGAATGGGTTTAATAATAAATCTTGGCAATATAACTGTGATCTACAGAGTAGTAAATTTTTCAAGTTCATTTGCTCTGCCTCCTTTTAGACAGTATACAAGTGTACTATGTATGCATAGACAATGATGCCATTATATTGTGGCTGTAGTGGAAGAAATGGTTATGGCATGATTAATTGTAGAACAGAATTACTTGACAGCAGAGCTGTCAAATATCAAAACACTGCCAGGTTTTTAAATTGGACAAGTTGAGGAATGTATGTTGTTGTTGCTATACCCGAATTTAAAAATTTAACCCTTTATAGTAACTTCCTCCTTATCTGCACAATGTCAAATAAACAAAACAAAAAACTCCACAGAAATGTGAAATGCTTACATGTAGACAGGCATTCAAGACTGATGGCTGGTAAATAAATAAAGGCGCAGCATTTGTACGGCTCTTTGAAGACTGCAAAGAGCTTTCATGTACATTATTTTATTTAATTCTCATAACAACACTCTGAGATTGATTCAGAAGGCATTTCAATTCAATTTTCAGGGAGGCCTACTCTGGGCCAGGTTTTATGCTAGACACTTAAGATAAAAAGATAAATTAGATGACATTCTTGTAGCCAAGAAATTGAAAACTGAGGAAACTGAGTCTCAGAGAGCTAGAGATGGTCTAGTAAATTTTTACTCCAAAGCCCCAAAATCTATACCTTTGCCCTGAAAATCTGATGCTTTTATCTTTTTACCATGTACCTCTAAACAGAATGAGACCAAATTAGTCAAGAGAGAAACATGTTTTTGTTGAAAGCTGGTTTCCAAGACACTCTAATTTTCCTACAGTGAAAGCAGCTTAACAGATAACTCAATTCTAAGATCACTTGCTTATTAAAGCAAGGGTTTTAGACCGCTAATTTTATTTCCTTTAGGAGCAGTGCTAAATAAACTTGCATTAAAATGGAGTGAACTGTCCAGCTTCGACATGTAAAGAGATGGGAAGACATCACTCCTAGCCTTACAACATGAAAAAGCTGTACAAACTGAAAATCAATGACTTCTTTTGGACATATCAGAGAACTAAGGTTGCAGGGCAAAAAGCCACCCCAAAATTTGGAGAGACAGGTACATCCAGAAAGACACAGCCAAGATCTGCTTACCCAGAGCAGAAGCCGCTAGAGCCATAAACTGGTAGGAACACTTAATGGTAACTTTCTTGAATCACTGGAAGATGATGTGGACCAGCTGAGACTTAAAAACTTTCAGAAGGCCCAGTTTTAAGAGTTGGGAGGAGTCACACTTTGATGGGTTTTACCTCTAGGAACCCCAACAGGTTCTTCCTGTGAAGATTGGAGAAAAAAATCCAATCTTTGTGTTTCTGGCAGTTAGGGGGTAAGTGTAACCCTTTGGAACTATACCTAGGGGAAAAGTAACCATATAAGTCATGTGGATAGTATGTATCCTTGATAAGGTGTGATGAGAGTGGCACTTTCCCTGGGTGCTCTTCCTCTTTCAAACACATAAGCCCAGTCTAATCATGAGAAAAACATTGAACAGACCTCAGTTGAGAGACATCTACAAAACACTTGCCCAGTACTCCTCAAAACTGTCAAAGTCATCAAATACAAAGAAAGTTTGAGAAACTGTCAATGTAAAGAGGAGCCTGAGGAGACGTGATGACTAAATGTAATGTGGTGTCCTGGATGGGATCCTGGAACCAAAAAATGTATTAGGTAAAAATTAAGAAAAACTGAATGTTTGGACTGAAAGTATGGACTTAGGTTAAAAACAATGTAATAATACTGGTTTATTTACTGTAACAAATGTACCTAACAATAGGAGACATTAGGTGTGGAGTATATGGGAAATTGCAGTATTATCTCTGTGACTTTTCTGATCACACAAAACTATTTTAAAAATAATGCGGGAAAAAGTAAACAAACAGAATGAATTGGGTTTTCAAATAACTTCTTAAGCTCCATGGGAAATATCTATGTTAAGAAGTAGAACTGGTTATAATCATAGTAGAATTTTCTGTCTTGGGACATCTCCTCTTTGGCTTCTGTTTTGGATGAGACACCTAAGAAGTTATGAGGGAGAAAGTGTTCCCCCATCTGTCACCCAGATTGATGAATCACCCCTTGATATCCTGGAGTGACAGATTTCGAAGTAGAAGGCGGTTATTGGAAATAAAATCTGTTACAAAGGAAACCAACTTTTCCTGACTTACAGAATGTGAACACTAGAAACGACCATAGATGCACTCAAGTCCAATTCTCTCACTTTACAGGTGACAAAATTGAGGCTCAGGAGGGGACGCATCCATCTTGGATCCAAGATTAGAACTCAGTTTCCTTTTGATGCTAATGTTTTAATGTGAAAGATTTCAAACATATAGTTAAAATAATGGTACGAAGGACACTCTGTACCCACCATTGGGCTAAATGATTAACATTTTGTCATATTTGCTTCATGTATTTGCATACCATTTAAAGGTAATTTTTATACTTTGTGACACTACATCCCTAAATATTTCATCGTGTATTTCCTAAGAATAAACACTTTTTTTTTTACTTGAAGTATAGTTGATTTAAAATACCATATTTGTTTCAGGTCCCATTTGTTTATGTTTGCTTTCATTTATTTTGTCTTAGGAGACAGATCCAAAAAGTTATTGCTATGATTTATGTCAAATAGTGTTCTGCCTATATTTTCTTCTAGGAGCTTTATGGTTTCTGGTCTTACATTAGGTCTTTAATCAATTTTGAGTTTATTTTTGTATATGGTGTGAGGAAATGTTGTAATCTCATTCTTTTACACAAAGCTGTTAAGTTTCCCCAGCAACACTTACTGAAGAAACTGTCTTTTCTCCATTGTGTATTTTTGTCTCCTTTGTCACAGATTAATTGACCATAAGTGCATGGATATATTTCTGGTCTCTCTATTCTCTTCCTCTGACCTATTTTTTTTTTTCTTTTTATATTTCTTTCTTTTTTTCCCCCCCCAAAACCACATTGTCTTGATTACTGTAGCTTTATAACAAGTCTTGAGGACAGGTAGTGTCAGCCCTCTAACTTTGTTCTTACCTTCAATATTGTCTTGGATATTCTGGGTCTTTTGCCTCTCCGTATAAACTTTAGATTCAGTTTGTCAATATCAACAAAATAACTTGTTGGGATTTTGATTGGGATTGTGTTGAGAATATAGATCAATTAGGGAAGAACTGTCATTTTAATAATATTGAGTCTTCCTATCCATTAGCATGAAATATTTCTCCATTTACTTAGTTCTTCTTTGACTTCATTCATCAGAGTTTATAGTTCTCCTCGTGCAGGTCATATTTTGTTAGATTTCTACCTAAGTATTACATTTCACTTTCAGATGCTAATGTAAATGATATTGTGTATTTAATTTCAAATTCCACTTGTTCATTACTAGTTATAGGAAAGCAATTAACATTTGTATATTAACTTTGTAATCTGCAACCTTGTTTTAATCACTTATTAGTTCCAGGAAGTTTTTGGTTGATTCTTTCAGATTTTCTACATAGACAATCATGTTATCTGTGAACAAAGACAGGTTTATTTTTTCCTTCCAGATCTGTATACCTTTTATTTCCTTTTCTTGTCTTAGCATTAACAAGGACATCCAGTACAATGTTGACCAGGAGTGGTGAGAGGGAACATTCTTGCCTTGTACCTGATTTTAGTGGGAAAGCTCAAGTTTCTTGCCATTAAGAATGATATTAACTGAAGGTTTTTTGTAAATATTCTTTTTTTTTTTTTTTTGCCACACCTCGAGGCTTGTGGGATCTTAGTTCCCCAACCAGGGATTGAACCCAGGGCCGCAGCAGTGAAAGCGCCGAGTACTAACCACCAGACCACTGGGGAAGTCCCATAAATATTTTTATCAAGTTGATGAAATTGTATTTTATTCCTAATGTACTGACAGGAATTTTCTTTTTTTTTTTTTAATCATGATTGAGTGTTGGATTTTGTCAAATGCTTTGTCCTGCATCTATTGTTATGATAGTATGATTTTTCTTTTTTAGCCTATTGATGTGATGGATTGATTCTTAATTGGTTTTTGAATGTTGAATCAGCCTTGCATACCTGGTATAAATCCCACTTGGTTTTAGCACATGATTCTTTTTATACATTGTTAGAGTGATTTGCTAATATATTTTGAGTATTTTTGCATGTATGTTCATGAGAGATGCAGGTTTGTACTTTTCTAGTAATGTCTCTTTGATTTGATATTAAGGTAATGCAGATTTATAGAATGATTTAGGAAGTATTCCTTCTGCTTCTGTTCTCTGAAAGAGATTGTATAGAATTGGTATAATCTATTCATTACATGTTCAGTAGAACTCACTAATGAACCAATCACGCCTGGTAATTTGTGTTATTGAAGGTTATCAATTATTTTTTTTCTTTTTTTTAATTGAAGTATAGTTGATTTACAATGCTCTGTTAGTTTTAGGTGTACAGTGGAAGGTTATCAATTATTGATTCAATTTATTTAATAGATACAGACCTATTCAAATTGTTTATTTCTTCTTGTGTGAGTTTTGGCAGATTGCATCGTTCAAGGAATTTGTCCATTTTATTTGGTTATCAAATTTGAGGACATAGAATTGTTCACAGTATTTCTTTTTTTTTTTTTTTTTTTTTTTTTTTTATAAATTTATTTATTTATTTTTGGCTGTGTTGGGTCTTCATTTCTATGCGAGGGCTTTCTCTAGTTGCGGCAAGCGGGGGCCACTCTTCATTGCGGTGCACGGGCCTCTCACTGTTGCAGCCTCTCTTGTTGCGGGGCACAGGCTCCAGACGCACAGGCTCAGTAGTTATGGCTCACGGGCCTAGTTGCTCCGCGGCATGTGGGATCTTCCCAGACCAGGGCTCAAACCCGTGTCCCTTGCATTGGCAGGCAGATTCTCAACCACTGCGCCACCAGGGAAGCCCCACAGTATTTCTTTATTATCTTTCTATGTTCATGGGATCTCATTCTGTCTCATTGTGGTTTTGATATTCATTTATCTAGTAATTAGTGGCATTAAGAATCTTTTCATGTGCCTATTGGCCTTTAATGCATTTAAAAACATCAAATACCTGAATCTGGTCAAGAATTTAGCTCCTGCTATTGTGTGACCTAAGCACATGTTTAGTGTTCTAATGAGACTATCAAACACTAGCTTTAATTCTAGGAAAGGAAGAGAATCTGACACATCACCACATGGCAGGTAGTTTACCTCCCTAATCCAGGCACTTACCATTTCACCAAGATGACCAGTCTATTGGGTTCAAATGTCTCCTTGAATATAAATATTGAATAAGTTAAAAACAGTGCAAACATTATATCCATAATCCTACTGTCACACTGAACAAAGACTTAGAAAATGCAGGAGCTCAGTCCATCACCAGAAAGAACCTCATCTTCTTTGGAGCTGACTATGAATATATTCTAAGCCCATAGGATGGTTAAGAACAGTTCTTCCCTGCTAGCCTCAAGTAATCTTTTCATCGCATCAATATCAGAAAATCCCTCTGCTTCTTCCTTTCAACTCCTCTCTCAAGGGGTATCAGCTTTAATCTGCTCCAGTAACTCGTGGTCAAGTCAGCAATTTACACTTTGCCCTAATCTTCTCTCCTTCTCTCTCTCTCTCTGTCTCCCTCTCTCCCTCTCCTTCTTTCTCCCATCCCACCCATTTCTAGTGCATCATTGCTGTGGGCTATTACTCTCAAAGCTAAAAGAGGATAGACAGGAAGCCCCACGCTGCCACATTTAACTTATCTTAAAATAAATGTGCTCAGAAGAAAATAATGGAAACAAATTCTTGCCATGTTGATTCTGGGTTTCACAGAACCATTTCCCCCCCGCACCCATAGAACTATATTTAAAATAACTAGAATTATGCAATAAAAAAGTACTCTTTATCCTGAATATATGCAAAGTTCAAGGAACATCATTTATGAAATGACTGCTTTTGCAAAAATTTCATCTAAAAGATGAGATTTAGGAAGACAGCTGAATTCTTTCTCTCCTCCCACTTCATCCACATATAGAAGAACTTCAAGTGTTCCTAGATTCAAGTGTAAAAGAGGACAACTTCTTTCCTGTTTATTCACAAGGCAGAGGACCTGGGCTCTGATAAGGGCTGCACCTCCTGTCACTGGTGTGTCTCTTGCTTCCTTTGGAAACCACGCAACAAAGGAGATGACTATTTTCTAGCATTGCTTATATTTGAAGTATGACTTTACCTGGGGTGACTCTAACTTAGGTCTGAATCAGCAAATATTTACCTTCTTTGAAACTATAATCTTCTTCATCTATTCAAGATACCCTATAATGACTTGTAAACATGTGCAAAACTATAGCAAAAACAAAAAAAAAAGAATGGGAAGAAGTTTACCATTCTGAGCATATGGTTCAACACAGAGTTTTCTGGAAACTGTTGGCATTAGATGAGATGACAATAATAGAATTTTCTGTATTGCGTGCAGGGCAAACCTGGTTTCGGAAGCAGCGATTGCACATGGAAGAAAATCTAGACAGGAATAATAACACCTGTCTGAGTCCACACTCTATCCCTTGGCAGCTATGTGGTCCTGATCACATTACCTAACTTCTCTGAATCTTAGTTTCCCCAGCTGTGAATTGGAGATAGCATGGATTAAATGAAATGATTTAGATTACAGTGGTCAAGTTTTAAGTTTCATACTGCTGCATAAATGTGAAACAATAGTCAGCTTAATATATGTTGCTATTTTCCCCACTTTCTCCTTACTTCTTGTTCCAGGATAACTTATTAACTTGTAGAGTTGATAAGACGTTGCTGCAAAAGCCTGTAAGAATATGCTTATTCCCTACCCTTAGTTTGCTCATAGGCTTGTTTTCCAATTATGAGTTTGTATTAGTACATATGTACCATGACACTGGCTCACCCGTGTTAAGTAAATAGCTGATGTTTAAGTGTTGGATGCAGGGCTCATCAAGGGAGAGGCCTCAGGCCTGTCTTTATGAGTGCTCTGTCAGCCTAGCTACATTCCTGCTGATACACCAGCCAAATCAGCTGTGTTATTAAGATGCTGAGGGTCACAAAAGCGTTGTTTTTCTCTTTGATTGCACTTGTACTGTGTAGACAGTGACAATGGGAACAAGGAGTCAGATAATACCCATGACGTTTCTCCATCAGAAGCAGCCAAATGGAGCAGGCTTGTCTTGTAGTACCTGTGTGCCTAGACAAGTCTACCTTTTGAGCACACAATAGCAGTGTAGAGTATTGCCTTTGTGCTCAATTCTAGGCTGCTCTGGGTCCAAGCCTTTGGGAATGTACACAATATTCTCAAGGCTGTTGAAAAGCCCACACAAAGAGATGGATCTTCTATACCCTCATGGATGGCTTGGTGTATGCACATTTTCTGGAAAGCCAAAGGAAATTCTCAGCCTCTGATTCCTGGTTAAGAAAACCCTCCCTCCGATTTGAGACTATCAGTTCATTAAATGTGACCAGAATGTGGGTAATGAATCATTTCATCAAGCATTCGGAAGCTATATATGGAAGAACCTGACTGAATATTTTGGTACCTATAGCGTGTAATGTATTTGTGTGCATGTGTGTGTGTATGTGTGTGTGTGTGTGAGAATCGTGACCTCTGGAGACTTTGTACAGAAGGAGAAAAATATTTCTCTTTTTTGCATACTGGTATGGAAGGAGTCCCACCTAAGAATTTAATTATGTTAGAATAGAAATTGGCATTTCAAAGTTTCTGTAGGTTCTTTGTGCTGCTGAATGGTAGAGATAATCACTGTTTTTCAGAGTTTCCCAATAGTTTTTGGAAATGAAAAGTAGATTGAAAACATATTGGAGGCTGAATGAGTATAGAGACAGTTAAATATCTCTGTACAAAATATAAGTATATTAGAAACCTGTGAGCTGGCAGCTGGAATATCTCGACATGAAAAATAGAGTCCAGAAATGATGGCAAGCTCTGGCTTAAGGAATTCTGGCTAGTAAGGAATTCCCTCAGCAAAGAAAGAATGCTGACATTTTATGCCAGTGATGTCTAATATTAACTTTGAAGTCATTGTTTAGAATATACTATGCCAGTTCCCTCAAACTTTAGTAAAAGCTTATTTACACACAAGTTTATGAGTGGTTCGCTAGGAAAATGAAGGACTCCAGGTCATACCAACAAAAGAAGTGTGGTGGGGGAGGGAGTGATGGATGGAGGAGAAGGGATTCAGAAGGTGACTTTCAGATCAGAGATCAAAATGTAATATGAGAAATTAGAATCAGAGGTAATCAGGAAAAACAACAGGCTCCCAATAATCTTTAGAGATATTGGGGAGAAAGAGGGGAGTTTAAGCCACTTTATTTGAATATGAAAGACAAAAATGACTGCTGAAGCTGAGGACTTGGGGATGCCTGGGTGGTTACATTTGGGAGATACTAGAAATATATAAAATACATATATTCACAAACATTTTTCCACTATGTGCTTTTGCATTTGAAACAAAATGTAGAAAGTAGGAATCTGGTCATATCCAACCTTATCAGGACCCCTTGATTTGTGATGTTATACCCTAAGAAGAGCATTGCCAGATCTTCTGGCCTATTCTTCAAACAATTCCTACCTAGAATCAGATTGCTTAAGGAATGCAATGGTAAATGATGTGGTTGCTGTGGTATGTTTCCGCCAGTGGGTTATGTTTCATGTACTGCAGCAATGGGGCCCACAGAGCTAATACCAGAAAACACAGTGGGTATTGGAACAAGACTGCTTCAGTGTCCAAAGAATTCACAGTATATTGGGAGAGAAAGCCAAACACACACTTTATCATAATAAAATGTAATAAGTGCTATAATAGAGACACTGTACATACCCGGTGTTGTGGGCACACAGAGAAGGTAGTTTCCCCTGCTTCCTGGGGAGGACATAAGGAGAGAGCCTGAAGAAAGCATTCATCCACAAGACGATGTATGATCTGTGATTTAAGAGTGTCTACCCATAAGAAAAGGAAGAGTGGGGCAACCAAGGCTGAGAGAACAATATTGCACAAGGACTCAAGATGTCAAAGAGCTTATTTGGAGGACATATAGATTGCATGGGGTTGCCCAGCAGGAAAATTGTGGAAAAATGGGCAGGAATCATACCATAATTTACTAGCCATGACAGGTTAAGAATTTGAACTTTAAGATTAACCACTTTTATTATTCCAAGACATACATAGGGATTAGTAAATTGGAGCAATCACCAGGGTCCTGTTTTGAAGGGGAGGGGGCAGGTCTGTAATAGCTGGAAGAGCTAGAATAAAACTCAGCTGCTGCTGCCAACTTGTATATTCTTTTCAAACTTCTTAATTTCATCTCCTGACAGCGTGTTGCTCTTGACTATAATTCTTCCCTACATGATTAATACTACTAATTAAAGTTTTAAGCTCTAGGCTTTTCTTGGTCCATAACTTTGAACCAGATACCATCTGGGTAAAAATGTTATTTCAGGCAGAGACACCCAAACAGCATTGTTTGTTCCAAAACCTTCTATTCTAAACTACTTTCATTCTCAGCATCATTTTTTAAAGACCTCATTTTTTTTTAGTGCAGTTTTAGATTCATAGAAAAATTGAGAAGAATATTCAGAAACTTCCCATGTATCCCTGCCTCAAGTGCATAGCCTCTCCTTCTAGCAACATCTATCACCAAAGGGTACGTTTGTTATAGTTGATGAGCCTACATTGACACCTCACAATCACTTAACATCCATAGTTTAACATAGGGCTCATTCTTGGTGGTGCACATTCTATGTGTTTACACAAGTGTGTAATGACATGTATTCATCATTATAGTATCATACCAAGTATTTTCACTTCCCTAAAAATCGTTTGTGTTCTGCCTAATCATTCCTCCTCACTTTCTGCATTTCCTGGCAACCACTGATCTTTTTACTGTCTCTATAGTTTTGCCTTTACCAGAATATCATATAGCTGGAGTCATACAGTATGTAGCCTTCTTGGATTGACTTCTTTCACATAGTAATATTCATTTAAAATTTTGTTATGTCTTTTCATGGATTAATAGCTCATGTTTTTTTAGCGCTGAATAATACTTCATTGTCTGATGGTTTAACATCTGAAAATCAGTCACTGTGACTTACCACATTAACATAATGAAGGATAAAAATCATGTGATCACCTCAATAGATGCAGAAAAAGCATTTGTCAAAATTTAACATCCTGTCATGATAAAAACTCTGAACAAGCGGGTATCGAAGGAAGTACCTCAAAATAATAAAGGCCATATATGACATGCCCCACAGCTAATGTCATACTCAAAGGTAACAAACAGAAAGCTCTTCTTCTAAGATCAGGATCAAGACAAGAATGCCCACTCTCACCACTTTTATTCAGCATTGTACTGGAAGTCCTAGCCAGAGTAATTAGGTAAGAAAAACAAATGAAAGGCATCCAAATCAGAAAGGAAGAAATAAAGTTGTCACTATTTACAGATGTGAAAATTATTACACTATTTATAACTATTTATTACATATAAAAAAACCTAAAGAGTCTACCTAAAAACGCTAGAAATGATAAACAAATTTAGTAAAGTTACAGGATACAAAATCAATATACTAAAATGCTTAGGAATAAATTTAACCAAGGAGTTGAAAAATCTTTACAAGAAAAACTATAAAATATTGATGAAAGAAAATGAAGAAGAAAAAATGGAAAGTTATTCCATGCTCTTGGATTGGAAGAATTAATATCATTAAAATGTCCATACTACCCAAAGCAATCTACAGACTCAATGCGTTCCTATCAAAATTCCAATGGCATTTTTCATAGAAATAGAACAAACAGTTCTAAAATTTGTGTGGTAACACAAAAGACCACAAATAACCAAAGCAATCTTGAAAAAGAACGAAGCTGGAGGCATCATACATCTTAATTTCAATTTCACTTTTGCATTATTTTCCAAAGAAAACAAAATCATTATTTCAAAGAGAGATCTGAACTCTCATGTTTATTGCAGCATTATTCACAATAGCTAAGGTATGGAAACAACCTAAGGGCCTGTCAATGGATGAACAGATAAAGAAAATGTGATACTCTCTCTTTCTCTCTCTCTCTCTCTTTCTCTCTCTCTCTCTCTCTCTCTCTCTCTCACACACACACACACACACACACACACACACACACACACCAATGAAATATGATTCAGCCTTAAAAAAGAAGGAAATCTTGTCACTTGCAACAACATAAATGAACATGGAGGGCATTATGCTAAATGAAATAAATCAGAGAAAGACAAATACTACATGATATCAGTTCTATGTGGAACCTGAAAAAAGAAATGCCAAGTTGAACTCATAAAAACAAGAGTAGAATGGTCTTTTGCCTCCCCATATAAACTTTAGAATCAGCTTGTTAATAGCCATGAAATAATGTTGGAATTTTGATTGGGACTGCATTGAATCTATAGATTAAGTTGGGAAGAACTGACATTCTGATGATACTAAGCCTACCCATCCATGAACATGAAACATCTCTCCATTTACTTAGTTCTTTGATTTCATTCAACAGAGTTTTCTAGTTTTCCTCATACAGATCTCATATGTATCTATGTATTTTGTTAGATTTAACACACACACACACACACCAATGAAATATGATTCAGCCTTAAAAAAGAAGGAAATCTTGTCACTTGCAACAACATAAATGAACATGGAGGGCATTATGCTAAATGAAATAAATCAGAGAAAGACAAATACTACATGATATCAGTTCTATGTGGAACCTGAAAAAAGAAATGCCAAGTTGAACTCATAAAAACAAGAGTAGAATGGTCTTTTGCCTCCCCATATAAACTTTAGAATCAGTTTGTTAATAGCCATGAAATAACTTGTTGGAATTTTGATTGGGACTGCATTGAATCTATAGATTAAGTTGGGAAGAACTGACCTCTTGATGATATTAAGCCTATCTATCCATGAACATGAAACATCTCTCCATTTACTTAGTTCTTTGATTTCATTCAACAGAGTTTTCTAGTTTTCCTCATATAGATCTCATACATATTTTATTAGATTTACATTAAGTATTTCTCTACTTACATATATACACATATATATGATATATACATAATTAAATACATTGTTGTTATTACTAGTGTGAACAAACTACTACCTGTTAGATCAACTAAAAAGAAGGAAAACAAAAGTGTTAATTTACCTTTATTTATTCCTTCTTTGATGTTCTTCCTTTCTTTATACAGAACCAAGTTTCTGACTTATATTATTTTCCTTCTTGCTAAAGAACTACTTGTAACATTTCTTATAAGGCAGGTCTGGCAACAAAGTCCCTCAATTTTTGTTTGCCTGAGAAAGTCTTTACTTCTCCTTCAATTTTGAAAGATAATTTCACAGGGTACAAAATCAAGGTTGGTGAATTTTTTTCTCTCAACGTTTGAAATATTTCACTTCACTGTCTTCTTGCATGCATGGTTTTGAAGGAAGTTGAATGTAATTCTTATCTTCATTCTCTTTTAGGTGAGGTGTTTCTTCTCTAGTTTCTTTCAGGATTTTTTCTTTATCTCTGATTTTCTGTAGTTTGAAAATGATATGGCTACATGTATTTTGGGGCATTCATCTTGCTTGGTGTTCTCTTAGATTCCTGGATCCATGATTTGACATCTGTCATTAATTTGGGGGAATTTCTCAGTCATTATTGTTTCAAATATTTCTTCTATTCCTTTCTCTCTTTTTTCTCCTTCTGATATTCCTATTACACTTATGTTACACTTTTTATAGTTGTTGCACAGTCCTTGAATATTCTGTTCTGTTTTTATCTTCAGCCCTTGTTCTCTTTGCTTTTCCGTTTTGGAGGTTTCAGTTGAGATACCCTCAAACTCAGATTTTTTTCCTCAGCCATGTCCCATCTACTAATAAACCCATCAATGGTATTATATCAATGTTTTGTCAAGGATTTTTGAATTCATATTCATGAGACATATTGGTCTGTAATTTTCTTTTCTTGTAATGCCTTTTTTTGGTTTTGGTATTAGGGTAATGCTGACCTCGTAGGATGTATTTCCTCTGTTTGTATCCTCTAAAAGAGATTGTACAGAATTAGTAAAATCTTTCATAAATGCTTGGTAGAATTCACAAGTGAACCCATCAGGGCCTGGTTCTTTCTATTTTAGGAGGTTATTAATTATTGATTCAATCTCTTTATTGGATATAAGTTTATTCAGATTGCATATTTCTTCTTGTATAAGTTTGACAGATTGTGCCTTTCAAAATATTGTTTAAAATTTTTATTTCATCTTGGATATTAAATATGTGAGCACAGAGTTCTTTATAGTATTCCTCTATTATTCTTTTGTGTCCATGGAATTTGTAGTGATATCCCCTCCATTCATGTTTGATATTAATGATTTGTTCTTCTCCTTTTTAAAAATTAACTTGGCTAGAGACATTAGTTTTATTATTTCCAAATAACAAGCTTTTCATTCATTTATTTTCTCTTGATTTCCTGTTTTCAATTTCATTGCTTTCTGTTTTTATTTTTATTATTTCTTTTCCACTGTTTACTTTGGATTTGATTTGCTCTTTTTCTAATTTCTTAAAGTGGAAGCTTAGATTATTGATTTTAGATCTTCCTTCTTTGCTCATATATACATTAAATAGTATAGATTTCCCTTGAAGCACTGTTTTCTCTGCATCTCACAAATTTTCTTATGTGTTCATTTTCATTTAGTTCAAAGTATTTTTCATTTCTCTTAAGATTTCTCCTTTAACCCATGTTATTTAGAAATATGTTGTTTAGGCTCCAAGTGTTTAGGGATTTTCCAACTATCTTTCTATTATTGACTTCTAGTTTAATTCCATTGTGATATGAAAGCATACAGTGTATGATTCCTATTTTTTTAACTTGATAAGGTGTGTTTTATGTGCATACTTTAGAGATTTTTTTAAGAATGGTTATTTGGGGAGAGGGTATTGCTAAATATGTGAAAAATTGGTTAGACAATGCCTATTGACTGGAGTGTTTTACTAGTAAATCCTTGACATTTAGTGTTCAATCTTAGACTTTATTCTGTAACACCACTTGTACCTATGGGTCAATCTGATGCTGTGTTTTGGCAACTTGTCCCTGCATCAAGTATTGATATATAGCTTTGACTGGTATTCCACTATTTTGGTCCAGGAAGTAGTATAAGGCATACACATTTTGGCTGGGTGCAGATTACTATGAGAACAGCCCTCCAGTCCCAGCATTGCAACAAGCCTACAATGCATCTTTTGAAGAAAAAAATTCCCCCTTTGCCATCACTGGTTGAGACAAGTCAGATCCGACATTGCCAAGGGAACCACCTGAGGGCTTTCCTCAACCCTCTGATGGTTGCTTGCTTCACAGAATTTTATCTGTAATTAAATCTATTTTGTCTAATTTAAGAACAGACTCTGGTAAAGATTATGGCTTTAGTATAAAAGACAGGTAGAATTCTTTTTAATTGCAGACATTTGAGAGCTGTATAATCTTTTACTCTTACTTTGTTTAAGTTTTTCCAACTTGACTTTGGGTACTGCTTAATCTCTTTGTGTCTCAACATTTTAATTTTCTAAAGGGACAGCCAATTTCAAAAGCCTTTGAAAAAGAGTATATATTGTTTTAAAATATATCTTTTCGAGAGTATTTAAAATTTGGCTGAATTGTAATGAGATGAATTGGCTTAATGTCAGTGCCATAAATTCAGTTAACCTCAAAGTCACTAAATCTGATTTATAAAAAGAGCATAATTCTACATAAAAATGGTGTTTTACACTTCATTAGATTTGATTGATCTCAATCACTGTTATATATTTGCTACAGATTAGCTTAAACAGGATTTCAACTTTTTGGTGCTTCCAGCTTTACATTCCTTAGATTCTAACGTATCTTCTTAATTACTCGCCTCCTGATAGATTAAAAATCCTTGTACATTGAAGAGATTAAATATTACTGTGCTTTTAAAGAGATTAGGTTCTCTCTGAGAGAGAAAAAATGGAACCATTGAAAAATGGAAGCTTATCGTCCTGCCTGAAATATAATCCTATCCCTGTATAGGGAAGCATACAGAACAGTTCAGTGAACCTTCCCACAAATGACATTTTCTTGCTTTCTATCATGTTGGAAAATAGAACATAAATTCATTTTTTGAATATCTGTATAGTTTTAGTGAGTTTGAGTCTAATGTGGAAGGTCCCTCAGAACTTACCTCAAGATTAGATTTAACTAGCTCGGAACTCAAGGCCTGAGAAAGAACAGGCTAATCTTTGGTGCAAACTTGAGGGAGCCAGAGAGGTCTCTTTTCACAGGCCATTACAGTAGCAATGACTTGATCACCATTTGCCTTTAGTGCCTTCACAGACTGGGATCTTAACAATAAAACCGATTATATTCCTTTAATATGCTGGTCGTCTTCTCCTTAAGAGCAATGAGCATCTCACAATGCATATTTGTAAGATTGGTACATTTTCTCATGTCAGTCCTTCTTAAATCCAGTCTATTAGCACTCCTCACAAAATCCAATAAAATAGCTTTCTTGGGTAAAAAATTTGGGGGAGAAAAAGGAGAGATTGTCAAATTAAGAACCTAACAATCAAACCATTTTAAAATCCTACATCCTCCTTTGATGACTTTATTTTTTCCATTCCTGACCCTTTCTCCCAACACAGGAACATAAACAAACAAACCCTCCAAACTGGTAGGAGTTCCAGAAAAAAAGAAATATTCTAAAGCATAGAAGAGTGTAACAAAGGCAGTTAATGGTCTGCCTATACAAATTTCTCTCTTTTTCTGTGGTAATAAGATCTCTAATTTTTATCTGGGAACGTGGCTACTCAGAACAAAGATTACTTTCTCCAGTCTTGTTTTCATCTAAATATGGCTGTGTGGCTACATTCTGGCCAGTGAGTGGTATGCGGCAGTGTCTTGTGGCAGCATCTGAGAACCTTTCTTAAAAGAAGCTAGTGTGCATCTTTTGCCCTTTCTTCTTTATCCCATACTATCTTCTAGATGGAATTCAGATGTCATGCCTGGACCTGATAAAACCGAGAAAGAACCTTGGTAATGGCACCTCTTTCTCTGAAGATCCCTTCTTTGAACTGCCTGTTACTAGAATTCCACATGAAGAAAAATCACCTTTTATTTTGTTACAACTACTGTTTTTCAGGCACTTTTTACTTGCAGCCAAACCTACCTCTAACTAGTATTATATATTTAACATTTCTCATCCTTATTGGAAAGATTTTTCCCAAAGTTATTAATTACAACAAATATTTATTTCAATTACTGTAATTTGCAAATTAAAAGGTCAACAAATATTTGAAATGTCAGTCTTTTTTATTTTTGTGCACCAATAAGAAAATTTGCATTCTGCACTCAAAATGTATTTGTATATAAGTTATCATCTTTAAAATAATCTTGACAAATAATCAGTTCTTCACCTTCTGAAATATCATTATTGATTTGAGGATGACCACACTGATACAAATGATCATTGTGAATCTAATAATACCTCACCCCAACTTTGTGGTCCAATTCTTCTGTGTCAGTATTATTATTTTTTGAAACATCCAAAAAATGATGGTGTGGTTTCTGGTTCTACATGAAAGAAGTTTGGAAGTCACCATTGCATCCTAACAACAAATAAAAAGTTGAATAGACTGGAAAATCAACAACTTTTTTTGGGTTCATAAGAGATATGAAGACACAAGACAAATCGCTGCTCCTGATATTGAAGAGAAAGATAGGTAAATACGGGGAGTCACAGCTAACCAGGGCAGAGACTCACCAGAAACCATTATGGGAACCAGTGACCAGATAGGAAAACCTGAACTGTAATTTCTAAATTTCTGGAGATTCGGTGTGGACAACTCTGACAATTAAAAACTCCAAGGAGACCCAGTCATAAGGTGGGGTTCCACAATACTGTGAGATTTACCTCTAGGAGTTTGAAAGGGTTCCCACAGTAAATATCAGAGGAAATTCCCCTTCAGCTTCTGACAGGGAGAGAAGAAGAGGAACTATTTGTAAATATGTCACAGCATGCTGTTTTTTCTTAAAAGTCTGCCCTTACGAGAAACTGGCTAACCAGAGCCTAACCTGCTGGGTATTATCAGAGCCAAGCAGAACTTGGGGAAGGGAAATAACCCAACTCAAGTGCACTCGAACCCCACTCCAGCCATCCCCTTACAACTGAAGGAGGAAAAAAACCCTAAGAAACACTTGTGAATTTCATAGTGTGGAGGCATAAGCTCACTAAAAGATCAAGACCTAATTATAGGACTGTAGAACACTTCCCTCTCCCCCACATCTCAACACCACATTACTAAAGGCCTATTTACAGCAGGTTTTTTTTTTAATCTAATACATCATTTCTGACTATCAAGAAAAAAATTACAAAGCATAACAAAAGGCAAATAACACAATTTGAAGAGACAGAATGAACATCGGAACCAGGGATATTGGAATTATCAAACTGGGAGTTTAAAACTATGGTGATTAATATGCTAAGGACTCTAATGGATAAAATATAGGGCATTCAAGAACATATGGCAAGGTAAACAGGGAGATGGAACTCCTAAGAAAACACTAAAAAGAAATGCTAGAGATAAAAAAACACTGTAACAGAAATGTATTGTATTAGCAAATAGAATCCAACAGTGTATAAAATGAATTATACAGCACAACAAAGTGGGGGTTTATCTCAGATATGCAAAGTTGACTCAACATTTGAAAACCAGTTAATGTAGTCCATATCAATAGGCTAGAGGAAAAAAAACACATGATAATATTAACAGATGCAGAAAAAGTATTTGACAAAATCCAACACCTGTTTTGATAAAAATTCTCAGCAAACTAAGAATAAAATGAAACTTCCACTACTAGATAAAAAAACATTTACATAAAACCTACAGCTAACATTATTCTTCATGGTGAGAAACTCAGACTTTCCTACTAAGATCAGGTTCAAGACAAAGATATCCCTTCTCACCATTCCTTTTCAATATTGTACTGGAATTCCTAACTAATGCAATAAGACAAGAAAAGGAAGTAAAAGGTACACAGATTTGGAAGGAAGAAATAAAACTGTTCCCAGATGATATAATATCTGTGTAGAAAATCTGAAAGAATTAAAAACTAATAAGATTTCAAATATAAGTGAAATCATAAATGAAAGATAATAATCTGGAACTAATAAGTGATCAAAACAAGGTTGTAGGATACAAGGTTAATATACAAAAGTCAATTTTTCTCCCACGTGCCAGAAATGGACAGGTGGAATTTGAAATTAAAAACACAATGCCATTAACATCCTCAAAAATGAAATACTTGGGTATAAGTCTAACAAAATTTGTATAATATCTATATGAGGAAAACTATTAAACTCTGATGAAAGAAGAACAACATAAATGGAGAGACATTTCATGTTTATGGATAAGTAGACTCAATACTATTAAGATGTCAATTCTTCCCAACTTAATCTATAGATTCAGTGCCATCCCAATAAAAATCCCAGCAAGTTATTTTACAAATAGCAAAACACTGATTTTAAAGTTCATATGGAGAAGCAAAAGACCCAGAATGGGCAATACAATACAACTTCATGACTTACTAAAAAGATACAGTAATAGAAATAGACCCACACAAATATTGTTAACTAATCATTGACAAATGAGCAAAGGCAATACAATAGAGCAAAGATAGTCTTTTCAACAATGATGCTGTAACAACTGGACAAACACATGAAAAAAAATTGACTGTAGTCATAGACCTTACACAATTTACAAAAATTAACTCCACATGGATCATAGACCTAAATGTAAAAGTCTTAAAAGAGAACATAGGAGAAAACCTGGATGACCTTGTGTATGGTGATGACTCTTTAGGTAGAATACTAAGGCACAATCCATGAAAAAAACTATGTACACACCAAGAATGAACCCTAATGTAAACAATGAACTTTGGGTGATACTGATGGGTTAATGTAGGTACATCAGTTGTAACAAGTGTACCACCCTGGTGCAGGATGGTGACAGTGGGGAAGACTGTGTGTAGGGGGCAAGGGAGTACATGGGAAATCTCTGTACCTTCTACTCAATTTTTCTGTGAACCTAAAACTGCTCTAAGAATTAAAGTCTATTTTAAAAAATAAATGACATAAAGAGATATTCCATACAGACACTAAGCATAAGAAAGCTGGTGTCACTATATTAATGTCAGAAAAATGTTGTCTTCAATATAAGGAGTATTACCATAGATAAAGAGGGACATTTCATAATGATTAAGAAGTCAATTCCCCCCAAAAGCACAATGTACCTAAATGTATATGCATTTGATAATAGAACTCCAAAATATATGATGCAAAAACTAACAGAATTAAAGCAGAATATAGACATATCTACAATCCTCATCAGAGATTTAACTTCAGTTTATCAATAATTGAGGACATAAGTCGACCAAAAACAATCTGTAATAATGTGGAAAATTTGAACAACTATCGACCAATTTGTCCTCACTGACATTTATAAAATATTATAACCAATCACTGTAGAACATAGATTCTTCTCAAGCATATATGGGATTATCACCAAAATAGACCTCATGCTAAGTCACAAATCAGCAAGAGAATACAAATGTCCAATAAGTATGTGAAATGGTACATCAGAGAAATGCAAGTAAAATCATGAGATATAACTTCACATCCATTAGGAATGGCAAAAATTAGAAAGGCAGACAATATCAGATATTGGTGAGGAATTAGAACAATGAAAACTCTCACACGTTGTTGGTGGGAAGCAGCCCAGCAATGTATTTTAAAGGGAATCATGACCCTAAGAGACATATAAACTATTTTATAAAAATTACGTACAAGAATGTTCATAGTAGATTTTTGAAAATAATTTCCCCAAATTGGAAATAACCCCTTGACCATCAAAATGAGAATGGATAAGCAAACTGTGGTGTATTTATTGATACTTAATGGAATGCCACTCAGCAATGAAAACGAATGAATTTCTGACGCCTGGAATGGCATGGACAAATCACAAAAATATTACATTGGGCAAAAGCCAGAGAGAAAGAGTGCATATTTTATGATCCCATTTATTTAAAGTTCTAAGTAAACAAAACAAATTTGTGATCAGAACAAGGGTTGCCTCTCAGAAATAAGGGGACTTGCCAGATTATGGGTTGCACAGGTATGATTATTTCTAACATCATTTAATTATACACTTAAATATATGCTTTTTCTTATATGTAAATCATATCTCAATAAAAAGGAGTATGTGTAGAAGGAAAAGATACTCTCACTTTATTAGAAAAGAAAAATGCATCCCTCCACTATCCTGACAGTTTGGCAGAAAGTCAAATCCATTTTCAAGTATTCTCTTTTTCTACAGAGAGATAATTAGAACAAATTATCTGATGGGTGCAGTGTTGAGAGAGTATTTGTTGATGTTGATACCAATTTATGATTTTGAAAATAGAAAGTCCAAAGAAACTGATTAGAGGACTTGGTCTCAATTCATATCAAGATATAACTTTGGATTTTAAAAAAAGACAAAGTATATGTATTCTCTATACATATTGCAGAAATAAAACTGGATAGGACTATTTCATAAGAGCACTATTAATTTTCAGTTTAATTTATGCTCCTAGCTTTTTAACCCCTTTGGCTTCTCTTGCAAAATCTATTAAGAAAGGAATTCCAAGGTCAAATTCTGTTTCTACCCTTACCCAATGGAATGTTAAGAAACTTCATGGTTTGCCACAGGGCAACCAGCACAATGTAGAAAATGAAAGCAGGATTCCTGGTACCCATTATGAATCTCCTCCTCTGCCTTAATCTTGTTCTAATACTTATTTATTTATTTATTTATAAGTTCAGGAAGCTCTTATCCGAAGTCCCTTTACTAATTCATACATCAAGCAAGTGTTTTTTATTCAATACCAAGGAAAATTAATTATTTCTGAAAAATATTCAATGCCATTTCAATCAAATCCCTCCAACCTGTAAAATCCTGACAGTGTGTTTCAGAGAATTTGATGACTCTTTTTAAACTCTTTAGAAAGGAGGCTCTCAGATGTATTGCTGTGTTCACATATGTCCATGCATGAGTGAATAAAGCAATTAAGGTATCCTTAGGTAGTATGCTAAACCCTTACAGGGAGACTTTGTTCGAAAACTTGGCATCTGATGCCAAGGCTACTGATCTTGCTTCCTTATTTGCACCAAAGCATTTCATTTCTAAAAATTATGCTTAGGAACTAATTTACCTTTTGCCAACTGATGAGTGAGGTTTATCTTAATTTGAATAAACCATAAATGTCCATTCATCAGTTATGATCCTTGTTACGGCAGGCTGCCAAGAAACAGCAGGTGTCTGGGCCAGAGTTTACTCAACTATAAGATGAAACCTTTTCCTATGTTTGAAAGCTATGAATCCTCTTTTTGACTTTGGGCCAAATATTTAATGGCTCTGAGTCTTGGTTTTCTTGTCTGTAAAGAGGTTGATTATATGGAATGTATATTTTAGTTCTACAATTCTGTGGACATATGATTGATAGCAAAGGAAGAGATTATTGATAGCACTAGCACAGGACCTGACTCAAAACTTTGTGTAAACACAAAGTTAAAGCCAAAACAATGCCTGGGTGATGTATCAGAGTCTGATGTCATACTATAAATGGAATTAGGAAAATGGTCCTCATCCTCAAGAAACTTACCTTCTACTTTGGGCCATAAGACAAACATAAAGAAGTAACAAATGGCAATACATAACGAAGTGTAAGAATAAACATTACCTAAAATCTAAGGGTTGGAAGAGTTCATTGAGATTGTAGCTTACAGCTAACTACACCTAACAGTTCCATCGTCTCTTTCTTTGCCCATATACTTTATTTTTTTAAATATTTATTTATTGTAAAAAAATCTTTATTGGAGTATAATTGCTTTACAGTTGTGTGGTAGTTTCTGCTGTATAACTAAGTGAATCAGCTATACGTATACACATGTCCCCAATCTCCTCCCTCTTGCGTCTCCCACCCACCCTCCTTATCCCACCCCTCTAGTTTGACAAAAAGCACCGAGCTGATCTCCCTGTGCTATGTGGCTGCTTCCCACTTGCTATCTATTTTACATTTGGTAGGGTATATATGTCCATGTCACTCTCTCACTTTGTCCCAGCTTACCCTTCCCCCTCCCCGTGTCCTGAAGTCCATTATCTATATCTGCATCTTTATTCCTGCCCTGCCCCTAGCTTCTTCAAAACCATTTTTTTGTTTAGATTCCATATATATGTGTTAGCATATAGTATTTGTTTTTCTCTTCCTGACTTACTTCACTCTGTATGACAGACTCTAGGTCCATGCACGTCACTACAACTAACTCATTTTTGTTTCTTTTTATGGCTGAGTAATATTCCATTGTACATATGTGCTACGTCTTCTTTATCTATTCATCTGTCAATGGACACTTAGATTGCTTCTATGTCCTGGCTATTGTAAATAGAGCTGCAATGAACATTGGGGTACATGACTTTTTTTGAATTATGGTTTTCTCAGCGTATATGCCCAGTAGCAGGATTGCGGGGGTGTCTGGTAGTTCTATTTTTTGTTTTTTATGGAAACTCCATAGTGGCTGTATCAATATACATTCCCACCAACAGAGCAAGAGGGTTCCCTTTTCTCCACCCTCTCCAGCATTTATTGTTCATAGATTATTTGATGATGGCCATTCTGACCGGTGTGAGGTGACACCTCATTGTAGTTTTGATTTGCATTTCTGTAATGATTAGTGATGTTGAGCATCCTTTCATGTGTTTCTTGACAGTCTGTATATCTTCTTTGGAGACATGTCTATTTAGATCTTCTGCCCAGTTTTGGATTGTGTTGTTTCTTTTTCTGATATTGAGCTGCATGAGCTGCTTGTATATTGTGGAGATTAATCCTTTGTCAGTTGCTTCATTGCAAATATTTCTCCCATTCTGAGCATTGTCTTTTGTCTTGTTTATGGTTTCCTTTGTTGTGCAAAAGCCTTTAAGTTTCATTAGGCCCCATTTGTTTATTTCTGTTTTTATTTCCATTTCTCTAAGAGGTGGGCTCAAAAGGATCTTGCTCTGATTTATGTCATAGAGTGTTCTTCCTATGTTTTCCTCTAAGAGTTTTAAAGTGTCTAGCCTTACATTTAGGTCACTAATCCATTTTGAGTTTATTTTTGTGTATGGTGTAGGAAGTGTTCTAATTTCATTCTTTTACATGAAATTGTCCACTTTTCCCAGCACCCCTTATTGAAGAGGCTGTCTTTTTTCCATTGTATATTCTTGCCTCCTTTTTCAAAGATAAGGTGCACATATGTGCGTAGGTTTATCTCTGGACTTTCTACCCGGTTCCATGGATCTATATTTCTGTTCTGTGCCAGTACCATACTGTCTTGATTACTGTAGATTTGCAGTATAGTCTGAAGTCAGCAAGCCTGATTCCTCCAGCTCCGTTTTTCTTTCTCAAGATAGTTTTGGCTATTTGGGGTCTTTTGTGTTTCTGTACAAATTGTGAAATTTTTTGTTCTTGTTCTGTGAAAAATGACATTGGTAGTTTGATAGGGATTGCATTGAATCTGTAGATTGCTTTGGGTAGTATAGTCATTTTCACAATGTTGATTCTTCCAATCCAGGAACGTGGTATATCTCTCTATCTGTTTGTATCATCTTTAATTTCTTTCATCAGTGTCTTATAGTTTTATGCATACAGATCTTTTGTCCCCTTAGGTAGGTTCGTTCTAGGTATTTTATTATTTTTGTTGCAGTGGTAAATTGGAGTGTTTCCTCAATTTCTCTTTCAGGTTTTTCATCATTAGTATATAGGAATGCAAGAGATTTCTGTGAACTAATTTTGTATCCTGCTACTGTACGAAATTCATTGATAAACTCTAGTAGTTTTCTGGTAGCATCATTAGGATTCTTTATGTATAGTATTATGTCATCTGCAAACAGTGACAGTTTTACTTCTTCTTTTCCAATATGGATTCCTTTTATTTCTTTTTCTTCCCTGATTGCTGTGGCTAAAACTTCCAAAACTATGTTGAATAATAGTGGTGAGAGTGGGCAACCTTGTCTTGTTCCTGATCTTAGAGGAAATGGCTTCAGTTTTTCACCATTGAGAATGATGTTGGCTGTGGGTTTGTCATATTTGGCCTTTATTATGTTGAGGTAAGTTCCCTCTATGCCTATGTTCTGGAGGGTTTTTATGATAAAATGGTGTTGAATTCTGTCAAAAGATTTTTCTGCATCTGTTGAGATGATCATATGGCTTTTACCCTTCAATTTGTTAATATGGTGTATCACATTCGTTGATTTGCATATATTGAAAAATCCTTGAATTCCTGGGATAAACCTCACTTGATTATGGTGTATGATCCTTTTAATGTGTTACTGGATTCTGTTTGCTAGTATTTCATTGTGGCTTTTTGCATTCATGTTCATCAGTGATATTGGCCTGTAGTTTTCTTTCTTTGTGACATCTTTGTCTGGTTTTGGTATCAGGGTGATGGTGGCCTCGTAGAATGGGTTTGGGAGTGTTCCTCCCTCTGCTATATTTTGGAACAGTTTGAGGATAGGTGTTAGCTCTTCTCTAAATGTTTGATAGAATTCTCCTGTGAAGCCATCTGGTTCTGGGCTTTTGTTTGTTGGAACATTTTTAATCACAGTTTCAATTTCAGTGCTTGTGATTGGTCTGTTTATATTTTCTATTTCTTCCTGGTTCAGTCTCGGAAGGTTGTGCTTTTCTAAGAATTTGTTCATTTCTTCCAGGTTGTCCATTTTATTGCCATATAGTTGCTTGTAGTAATCTCTCATGATCCTTTGTATTTCTGCAGTGTCAGTTGTTACTTCCCCTTTTTCATTTCTAATTGTATTCATTTGAGTCTTCTCCTTTTTTATCTTGATGAGTCTGGCTAATGGTTTATCAATTTTGTTTATCTTCTCAAAGAACCAGCTTTTAGTTTTACTGATCTTTGCCATTGTTTCCTTCATTTCTTTTTCATTTACTTCTGATCTGATCTTTATGATTTCCTTCCTTCTGCTAACTTTGGGGTTTTTTCGTTCTTCTTTCTCTAATTGCTTTAGGTATAAGGTTAAGTTGTTTATTTGAGGTGTTTCTTGTTTCTTGAGGTAGGATTGTATTGCTATAAACTTCCCTCTTAGAACTGCTTTTGCTGAATCCCATAGGTTTTGGGTAGTTGTGTTTTCATTGTCATTTGTTTCTAGGTATTTTATGATTTCCGCTTTGATTTCTTCAGTGATCTCTTGGTTGTTTAATAGTGTATTGTTTAGTCTCCATGTGTTTGTATTTTTTATAGTTTTTTCCTGTAGTTGATATCTAGTCTCATAGCATTGTGCTTTGAAAAGATACTTGATATAATTTCAATTTTCTTAAATTTACCAAGGCTTCATTTGTGACCCAAGATATGATCTATCCTGGAGAATGTTGCATGAGCATTTGAAAAGAAAATGTATTCTGTTGTTTTTGGATAGAATGTTCTATAAATATCAGTTAAGTCCATCTTGTTTAATGTGTCTTTTAAAGCTTGTGTTTCCTTATTTATTTTTATTTTGGGTGATCTGTCCATTGGGGAAAGTGAGGTGTTAAAGTCCCCTACTATTATTATGTTACTGTCAGTTTCCCCTTTTATGGCTGCTAGCATTTGCCTTATGTGTTGAGGTGCTCCTTTGTTGGGTGCATAAATATTTACAATTGTTATATCTTCTTCTTAGATTGATCCCTTTATCATTATGTAGTGTCCTTCTTTGTCTCTTGTAATAGTCTTCATTTTCAAGTCTATTTTGTCTGATATGAGAATTGCTACTGCAGCTTTCTTTTGATTTCCATTTACATGGAATATCTTTTTCCATCCCCTCACTTTCAGTCTGTGTATGTCTCTAGGTCTTTAGTGGGTCTCTCATAGACAGCATATATATGGGTCTTGTTTTTGTATCCACTCAGCCAGTCTATGTCTTTTAGTTGCAGCACTTAATCCATTTACATTTAAGGTGATTATTGATATGTATGTTCCTACTACCGTTTTCTTAATTGTTTTGGGTTTGTTATTGTAGGTCTTTTCCTTCTCTTGTGTTTCCTGCCTAGAGAAGTTCCTTTAGCATTTGTACAGCTGGTTTTGTGGTGCTGAATTCTCTTAGCTTTTGCTTGTCTGTAAAGGTTTTAAGTTCTCTGTCAAATCTGAATGAGA
This sequence comes from Neophocaena asiaeorientalis asiaeorientalis, assembly GCF_003031525.2. Taxonomy (NCBI): domain Eukaryota; kingdom Metazoa; phylum Chordata; class Mammalia; order Artiodactyla; family Phocoenidae; genus Neophocaena; species Neophocaena asiaeorientalis. The sequence goes on from NW_020185336.1 coordinate 5,726,491, forward strand.
TCCTTGCTGGGTAGAGTAATCTTGTTTGTAGGTTTTCCCTTTCATCACTTTAAATATGTCCTGCCTTTCCCTCTGGCTTGCAGAGTTTCTGCTGAAAGATCAGCTGTTAACCTTATGGGGATTCCCTTGTATGTTATTTGTTGTTTTTCCCTTGCTGGTTTTAATATTTTTTCTTTGTATTTAATTTTTGATAGTTTGATTAATATGTGTCTCGTCGTGTTTCTCCTTGGATTTCTCCTGTATGGGATTCTCTGCACTACCTGGACTTGATTGTCTATTTCCTTTTCCATAATAGGGAAGTTTTCAACTATAATCTCTTCAAATATTTTCTCAGTCCCTTTCTTTTTCTCTTTGTCTTCTGGGACCCCTATAGTTCAAATGTTGTTGTGTTTAATTTTGTCCCAGAAGTCTCTTAGGCTGTCCTCAGTTCTTTTCATTCTTTTTCTTTTTTCCGCTCTGCAATAGTTATTTCCACTATTTTTCCTCCAGGTCACTTATCCATTCTTCCATGTCAGTTACTCTGCTATTGATTCCTTCTAGAGAATTTTTAATTTCATGTATTGTGTTGTTCATCATTGTTTGTTTGCTCTTTAGTTCTTCTAGTTCCTTGTTAAACGTTTCTTGTATTTTCTCCATTCTATTTCCAAGATTTTGGATCATCTTTACTATCATTACTCTGAATCCTTTTTCAGGTAGACTGCTTATTTCTTCCTCACTTTTTTTGGTCTGGTGGGTTTTTACTTTGCTCCTTCATCTGCTGTGTGTTTCTCATTTTGCTTAATTTATTGCATTTGGGGTCTCCTTTTTGCAGGCTGCTGGTCGTAGTTCCTGTTGTTTTTGGTGTCTGCCCCCAGTGGGTAAGGTTGGTTCAGTGGGTTGTGTAGGCTTCCTGATGGAGTGGACAGGTGCCTGTATTCTGGTGGATGAGGCTGGATCTTGTCTTTCTGGTGGGCCGGACTGCATCCAGTAGTGTGTTTGGGGATGTCTATGAACTTACTATGATTTTAGGCAGCCTCTCTGGTAATAGGTGGGGTTGTGTTCCTGTCTTGCTAGCTGTTTGGCATGAGGTGTCCAGCACTGTAGCTTGCTGGTTGTTGAGTGGAGCTGGGTCTTAGCATTGAGATGGAGATCTCTGGGAGAGCTTTCTTCATTTGATATTATGTGGGGCTGCGAAATCTCTTTTGGACAAATGTCCTGAACTTGGCTCTCCCACCGCAGAGGCACAGGCCTGACACCTGGCTGGAGCACCAAGACCCTGTCAGCCACATGGCTCAGAAGAAAAGGGAGGAAAAAAAGAAAGGAAAATAAAATAAAATAATTAAAATAAAAAATATATTATTAAAAAAATTTTTTAAGTAAAGAAAGAAAGAAGAGAGCAACCAAACCAATAAACAATTCCACCAATGATAACAAGCGCTAAAAACTATACTAACAAAACCAATAAAACCAAAAAACAAAATTGGACAGACAGAACCCTAGGACAAATGGTAAAAGCAAAGCTATACAGACA
>NW_020185336.1:5728099-5741907 GCF_003031525.2 Neophocaena asiaeorientalis asiaeorientalis
AATGTCCTGAACTTGGCTCTCCCACCGCAGAGGCACAGGCCTGACACCTGGCTGGAGCACCAAGACCCTGTCAGCCACATGGCTCAGAAGAAAAGGGAGGAAAAAAAGAAAGGAAAATAAAATAAAATAATTAAAATAAAAAATATATTATTAAAAAAATTTTTTAAGTAAAGAAAGAAAGAAGAGAGCAACCAAACCAATAAACAATTCCACCAATGATAACAAGCGCTAAAAACTATACTAACAAAACCAATAAAACCAAAAAACAAAATTGGACAGACAGAACCCTAGGACAAATGGTAAAAGCAAAGCTATACAGACACAATCACACAAAAATCTTACATACACACACTCAGAAAAAGTGAAAAAGGAAAAAAAAAAATATATATATATATAAAAGTAAGAGAGCAACCAAATCAATAAACCAATCTACCAATGATTATAAGCTCTAAATACTAAGCCAATATAAGCATAAAACCAGAAACAAATTAGATGCAGAAATCAAACCCCAAGTCCACAGATTCCTGCGGTTCAGCTTTGGGTTTGATCCCACCTCTCCCTGTAGGTCACCTGAGGCTATCTGTTCCCCACCCAGACTGGATGTGGTTAAAGTAGCAGCTGATGCATAGCACAGGGAGATCAGCTTGGTGGTTTGTGACTACCTAGAGTGGTGGGATAGGGAGGGTGGGAGCGAGATGCAAGAGGGAGGAGATATGGGGATGTATGTATATGTGTAGCTGATTCACTTTGTTATACAGCAGAAACTAACACACCATTGTAAAGCAAATATATTCCCATAAAGTTGTTAAAAAAATAAAAATAAAAAAAGTAGCAGCTGATTAGGGGCCTCTGGCTCACTCAGACCAAGGAGAGGGAGGGGTACTGATAAGTGGTGAGCCTGCGGTGGCAGAGGCCAGCTTGACATTGCAACAGCCTGAGGTGCACCCTGTGTTCTCCTGGGGAAGTTGTCCCTGGATCATGGGACCCTGGCAGTGGCGGGCTGCACAGGCTCCCGGGAGGATAGGTGTGGATAGTGACCTGTGCTTGCACACAGGCTTCTTGGAGGCTGCAGTAGCAGCCTTAGCGTTTCATGCCCGTCTCTGGTGTCTGCACCGATAGCCACAGCTCGTGCCTGTCTCTGTAGCTCCTTTAGGTGGTGCTCTGAATCCCCTCTCCTTGTGCACCCGAAAACAATGGTCTCTTGCCTCTTCGGCAGCTCCAGACTTTTTCCCGGACTCCCTCCCGGCTAGCTCTGACTCACTAGCCCCCTTCAGGCTGTGTTCACGCAGCCAACCCCAGTCCTCTCCCTGGGATCTGACCTCCGAAGCCCGAGCCTCAGCTCCCAGACCCCGCCCACCCAGGCGGGTGAGCAGACAAGCCTCTCGGGCTGGTGAGTGATGGTTGGCACCGATTCTCTGTGCGGGAATCTCTCCGCCTTGCCCTCTGCACCCCTGTTGCTCTCCTCCATGGCTCCGAAACTTCCCACCCACCCTGCCGTATCCTCCAGTTAAGGGGCTTCCTAGTGTGTGCAAACTTTTCCTCCTTCACAGCTCCCTTCCAGAAGTGCAGGTCTTGTCCCTATTCTTTTGTCTCTGTTTTTTCTTTTGCCCTACCCAGGTATGTAGGGAGTTTTTTGCCTTTTGGGAAGTCTGAGGTCTTCTGCCAGCATTCAGTAGGTGTTCTGTAGGGGTTGTTCCACATGTAGATGTATTTCTGATGTATTTTTGGGGAGGATGGCGATCTCCACGTCTCACTCCTCCACCATCTTGAAGGTCCCCCCCCACAGACTTTAATATAATGTGGAACAATGGATTCTCCAAAACCAAATAGAATTATGGTAACTAGAAAATACTGCAACCCAATATTCAATGACAATCCAAACTTTAAACTAATGTTCTACTAAGAGGAAGAATAATAGAAAGTAAGGGAGGATAATATTATATACCCTCAACATTTTCTTTTTTCTCAGCTTAGGAAATGGTGACTTACAAATACTGTTTTACTTTGTTGGTTTTGTTCTACAGCTGAGTGAAAGAGAAGTCATTAAAACATATTGGCATAACATGTAATATTTATTACCTGTGTGATTACATGGCAGAAAGATATGATAGCTTTTACAGAAGGTGCACAATTACAGTGAAGGAGAATGCCTTAATCCTTGTTACTGCTGCACTTTTGGTCAGTAGAATTCTGTATCTATTTTTGCTAAAGTAAAACAATGTGGAAAATTCCTTGTTTTCAGCCATTTCAGAACACTCCTTTTTCCAATTGATCTTATATTTTGATGCTCTTTTTGTGCACAGTCATTATTATTATCACTAGTCCTTTGACCTTTTTACTAGCATGAATGCTCAGGAATAAGTGCTTCTTGCCACACTTACAAAAAGGCATTTCATTTGACAATATTTTTAATTTGTTAAACTTGGAGTGCATTCTAATTTCTTTCATATATATCTTCATCTGTCGGTGGAATCACTAATACGAAGCAAAGAAGTCTAAAAGCATCTTTCTTATTAGTGCTTAGAGTAGATTCTGCCTGTACAACAAAAGCTTTCTAAATCATTAGCTTTCTATTTAAGACATTTTCCTCTTCTAGTTGATTTGACTTCTTAGGCTGGTGGTCAGAAGATGAGAGAAAGTAAATTGAAATTTAAAAAGGCAAAGGTAACTGAAAAAAGAAAACTCACAATATATCTTTTAGTTCTCTGGAAAAGGAAGTTCAAAAACTAAAGACATCATTTGTCTTTTTTTTTCTTTTAAAAAATTTGGTGTGGTACCCAAAGCCTAGCACGATTTTTGATCCTACAGTGTTACAATGTATGTAGAATGCACTTAGCTCAGAAATACCACCAATATAATAGATCCCAAATGCTTTCTTTTAAAATTCAGGTCAGGTTTTCTGAAATGGAAATGCACATGCAACTCATTTGTAAGACTGAACATACATCTTACACTATATACTGGCATTAAATTGAAACCTGAATGATGAGAATTCATTTGTGTGTGCAGGAAGCCAAATCATTCCTGGAGTTCTACACGCAGGCAATAATTTACATCAACAGGTAGAAAACATGTTATGTGCTTTTGGTACAATGATGCCGAAGAGCTTGATGATGACTCATAACTCAACTATCATTTAAAAATGCTCAAAAATATGGGAAAATTGATGAGAACCTGCTCTTGTTTAAATTCAAAGGCAAAGGAGTCCTGGAGCTCTGACAAGGTGAATCATGGAACAGGACTAAAGATAGATATAGATAGATAGAGAGAGAGAGAGAGAGACAGAGAGATAGAGAGATAGATAGAGAGATAGATAGAAAGAAAGAGAGAATACAATATTATGTTTTGAGTTTCACTTCTTTCTTATTTCTATTACCATAAGGGACTTGAAAGAAAAATTAATGACATCTGTTTTTTCTATTCATTTTCTCACGGATTTACATAATTTATTTATTTAAGATAAATTTATTTAAGATAAATTAAATGACTTTTTAACCCCTTCCATTTTTGTCACTGTGATTGGCTCCATCAGTTTCCATTATCTCCTCCCTATTTCCCATGGAATTGTCAATCATGAACAGATGGATATAAGCCATTTCCCCTAAAATTAGTTATACCTATGTTCTGAACCAGCTGGTGGGAACAAATAGACAGATTGAATAAATGAACAACCCCCAGCCTGTAGCCCTCCCTCTTCCAGAACAGTCAGAATTCCAAAGACAATCCCCACACCACAATCACTGTAGATTCATGGTTGAATACCACTTTTCCAGGTCCAAACTACTGGATTTTCCTGTATAACATGAAATGACCATTGATGTTCTTTTTCCTTGAACTCTGCCCAGAACATCTCTATACATATCATTTGTTTTTTGAAGAAAAAAAGGATTTCACCCTTTGTTCTCATTAACCAACAGGAACTGAACAAAAGCAGTCACTGGCCACATCAAGAATGGCCACATCTAACCATAGCTTCAAATCTCACAGGTGTTTCCCATCCAACCACATTGCAAGGGTGCTGCCATTATTCCCAAGTAACTGTACATGTCAAAAAGTCATCCTGCGCTTCCCTGGTGGCGCAGTGGTTGAGAGTCCGTCTGCCGATGCAGGGGACACGGGTTCGTGCTCCGGTCCGGGAAGATCCCACATGCCGCAGAGCGGCTGGGCCCGTGAGCCATGGCCGCTGAGCCTGCGCGTCCGGAGCCTGTGCTCCGCAACGGGAGAGGCCACAGCAGTGAGAGGCCCGTGTACCGCAAAGAAAAACAAAAACAAAAAACAACAGTCATCCTGCCATAGTTTGGGTTCCAGGGTACACTGCAAAGTGAAATCAGGCACATTCCATCTTGGTGATACAACGTGCCTCCACCGCTGGTGCGGAGAGCTGTTCCTTCCTGAAGCTGGGTTCAGAAATGTCTGAGTTTTGGGGACAGAGGATCTGGTCATTATTTTCTTGGCAGTGCTTACATCAGCTCTCATGTGACTGGAGGAAAGTTTAAATCTCGAATTCTGAAGAGTCTCAAGCAATAACATTACAAGTTTCAACAGGTGGTACTGTTCAAATATTCACACAAAGTGCTTCTTTTGTCATTAAAACCTAACCTGTAATCTCTCTGTGGTGAAACGGAGTATTGTTTTTAAAATGCTGGAGTGGATCACTCCTTTAGCTAGGACAAAGAGTGCTTTTTTCTGGTTGGGCATGGGAGGGTCCTTGAATAAATTTGGTAAACAGTGACTTGTGAATAAGTAAAAACATGAACCGCAGATGTTACTCAATTTTCATTGCCGGCAGGGTTTAACTCTCCTCTACAATGAGAGATAGCTCTACTCTTACAGAGAATACAGTCTGCACTGAAGTAGACTCCCAAACACTAACTTAATACTATGTGATGGATGTATACGAGTGCTAATGAGAGGGAACATCACATAGTGGTAAAGGATGCAACAACCCGGGTCTGTACAGCAGCTCTGCCACTTACTGTCTGTGGGATCTTGAGCAACATATACAACTTCTCCGTACCTCATTTTCCTCATATGTAAGATAGGCACAACAGCAATGCTCATCTTATACAGTTTTGTGAAATTAAATAACTTACCTCTTAGAAGAGTCCTTGGCACATAGAAAGCACTTGATAACTGTGAACTATTATTGCTACTACTATAATTACAATGACAAGCTGGGGGAGTGATTCATCTTCCTGGGTAAAGGAAAGGAAACAGAATGAGAGAAAGTGGCAAAAAAAAGCTGTCTTGGGCTTCCCTGGTGGCGCAGTGGTTGGGAGTCCGCCTGCCGATGCAGGGGACCCGGGTTCGTGCCCCGGTCCGGGAAGATCCCTCATGCCTCGGAGCGGCTGGGCCCGTGAGCCATGGCCGCTGAGCCTGCGCGTCCGGAGCCTGTGCTCCGCAGCGGGAGAGGCCGCGACGGTGAGGGGCCTGTGTACCCACCCCCCCCCAAAAAAAAGCTGTCTTGAAGGTTGATTAGAAGATTGCCAAGTAGACCAGACATTATTTAGGGACGGGGAGAACACTGTTAGGTCTGTAAACGACAGGACGTTTACAGACCTAACTCATTCAAAGGAACTTCACAAGTGATATATAAACATATTGATGAAATTTTTATATGTTATGGAAAAAATTCAAATTAATGTCAAAGTTGCAAACAATTTAAAGAAAATACTTTTATGAGCTTGTGGCTCTTATAACACGTAAAAAGTTGAGCCTTTCCAAAGGCAAGGACCTTGTGTGGGTCATCTTTATATTCACTTATACGTATTGAATAAAATCAATATAAGCTTCATATTCATATTATTTTAGCCATTTCCCCATGACATGCTTCCTGCCAGTAGCAAGCTGGAGTCACCTGCCTTCAGCTGTAGGCAAAATTCATCCTGACACGACTCTTTACTTCTCATCTAATAATCCTGAACTCTGTGTGTTAGAACAATCATTCACTGTTGCTCAGGGAGTAATCGCTACACTATTATTTACTGCACAATCCTGATTGATGACATTTTTGACTGAGTCAGGCAAATACGCGTATTCAAGGGAATGGACTCAGGAAGTTACTGGAGAAGCTCTTTAGAGGCCAGAAATCGGCTGACTTTGTAAAGTGCTGTGCAATACAAGAATTTATCATAAGCTAGAAGCATTTCTTTTGCCCAAGGAATATTTTCTTATTCCAAAGGGAATTTTGGCCTTAGAAAGATGGCCTTATAAAAATCATCCTTTGCGTGGTGGACAGCGCACTCTGATACAATGGATTCCATGAAATAAAGGATTATGACAGATTCATTTGTTTCTGCTTCAGCATTTAGCACTCCCCAGCTTCCCAACTATCCTGTCACACAGGGTTTGGGGTTCTAGGGTAGATGCAGAGGAGTTGTACATGCTCCAAGTCTGAGAATGACTTGTCTAGTATAGAATGAAAGTTCTATTTCTCCTTCTTGTATGTCCTTTATTGCCTTTAGATCCTAGAACTTTTAATAACCAATCTATTCACATATTAGAGACTCATTTCTCTAATTTCATGAGATCTCTGAAATGTTTCCTGAAATATTAGCAGTTTCATTCACCCTAATCTGCCTGGTAACAGGTAAAGCTAAATTGACTTCTCTGGTCGTGGATATCCATATCCTGCACAAAAATTAATTGTAATAACTCATCTTTATACATCTCTATTTAAATTTTAAAAAGTTTTGATGTTTACAAGGGACTTTTCCAGAAGTAAGTCAACATATTGATTCCAAGGAATTAAGTGGTTGAGAAAAATAAGGCTGAGTAGGAATCTGGTTCTTTCCAAATAACTCCTTGGTGTCTACTCGTTTAATAAGTATGTACCATTGGTGAGGAAATTTTTTAAAAATGGACCTTTATGGGATCCTAAGTAATAGGTCTAAGTAATAGAGTCTTCTCTTTTAACTAATAATGAATCACTGATAAACACTCTTGGGATGTGTCTACAAAAATGTGTCCTCTGTTTTTTCCAATCTGTTTAATGTATAGCCTAATAGAAGATAGCTAGTTCTCACATCTGCTTCTGTGTTCAGTCTATTGCAATATCACACATGTAGTCCCTGGAAAACTCTGCTTGTGAGAGTCTAAAAGTGGAAAAGAAAAAGAAGGTCCTATAATTTTGACTTTGCAGGCCCCTGCTATTTTAGATTACCTGTTTCTTCTTGTGTCCATCTTTGTAAGTTGTGTTATTCAAGAAATGTGTTCCTATAAGTTGTCAAATGTATTAGCATAAAGTTGTTTATAAAATTTCCTGATTATCTTTCTATTATCAGTGGGATCTGTAAGATAGTGCCTGTTTCATTCCTGTCATTAGTTATTTGGGTTTTCTCTCTTTTTATTAATCTGTCTACTTAAGGTTTTATCACTGTAATTTATTATTTTCAAAGCACTACTTTTTACTGAATGTTGGACATTATATATGATATGTTGTAGGGAGTCCAGATTATGATGTCTTCCTTTAAAGAGTGTTGAGTTTTGTTCCAGCAACTCATTAAATTACTTGTGGATCCCTTTGATCTTGTCAAGCTTAATGTTGTTCTTTGTTAGTTTCGGATCTATTTTGGTTTTGCCTTCACCCTAGGGTGTAGCTCTTACTCTAGAGTATGGTGCATACCTGGAAGGTTTGGCCTTTCTAGGGTTTAAACTGAGTATCTGAGGAATTCAGTAAGATCTTTCCACTGTAGCTAGAGTGGAATTCCGACGTTATCTGGCACTGCATCATTCATTTCTGATGTCTTCTTTAGCTGCCAGCCATGCAGGGGCTTCTCCTGGCTACCCCTCTTCCCCACGCAGCTCCTTCCTATCAGGTACTCTTTTCTTCTTATTCCAATTGTTTCAGCCACCCCAACTCTGACCTCAGCTTCTTTTTTCGTTCAGCAAAAGCTTTGCCTTTGGCAGCCTGTGCCAGCTGGTAAGTGTCTCCAGGCAGAAAGAAAGGACAACTTATGTATTTTTCTTCTCTCAAAGTTCACGATCCTGTGGTCCCTGAGTCCCAATTACTGAGAACACTTGCCTCATGAATATTGTCTCATTGTTTATGGCGGGACAAGTCCAGTACAAGTTACTCTGGCATAACTGTAAGTAGAAGTCCCTGCACCCCTGTTTTTTTAAAAATTTTTATTGGGGTATAGTCAATTTACAAAGTTGTGTTAGTTTAAGGTATACAACAAAGTGAATCAGTTATACATATACATTTTTCTTTTTAGATTCTTTTCCCATATAGGTTATTACAGAATACTGAGTAGAGTTCCCTGTGCTATACAGCAGGTTCATATTAGTTATCTATTTTATATATAGTATTGTGTATATGTCAATCCCAGTCTCCCAGTTTATCCCTCCCTCCCTTATCCCCTGGTAACCGTAAGTTTGTTTTCTACATCTGTGACTCTACTTCTGTTTTGTAAAAAAGTTCATTTGTACCCTTTTTTCTTTTAGATTACATGTATGAGTGATATCACATGATATTTGTCTTTCTGTGTCTGACTTACTTCACTCAGTACAACAATCTCTAGGTCCATCCATGTTGCTGCAAATGGCATTATTTTGTTCTTTTTCATGACTGAGTAATGTTCCATTGTATGTATGTACCACATCTTCTTTATCCATTCTTCTGTTGATGGACATTTAAGTTGTTTCCATGTCCTGGCTATTGTAAATAGTGCTGCAATGAACACTGGAACCTGCACACCTACTTTTTAAAAGTACTAGTTAGCAAATTAAATTTTTGGACTCAGCATCATCCTTTTATCACATGAATCAAGCTTCAAAATTCCAAGAAAATGAAATTTTCGGTGCTCAAACAATTAAAAGTAAGACAATAACACCACTTGACTTCTCTCACAGAATGATCAACACATAATAGAAGATTCCCGGATTTTTCCAGTCTTGAATCCTCTCATATCTGATTGACTGTCTTAGAACTTTTTAGTAACTCCTATGAATGTTTTACATCCTCTCTTGTTCAGTTAGCCTTATTCTTCTCATACTCTCCTATATCTACTACCATATACTACCTTATACCTTCTGAATATTTTTCCTCTGATCATCCCTTTCTCTTGAATACCATTTTCTCCCTAAATTTGCCCATAACCTCTACTCTTGCCTATAATTATTTCAGAAAAAAAAAATATATACATATGCACTCACTGTGTGCCACGCCCTGTGCTAAGCATTGTAAACAAAGCAAATACATAAAAGATAAGGTCCTTAGCTCTTATGGATCTTATATACTATAGAATATGTCTTAATTAAGGTTACCCTGAAAGCAGAGCATGAAGCAAAATCTTGAATACTGGTCACCGATGGTAAATTTGGAGGTGATCCCAGGAAACAGGGATGAGGGGGAGGAGAGTGCAAGCTGGGAAAAGAGAACCAGCCAATATTAAGGTTGCTGCTGTCGTAACAAGGGCTTGACTTCTGCTGAGCTCTCCTGAGAAATTACAAAAGGCCTGCCAGACTGGTTCACTTGAAGACTGGGAGACTGAAGCATTCGATCACTTGTTGCCAACTCCCATTGGCTGTCCTTGCGCTTGGGTGGAGCAGGCGCCTAGGGGCCAAAGAAAACCCTGGGACAGGAAGTAGGAAAACAAGTGGAGTATGCTGAGAAGGGTCACCATTAGGGAGGCAAGTCTGAGCTTGCAGGGAATTGTCTAATAGCTGCTGCAGTTGACATGAGGGTGGGTCACGGGATGTGACATGTGGCCCCTGAGGCAGCTGCCACAGGTGAATATATCTGAGCAAACACAGATAGACCCTGAAAAATATAAGTACTATGATAAAAAAAAGTGGCAATGTGATAGAGTGAATGGGTGGTATGTGAGTGTGTGCGTGCACACAAGCTCAAGGTGTAAGTTCATTTTGGGTGGTTTGGAAGGACTCTGGGGAGATGGCATTTGAGCTAATATCTAAGGAATAGGGAAGAAGCAGGGTGTAGAGGAAGAGGATTCTAGCCAGATGAAGAGCAAGTGCAAAGGTCCTAAGATGGCATGTTCGTGGCTTGTTTAGGGAGCAAATGGCGGAGGCCTCCTGAGAGCAGAGCAGGATGGTAAGAGATGTAGGCAGGGACTAGATTAGATCACTCAGAGTCTGTGACGCCATGGTAAGGAGTTTGGAATTTATTCCAAGTCCCTTGGAAGACCAACGGAATATTTTATGCAAGGGAGTGATATTACCTTATTTTTGTTTTAAATGATACTGTGAGAACATAACGGTTCTGATTCACTCGTGTTAAGTATTCCTGAAGATTTCTTTGCAGTTACAATAGCTAATGCTGGAAAATATGCCTTATTTTGGTTTTATCTTCAATTATATATAAATCACTGTCTTTGACTAAGATTCCAGTCCTTTACATTCCACTATAATCAAATTTAATGCTCATATTTCAGAGTTCATTGACAAAGCAGCAATTGCAATTAATGGATGTCAGAATGTCCCAGCACTTCCAGCTGATGAAGATTCACTCATTGAAGTAAGTCAAGAAAAAAGGGTAAAAATTCATCATTCTAATGGTAACTCACCAAGAGTATTTAGGGATATATTTATTTCTATTGGAAAGATGTTTCCTTAATTTCTCTTTCAGATTTTTCATCACTGGAGAATAGGAATGCAAGCGATTTCTGTGCATTAATTTTGTGTCCTGCTACTTTACCAAATTCATTGATTAGCTCTAGTAGTTTTCTGTACAGTAAGGATTCTTTATGTACAGTATCATGTCTTCTGCAAAGAGTGACAGTTTAACTTCTTCTTTTCTGATTTGGATTCCTTTTATTTCTTTTTCTTCTCTGATTATTGTGGCTGAATCTCCCAAAACTATGTTGAATAATAGTGGTGAGACTGGGCAACCTTGTCTTGTTCCTGATCTTAGTGGCAATGGTTTCAGTTTTTCACCATTGAGAATGATGTCGGCCGTGGGTTTGTCATATTCGAGCTTTAGTATGTTGAGGTAAGTTCCCTCTATTCCTACTTTCTGGAGGCTTTTTATCATAAAAGGGTGTTGAATTTTGTCAAAAGCTTTTTCTGCATCTATTGAGATGATCATATGGTTTTTCTCCTTCAATTTGTTAATATGGTGTATCACATTGATTGATTTGCATACATTGAAGAATCCTAACAATCCTTGCATTCCTGCGATAAACCCCACTTGATCATGGTGCATGATCTTTTTAATGTGCTGTTGTATTCTGTGTATTAGTGTTTTGTTGAAGATCTTAGCATCTATGTTCATCAGTGATATTGGCCCGCAGTCTTCTTTCTTTGTGACATCTTTGTCTGGTTTTGGTGTCAGGGTGAGTGTGGCTTCATAGAATGAGTTTAGGAGTATTCTTCCCTCTGCTATATTTTGGAACAGTTTGAGGATAGGTGTTAGTTCTTCTCTAAGTGTTTGATAGAATTTGCCTGGGAAGCCATCTGGTCCTGGGCTTTTGTTTGTTGGAAGATTTTTAATCACAGTTTCAATTCCAGTGCTTGTGTTTGCTCTGTTTGTATTTTCTATTTCTTCCTGGTTCAATCTCGGAAAGTTGTGCCTTTCTAAGAATGTGTTCATTTCTTCCACGTTGTCCATTTTATTGGCATATAGTTGCTTGTACTAATCTCTCATGATCCTTTTTATTTTTGCAGTGTCAGTTGTTACTTCTCCTTTTTCATTTTTAATTCTATTGATTTGAGTCTTCTCCCTTTCTTTCTCCATGGGTCTGGCTAATGGTTTATCAATTTTGTTTATCTTCTGAAAGAACCAGCTTTTAGTTTTATTGCTCTTTGCTATTGTTTTCTTCATTTCTTTTTCATTTACTTCTGATCCTATCTTTATGATTTCTTTCCCTCTACAAACTTTGGAGTTTTTTTGTTCTTCTTTCTTTAATTGCTTTATGTGTAAGGTTAGGTTGTTTATTTGAGATGTTTCTTGTTTCTTGAAGTAGGATTGTATTGCTATAAACTTCCCTCTTAAAACTGCTTTTGCTGCATCTCATAGGTTTTGGATCTTCTAGTTTTCATTGTCATTTGTTTATATGTACTTTTTAATTTCTTCTTTGATTTCTTCAGTAATCTCTTGGTTATTGAGTATCACACTGTTTAGCCTCCAGGTATTTGTGTTTTTTGCAGTTTTTTTCCTGTAATTGATTTCCAATCTCATAGCATTGTGGTCAGAAAAGATGCTTGATATGATTTCAAGTTTCTTAAATTTCCCAAGGCTTGGTTTGTACCCAAGGTGTGATCTATCCTGGAGAATGTTCTGTGTGCATGTGAGAAGAAAGTGTATTCTGCCACTTTTGGGTGGAATGCTCTATAAATATCAATTAGATCTAACTGGTCTATCATGTCGTTTAAAGCTTGTGTTTCCATATTTATTTTCTGTTTGGATGATCTGTCCATTGATGTAAGTGGGGTGTTAAATTTCCCTACTATTATTCTGTTAATGTCGATTTCTCCTTTCAGGATTGTTAGTATTTGCCTTATGTATTGAGGTGCTCCTATGTTGGGTGCATATATATTTACAATTATTATATCTTCTTCTTGGATTGATCCCTTGATTGTTATGTAGTGTCCCTCCTTGTCTCCTATAATGTTCTTTATTTTAAAGTCTATTTTATCTGCTATGAGTATTGTTACTCCAGCTTTCTTTTGATTTCCATTTGCATGGAATATCTTTTTCCATGCCCTCACTTTCAGTCTGTATGTGCCCCTAGGTCTGAAATGAGTCTCTTGTAGACAGCATATATATGGGTCTTGTTTTTGTATCCATTCAGCCAGTCTGTGTCTTCTGGTTGGGGCATTTAATCCATTTACATTCAAGGTTATTATTGGTATGTATATTCCTATTACCATTTTCTTAATTGTTTTGGGTTTGTTTTTGTGTGTCTTTTTCTTCTCTTGTGTTTCCCACTTAGAGATATTTCTTTAGCATTTGTTGTAAAGCTGGTTTGGTGGTGCTGAATTCTCTTAGCTTTTGTTTGTCTGTAAAGGTTTTGACTTCTCCATCGAATCTGAATGAGATCCTGGGTAGAGCAATCTTGGTTGTAGGTTTTTCTCTTTCATCACTTTAAGTATATCCTGCCACTCCTTTCTGGCCTGCAGAGTTTCCACTGAAAAATTAGCTGATAACCTTATGGGGATTCCTTTGTATGTTACTTTTTGTTTTTCCCTTGCTGCTTTTAATATTTTTTCTTTGAATTTAATTTTTTTAGTTTCATTAATATGTGTCTTGGCGTGTTTTTCCTAAGGTTTATCCTGTATGGGACTCTCTGTGCTTCCTGGACTTGGGTGACTATTTCCTTTCCCATGTTAGGGAAGTTTTCCATTATAATCTCTTCAAATATTTTCTCAGACCCTTTCTTTTTCTCTTCTTCTTCTGGGACCCCTATAATTCTAATGTTGGTGAGTTTAGTGTTGTCCCAGAGATCTCTGTGGTTTTCTTCAATTCTTTTCATTCTTTTTTCTTTATTCTGCTCATCAGCAGTCATTTCCACCATTTTGTCTTCCAGCTCACTTATTCATTTTTCTGCCTCTGTTATTCTGTTATTGATTCCTCCTAATGTATTTTTCATTTCAGTTATTGTGTTGCTCATCTCTGTTTGTTTGTTCTTTAGTTTTTCTAGATCTTTATTAAACATTTCTTGTATTTTCTCAATCTGTGCTTCCATTCCATTTCTGAGATTCTGGATCATCTTTACTATCATTACTCTGAATTCTTTTTCAGGTAGATTGCTTATTTCCTCTTCATTTATTTGGTCTTGTAGGTTTTTACCTTGCTCCTTCATCATCTGTGACATATATTTTTGCTGTTTCTTTTTTTTTTTTTTTTT
>NW_020185336.1:5742287-5882664 GCF_003031525.2 Neophocaena asiaeorientalis asiaeorientalis
CTCCTTTCTCATCTGTGACATATTTTTTTGCTTTTTTTTTTTTTTTTTTTTTTTTTTTATGAGTGGGATTGTGGTCCTATTTTACTGGTTGTTTGGCTTGAGGCTTCCAATACTGGAGTTTGAAGGCTGTTGGGTAGAGCTGGGTCTTGGTGCTGAGATGAGGAATTCAGACCTCACTCTGATGAATATTCCCTGGGGTCTGAGGTTCTCTGTTAGTCCAGTGGTTCGGACTTGGAGCTCCCACCACAGGAGCTTCCGCCCAATCGCAGGCTCACAAATCAAGATCTCCCACAAGCCACATGTGATGGCAAAAAAAAAAAAAAAAAAAAAAAAAAAAAAAAAAATGTGGAGAGCGGGAACTAAGCAAGGGTGAAGTTTGGGCAGTGGGTGGGGCCAATGCTCAGGGCCCACAGGGCTGGAAAAGGCTCTGGGGACTGCGGGAGGTGAGACTTAGGCTCAAGGAACAGAAGGGGCCCAGGCGTGTCCCTGACTCCTGGTCTCAGAGGACAGGGCACCTCACCTGGGAGCCCAGCAGGCTTCCTGGGATCGAGTGGGTGGGGCAAACACCTTTCTCTCCTCTCCTGCTCCTCTGGTCTGGGGTCTGAGAGGGCCCCTTCCGCCTGCCTCTCCTGATCCCCCTGCCTCTCTCCTATGTCCCCAAGACCCATGCAGCCTGAAGGGGCCTTGGAGGGTGGGGCAATTGCCCTCTGCTCCTCTCCTGCTCCTCCCTGAGGGCCCCTCTTGCCTGCCTCCCCTATTCTCCCCTCAGCCTCCCTCCTATGCCCCCAGGACCTAGGCAGCCTGGAGGCGGCTTTGGGTGGGGGGAACCAGCTTGGGAGCTCAGCAGGCTCCCAAGCCCGAGTGGGTCAGGCCATCATCCTCTGCTCCTCTCCCGCTCTTCCTGGAGAGGCCCTCCCACCTGTCTCTCCTGGTCTCCCTGGCCTCAAGGGGGTCGATCTTGTCTGGCCTCCACTTCTCGTCCCTTCTTGGTCCCCCTATGTCCTACCACTTCACTCTGGGGTTCCTCACATCTCCTTGGAGGTTAGAGTCCCCCACCAGTGGCCAACAGGTGGCCTAGTTGTGGGGAGATGCTAACTCTGCATCTTCCAGTGCCATCATCTTGACTCCTCCTTCATGTCTACTTTTTTAAGATTGTTGATTTTTAAATCTTTAAAAGTTTTATTAAATGTTAAGATATGAAATTCTGATATAAACTCTTTAGGTTAGTACAATTTGCTTTTTCACAATCAAATTATTTTTATTGGTGATCCCATGGTCTACCAAAAATTCTGAACTGGGTCATGGACTACCCAGCTCTAATATTAATTTGTTCTGTGACAATGAATGATGGATCACAAAGTATTTATTAAGCATCTATTGTGTACGTGCCTTACATATTGTACTAGGAGTGATGAGTTACAAAAATAAAAGATCTGCTCATGCCCATAAGGACCAAAAAATATAGTCACTATCTCGAATTTCATTTGAAACGTTCAGAAAATATTGCATTAAACTCTGACACATTCGGGTTTTTTGTTGTTTTTTTTTAAAAATAGAGTAGGCTTGGATGTAGCTCGGAAAAAATGTGTTCCACCTAAAACCCAACGTTAAGTGTTAAAAGTGGATTTAATATTTTTGAAAGCCATAAGTTATTTTTTCAAGGGTTAAGATTTTCCTGCATAATGGAATTCTCTTATTTAAGATATACTGCCCTGTTCCCCAGATATTCCATACTGATAACACTTGCTTAATAGTCCGTCTGTCTAAGGACACTTCTAATCCTAACACTTTCTCTAGAATTGCAGGTGACAGTGAAGACAATTTCATTTCCTGTGGTTAGTTCTCTCCTGATTGAGTGTTAAGTGTGATTCTGGTCTGACACATTCTCTTCCTGGGCTTGAAAAAGCATAAACTCAAGTGGTCAGAATGTCCAGATTCACATATATCATTTTTATTCTTCTTATTTAAGTTTCAAGTGACTTTTTGGCTTTGCAGTTTTCAATGTCTTCAAATATTTGTGATCCATTTTGGTTCCTTTGATTCATAAGTCGACATTTGAAAAGTTATAACCACTGATGTGGGTAACTTTGCCAACCTCAGAAGGAAGATTACTAGAAGAAATCTATGACTAACAAGAAGTAACCCTTTTATCTGTGAATTGAAATTGCCTCTTATAGGAAAAGTGATATATACCTTTGTATATGTCTACTGATCTTGATAAGTTTAAGAGAGGTTGTACTTCCTTTTATTTTGCTATGCACCTCTCAGGGCTCAGGAGTTATTAGATAACTACTTCTAAATATATATGCTGGTAGTTGGTTAAGGTCATTGTACAGTTTTCTGTCACTATTTGGTAAATAACCTATTTTATAGACTACTTTAAAAGAGCCAGCTTACAACGATATTACCTACTTTTCATGTTAAGGTCAAACTTAAACCTTTCTGTATGCAAAAAGGGAAGTAGGTCAATGCATCTTTTATAGAGATAGAGCTATGGTTTGAGTTTAGGGGTATAAAGAGAAATGAAAAAGTTCACTTTCAAGAAATACATCAGGAAGCACTCATCAAGCAGAAAAGACATGAGTTAGAAATAACTCTAATGCATTTTACATTGATCAATCATTCACCTCTGTAACCTCCTAGCACTGTCAAGCCCAAAAACCTTTATGGTTATCAGGTAAGATACATTTACGTGGAAGGAACTAAAGATCACTTGAGAAAAATTAGAAGAAAAAGAGTATTTTGCTCTAAGCCAGATTGCAGAGATCTGTTGCCCTAGTTTCCCTCCTCCCAACACACACCCAAGTTAGAGTGAGTTTTATGAGAAGTAAAGAAGAAATGTCACTCTTAAAGCAACTCTTGGAGAAAACAATGCTAATTAGATCAAGAGGAGGGGGAAAATGGGGACTCACCCAGTGAGTAAAGAAAACCCGATGAAAGAGCTACCACTTTTTCTGTAGCTCTGTTTAGAATAGACTAAAATCTGGATTTCCAAGGGAAGCATTCTAATGATCAAGAAAACACAAAAGGATGAGGTCAGGAGAAAAGGAGAAGCTAATGAGCTAAGGGTTGGAAACAAATTTTAACAAGTGAGGATTAGGCCAATCTGTTTGCCTGAAAAGCTTGGCTGTTGGCTCCAATCACACGGATTGAGTGTCTGCTTTATCCATGCCATAATCAGACAAACACAAGTGCCTAAATATATTAACAAACAGACTCTAGCTGTCACAGGATTTTTAAATTTCCAGTTTGAAAATGCTTACACTTGTGATATTTATTCGACTCTGTAAACTTTTTGCAGGGTTGAAAGGCAGAACCATTTTTCTGTTACATCCTCCAGGAAGACACTAGTGTTAACATTCATTTCGGTTTAGCATTTCAGCACATGGTGCTTCCCTAGGCACAGTCCCAACCATGTGAGGACAACTGAATTCAGAAGCACGTTCTAAACTCCTATTTTGTAGGATGATGGTGAGGAGAGGATATTAAGGATTAACGGCCTGCAACTTTCATGTGGGCTCCCAGTTTCAGAGGGCTATGGTCTATGGTCCAGTCATTGGAAAGAAACACCTTAAGCAGAAATTTAGCTGCAATGCTGATCCTTATTTGGGATGGAATTAACAAAATTATAAATGTAATATGCAAAATCTGTTTCCAAGTCACATTAAATGCTTGGATTCCTGGCAGTGTGGGTATAATTCCTGGCATTGTGAATACATAATGCCATACATTTTCCTACAGTGTAAAAAAGTAATTTCCATATATGCTTGCAAAAGCATCTTTGATCATGGAGTGTACTGGCTTTCTTTTGGGATAATGTTAACATTTCAATTATGTATCAAGAGAAAAATTGTAAAATCTTAAAGTTTTTAAAAAAGTGAATGTATAGCACTTTTAGCACTATATATCATACACTCAAGGAAAATTGTACCTAAAGTCAAGAATTTTTTAAATGATTTCTCTATAGTTAAATAATTAGCAAACAGAACTTTATGTTCAGATCCAACCCAAATGGACAAATTCTATGAGAGAGCATATAATTTGCATTTAGGAATGAAAGCATCTTTTAAGATGTTTTTTAAAAAGACCAGAAAAGAGATCTGTAATTTTAAAAGTATATCATAAATGTACAAATCTTTGGAATGACACCATGGTGACTTAAAGAAAGGTTCCAGCAACATGACAGAATAAGTCAGAGCTTTATTGTTCAGTTACAAACACGTATATAAATGATGCATATATAACAATAACATAATGTTTAATTTTACACACCTGGCTTAAAAAGCAAGAAAATGACAGGTATAAGGGGGATATTGGAAATCAGAGTGGTAAATTCAGGAACGGGTACTGCAGCAACCAAGAGGAAAATTGTCAAGGTACACCTAAAAATGCTTTAATGCCTATATGGATATAAAAGACATACCTTTGGGCTTAGGGAAGTTTGGGGAGCTAAAGCATAACATTCCTTTGTAAAGCTGGGATAATGGAAGAGCGTCCACTCAGTGCAAGGGGGGACATAACAATTCTACCTCCTGGAACAAGAAAGCAAGAAGGCAACTTGTGTTTTCCTGGGATTCTGAGGAGGAAAAAAACCTCATCTATGAAAAAAACTCCAAGTCTGTCCAAATTTCTATTACCCATGGGTATGAACATGACTAATCTGAGAAATTAACAGCAAGACTGATCTCAGTTTGGTGAAATCCCTGGAGCACCCAGTAAAAACAAACACAAAATCATTCCAGTGAAGCACTTCCATAAGTGCAAGGACTCCAACAGGAAAACAAAACAAAACACACAGAGACAAGAGCACTCTTTTGTTATAATGATCTTTCACATACAAACAAATAACAAGCCATGAGAGAAAGCGGCACACACAACATATATGAGGATTAGGTAACCTCTTCTTCCCCTAGTCAAACATGATGTAATAAAAACATCTGAAATAATCTATAATACAAAATGAGTAGAGTAAAAAAGAAAAAAAGGAATAGAAATAATCTCAAAGAATAGAACACAATAAGAATATATGGCAGATTTGGAAAAGAAAAATGTATATTTAGAAATGAAAAGAGTCCATGAAATTAAAATTCAATTGACATAAATAAAGATTAAACAATTTGAGAGAGGGTTAATAAACTGGAAAGGTGATCTAGGAAATTACCCCAATTGCCACACAGAGAGATAAGAAAAGTACAAAACAGAGGTTAGAAACATGGAGGATAGACGAGCCAACATATGTTGAAACAGGAGTTCCAGAAGGAGAGAAAATAGAGAATGGGAAGATATCACATTCAAAGTGATATTCCCTGATAATTTTTCAGAGTTGATTGAAGATATGAATCCACAGATTTCAGAACATCAAAGACAATAAGCAAATCCTAAAAACAACCAGAGAGAAAAGACAGATTATCTATAAAGGAAGAGTTAACCTTTAGAATGGAGAAAGGAGGATGGGATTAGAACAAGCATTTAGTTATATCTGTTAACATTTTATTTCTTTAAAAAATGACCTGGAGCAAATATAAAAACATTAATTATAGGGAAATCTGTGTGGTAAGTATAATGTATCTGTTATATGTATTTTAGAATTAAAAATTAAAATATGAATAGAAGAGGAGTACATAGTATTTATGGATAAAATACAGTTGTTTATCCCAATAACCTCTATCTTCCCTCCCGCCACCCAACACCATTTCTAGGTACTAACTCCCCCTAGCAGTAGTTCTAATAAGCTGAGAGAGCTTATACTGGTGTTCAACTTGGAAGAGGTTTAGCAATTACATTAATGGTGGCAATATCATTTAGATGAGGGGTAAGCAAACTACAGTCCTGAGACAGCTACCTGTTTTTACATACTTGTTTTTATTAGAGCACAGCTATGCCCATTTTTTTCAAGAGCTGCTTTGACTCTACAACAGTGGAGCTGTGTAGTTGCAAGTCTAAAATATTTATTATTTAGCACTTTAAGAAAAAGTTTAACCTGGCTTAAAAGTTCAACCTCTGGCTTAAAACATTATGCTTATTGTTATTTTCATTTAACAAATTAGAGTATATTTTTTAAATGAAGTCACAAATATTACATAGATTTGAAGGTAATAATTAACTAAGTTTAGTGGTCTTAGATTTGTACACAGGGGAAACTTGAGATAAAAATAAATACCAAGGAATTCTGAAATATCTTTGAGTATTTATTTAGTTGAATTTTCCACCTTCAAGCTTCTCAATAATCAAGCAAAACCAGTTTGGGTAACATGAATGTTCAAATCAGTCATATAATTCTGCAATACAACCTAATTCATTTCTTGTGTATAGCACATTTCCCATGTCTAGCCAGAGTTTCATTAATTTTGTATTAGGTTAGAAAGCAGAGAAGGAAAGTATTTGTCTGGGCTTGTACTTTTTAAAGATTCTCTTTCCCTACATATTTTAGTTTCCTATGGAAGGTCTGGAAATACTGGCTCTTCATATAGTTAAGATGCTGGAAAATCATGTTATACTATTTCATATATATTATGATTTTTGAAGAGAATAACTCATCACTTAGGTATGGCTAGAACAATGACTGGATTTCTCACCTCAGTGTTTACTTAAACCTCAAGAAAAATTGTTTCTTTCAGTTGGAGAAAGTCAGATTTTTTTTCATTAAAGACTAGAGATTTTACTGATTTAATCACTTATGTCAATAAAAACTGTAACAATAGCTTCTTTAAAAACACAAGTTTCTACTTGCTGCAGATTCAACAAGGAAAATTACCCTGTCACGTCACTCCTTCAAGTCCCTTTGTCACCAGGCTCCACCTTTTCTCTCTGATCCTATTACATTGTTTGGACTTGGTCTTCTCAATGACAGCCTATCCTGTCCCACACCACCCTTCCCACACATACAACTTTATAGGCAGCACACGTTTGGTGCCTCTTTACATATCTTCCTGATGCCCATCTCCAATCCCAGCGTCCTCTAGTAGTCATTTTATGAATGGATATTGAATTAACTAATTAAACTTTGACACTTTCCTATAACCTAGAATGATCTTGCCCTACTTGAATCCCTGTAGTTCTTCATTTTAAAAACAAACATAAAGAGCCCTGGATTATTTTCCATTTGCTATATGTAAATAAAATACTATGTCTCCAGTAAGACTGTAAACTCCTTCAAAGTCAGGGACAATGTTGTATGTGTCTTTTTATAAATGGCATCAAAAAGAATTGAGAGAGAGAGAGAGAGGGAGAGAAAGAGAGAGAAAGCCACCATGCACATCCCTTACAACATGATGAAGAACCTAGTATCTGCTTTAATACTCATTGGCTTGCCTTTATATATATGTGTGTGTATATGTATATTTATATTATAAAATATACTATATATCATATTATATTTATAAAAATATACATTTCTTATATTTGCTATTCAAAGAAAAAACTGCATGGTAAAAATAGTTGTTAAAAACATGACAGTGCATTAGTGAGATATAATATGAAATCCATGAGATGAATTTGTTAGGGTCAAAGAATCCTTTAAACCCAAATCAAGTGTAGAAAGGAGCAAAAAGCAAACAATGCAGTCCCACTCAGATTCCGAGTCCATTTTCCAAGGTGATTTATAGTTGAATTTACCTTTTAAGGGCTTATAGAAGAATTGAGCCTGAGAATAGGCAGGAGTGCCTAATTGTTCTTTTTCAGGCCAGAAACTATTTTTCTTTCACTTTGAAGGTTAAAGTCAGAATCAGTGGATTTGTAACTTACAACTTAAGCTTCCTTACTACTTTCCCTCCTCTACTTTTCATTTTATCCATCAGATTTTCTGAGATGTTCAAGTGGGTAATTTCCAAAGAATAACACTGACAGTCCCAAAGCCAGTAATAAATTGTAAAATTACTTTTTTTTATAGAAAGCTTACAGATTTTCACGAAGCTCTCTCATGTGGTACTTTAAGACCATCTCCATCCCCTCTGCTCCCTATTCCTCTTCCTCCACATTTGCATAGTTTTCTTGGCTCAGTTTTGACCTGTAACTGCCTTACAATGTAATAGCCATCAACACACAGTGGCTATACTTGCCAGATAAATGGACCTGTGTGTTTCCCAACTTTTTTTTTTTTTTTTTTTACCAAATGTCCAGCAACTTTGCTTTGCCTTTGGGGCAGGTTATCAGGGAGAGGTGGCTGGTTCAAAGAAAGCCTGGAGATGAGAAAGATAACAATGCATATGCTTACAGTCTGGCACATATGCCTCCCTTCCCAGGACAAAAAGAAGCATACTCAAGAGTTTTCTTTAAAGAAAGAAGATGGGTGATACACTAATGGCAAAGCAAGTCTGTCCTCAAAGAACGGAACTGAATGAGACGTAGGCATTTTCCATGGAGTGTGACTCACCAGTGCTTCAGAGTGAAGGAAGAGTGTTGGAGAGAGAATAATAACCATAATTCAGACTGAGATCTTTATGAAGGCAAGAACCCTATTTTTTTCATCTTTGAGTCTCCAATAACTTACAAATATTTGTTGCATAAATATTTGTTGAATGATTAAATGAGTTTTACTCTCCCAGGCTTTCCTGGGCAACACCATTACTAAATTCTGTGAATATTTAAGTGACTGTATTAGAGGAGCTGTGCTGTATTGTGTGTGTGTGTACTGATATAGGGGTAGAATGATGAGGAAATAAATGATTATGAATAGATATGTTTTGAAGTTGAAGCAATTTCAACGAGAGAGCACAGAAAATGATTATCTTTGATTATCAATCAATATATCTATCAAAAGATGGAAAGGTAAATTTATTTATGCAGTCATTCAGTAAGAATTCAGTAAATAGTTCTTGTGTGCTTTAGCCCTGAACTAGGTGTTGTGAATGATACAAATATAAGTCAAATGTCCAGCTGCCCCCATGGGTGATTTCTGTGGATATGTCACACCCACAGTTAGATGGCCCTCAGCACCTCTGACCATCGGCAAATAGAACCTCACACCGGTCAGATTGGCCATCATCAGAAAATCTACAAACAACAAATGCTGGAGAGGGTGTGGAGAAAAGGGGACCCTCTTGCATTGTTGGTGGGACTGTAAATTGATACAGCCACTATGGAGAACAGTATGGCGGTTCCTTAAAAAAGTAAACATAGAATTACCATGCGACCCAGCAATCCCATTACTGGGCATATACCCAGAGAAAACCATAATTCAAAAAGACACATGCACCCCTATGTTCATTGTAGCACTATTTACAACAGCCAGATCATGGAAGCAACCTAAATGCCCATTGACAGACGAAAAGATAAAGAAGATGTGGTACATATATACAATGGAATATTACTCAGCTGTAAAAAGGAACAAAATTGGGTCATATTTAGAGACGGATGGATCTAGAGACTCTCATACAGAGTGAAGTAAGTCAGAAAGAAAAACAGATATCGTATATAAATGCATATATGTGGAATCCAGAAACATGGTACAGATGAACTGGTTTGCAAGGCAGAAATAGAGACACAGGTGTAGAGAACAAACGTATGGTCATGAAGGGTGGGGGGGAAGCAGGGTGGTGGTGGTGGTGGGATGAATTGGGAGATTGGGATTGACATATATACACTAATATGTATAAAATAGATAACTAATAAGAACCTCCTGTGTTAAAAAAAATCAAATTAAAAAAAAAAAGAATCCACTCCCACTGAGCTCCTAAGTGAGCAATGGCAGGTTTACTGAAGGTCCCACAAGAGAGGCAGAGAAAGAGTCTATTGCACCTACCACAGCCCTCAGCTCAATCTATACCTCACTTGACATGGTTCCCCACCCCACCCTCTGCCCGCTTTTGGCTTCCCTTTCCATTATCCCAGCTCACAGTTTTGTGCCACTTCACTCCTCTTTCTCACAACTTCTCTGGAGCAAACATTTTTTTTTTCTTGTCCCCTGGAAGAGCAGCTCTATCCTCAGTCTTTGGTGTCATCACTCACTGATGCTGAAGGCAGGATTCTTTTTTGTTTTCTTGTTTTTTGTTTTGCTGTACATGGGTCTCTCACTGTTGTGGCCCCTCCCGTTGCGGAGCACAGGCTCCGGACGTGCAGGCTCAGCGGCCATGGCTCACGGGCCCAGCCGCTCTGCAGCATGTGGGATCTTCCTGGACCGGGTCACGAACCCGTGTCCCCTGCATCGGCAGGCAGACCCTCAACCACTGCGCCACCAGGGAAGCCCAAGGCAGGATTCTTGTACAACGTTTTCATATCTGTTTTAGTCTGGGTCTTTCTAGAAGCAGATTATGATTTTCAAAG
Organism: Neophocaena asiaeorientalis asiaeorientalis; assembly: GCF_003031525.2. Classification (NCBI taxonomy): domain Eukaryota; kingdom Metazoa; phylum Chordata; class Mammalia; order Artiodactyla; family Phocoenidae; genus Neophocaena; species Neophocaena asiaeorientalis. The sequence continues at coordinate 5,752,548 of NW_020185336.1, forward strand.
ATTCGGTGGGGTAGTTTATTTGGAAGGTATATCTAGAAAACACTGGTAGGGGAGACAGAGAGGCAGGGAAGTGTAGGTAGCTGCCACAGTCTGACTGTTTGTGTCCCCCACCCCAACCTCAAATTCATAAGTTGATATTCTAACTCCCAGAGATGATGGTATTAGGAGGTGAGGCCTTTGGGAAGTGCTTAGGTCATAAGGGTGGAGCGCTCATAATTGGGATTAGTGTTCTTATCAAAGAGACCCCATAGAGATCTCTTGCCCCTACTTCCTTGTGTGGACACAGCAAGAAGGTGCTGGCTATGAACCAGAAAGAGGGCTCTCACCAGAACGTGACCATGCTGGTGCCTTGATCTTGGACTTCCCAGCCTCCAGAACAGTGAGAAATAAATTTCTGTTGTTTAGAAGCCACCCAGACTATAATATTTTGTTAGAGCAGCCCAAATGGATTAAGACAGCAGCCAATAAAATACGTAGTATCAACTTACCCCTTTAGGCAACTGGAGCTTCATCTTGCTGGGATTTCTGGCAGCCAATATAGAATACCCACCTTAGAGTTATCTCACCAAAGAGTGAGGTATTTATACACAAATTCCATCAGTTATTGGTTGAGGGCTGCTCCCCGGTGGTAAGTATTTGTCTTCTGACATTTCTGGCCTGCCATGTGCACAGGCACAGGGGAACCCAACAGAGTAGGCGCCAGCTGCCAAAGAAAGCCCTTAGGTGAGGAAATGAGATGCTGGGGTCCGGAAGCTGGGCCTGCATGCACACAATGGTGAAGTCTGAGGATGTAGGAGCAGGGCACTACTGGCGTCTGTACAATATCATTAGACCAAGACAAATAAACATATCTTCCTACTCTTAAGGAGTTTCCATTCTGGTTAGGGAGATACAGCATATATGTAAAGAGTTAAATTAGAATCCCAGATTATCTGTGGCAATGTCTTCAAGAATATGATACCCAGGGACCTTTTGTTCCACCAACAGCTGTTCAGGACCCACTACGTGTTGGAAACTGGGATAGTTGCTGGCGATAAAGGTACGTTCTCTGCCTTCAGGTGGTCTGGAGTGAGAGGAACAGAGGCAAGTGTTGTGATGCAGAAGGGCCGGCTCATTGGAATGAAGGGGAGGGGACAGAGACATCTTTGAGTGGCATTCTGAAAGGGGAGTGTAGGATTTAGGCATATAAGTGGTAAAGTCAGAGAAGAAAAAGAGAAGAAGGCTGACAGTCAGTGAGGGTGCCTCTGGAGGACACTAAACTGGCATAGCAGTGAGGTGGCTGTGGCCCAAGTCGTCTGTCATGTGGGCTCAGGATGAAGTGCACCATAGCCCTTAAGACAGAGGATGGGTTGTTCTCTATTATTATTATCATCCCCCTTTGATCTTAACCAGGACCCACTTGGACCATAATAGAATTGACACGTCTTCACCTCCTTGATTTCCTATTCACCAACTGGGAACAGATCCCCTGTTTCCATTGGAATTATTAACAGCGATAACAGCAGCTGATAACATTTATTGAGCAATGACTATGTGCCAGGCACCATGCTAGGTGCTTTATATGCATTCACTCATTTAATCCTCCCCTAAACCCAGAGAGGCAGATATGATCTTTGAAGATAAGAAAGCTGAGGCAGTAACTTCCCCCAGATGACACAGACTTGGATGTTGAAGCTGGGATCTGAATACAGAAGTCCAGCCCCAGAGCCTGCACTCACTTGGAGAGATTAGACACATTCAGTCCAGGTCTTCTAACTTTCCCAGACTATTTGGCAATAGAGATCAGGTGTGAGATCAGGTGGAGATCAGGTGTGTTTGAATGAGGATGTGTAGGAAGGTGTGCAATCCAATGCTTCTACCATCCTAAGAGGAATGAGGGGTCCAGGTTGATCCCAAGAGACTTTCAGACATGACACTCTTCACCCTATATTCATCACCTCCAATGTTTTCCCATGATGTAGAAGAAAAAAAAGTCGCAAACGATTGCCTCCAGGGGATGCACATAGAGAAGCATAGTTCTACCATTTTACCTTGTGTTAGCAAATTTTGAGACCCTCTCTGTCCTGACTCAGAGACCAAAATACAGGGCTAAAGTTGCAATGAAATAAACTTTTGTATCCCACCATGAAGTCCTAACCCTAAATGTGATGGTATTAGAAAGTGGGGCCTTTGGGAGGTGATTAGGTCATAAGGGTGGAGCCCTCATAAATGGAATTAGTGCTCTTATGAGAGGGACCCCGGAGAGCGCTCTTGCCCTTTTTATTTTTCTGCCATGTGAGAATAGTATGAGAAATCAGTGGTCTGCCACATGGGAGTAGACTCTCACCAGAATTCAACCACACTGGCACCTTGATCTTGGACTTCCCAGCTTCCAGAACTGTGAGAAATCAACTTCTGTGGTTCATAAGCCACCCAGTCTATAATACTTTGCTTTAGCAATGTGAAATGACTAAGACAAGGGTTCTGAATGTAGTTTCACCTGAGAAAGTGCTGCTTCATTCTTTCTCTCCTCCTTGTCATGCTTAAGACGGGGAGGGCTGTGACACTCACACATTGTGGCAGTCTTTCTGTGGCATGGCCCTTCTCAACTCAAGAGCCATGACTTGGGATTGGAGAAATGCCATTCTAGGCTTATCCTCCACCTTCCTGTAGTATTTTTCTTCTTTTTATGCAGCGACTTCCAGAATGTGCTGTTCCCTGGCACTTGTTTGATTTTCTCTCATTGGAGCCTTCTAAAAGATAGATGATAACATTATTTCTACTGAAATTGATATCCTCACTCTATCCTGGGAAACATATGATCCTCTCCCACCTCACATGACCCTGGAACTTGGCCTGCACTGATTAAAAAAAAAAAAAAAATGCTAGAGAGTAAAGGCTCTGTTTTGCACTGTAAATTAAGCAAGTTAAAAATTCTGCCTCAACACCGTTTGGGGGAATATAGGAAGGTTATTACAAAGGGAGGAGGTAAAGAATTCTTCAGCATCTTTCTGATTATACATAGTAGAAGTTATTTGCTCTGGATTGGAACAGCTCCCTTGGACACTTCCTGCACTTTCATATGGATACTGATTTATTTTTCTCTAAGTGAATTTAGGTAATGAGAAAGGGGCCTACTTGACATCTCCAGAGAATAAATCCTTCTAATTATCCACTAGAGAAGAGAAGCAGAAGGGCAGTCACAAAGCAAATACCTCCTAAAATATTTTAGAAATATGTCTCAAGTCCGAACCATGCAGAAAACTACTAAAAATTAGGAAATTACTTGTGCTGAATAATGTAGGATATTCCTGGTTATTCTAATAGTTGGTGGTAAATATGTCAGTTGTTATCAGTCTTGATGACTGCTGGATGTGGGCAGTTTTTAAAAAGTAAAGACGTGAAGCTGAACCACCATTCCCTGTAGCTCAGGTCCCCAAGCAGACATTGGATAGCCACAGATAGATACACTGCATCCCCTCACCCAGAGTTTCCCTACCTCAGCACTATTGGCAGCCGAGTAATGCTTTTTTGTGGGAGCTATTCTGTGCATTGCAGGATGCTTAGCCGCATCCCTGATCTCTACCCACTAGACGTCAGAAGCACCTCCTCCCTCCCCAAGTTGTGAAAATCAACAATGTCCTCAGTCATTGTCAAACATCTCCTGGGGGGCAAAGACACCCTCAGATGAGAGCCCTGACCAGGAGAAACTTTGGACTCACCACTCGAAGCCCTGGAACGCACCTATTTGCATATTGTCTATCATCGAATATGTCTTTAAGTCAAATCCATTTCCATCCTCTTTGGGTATATTGCTTTCTGAATTTCTCAGCTGTATGATGTATTGTTTTACTTCAGTATATTCAGATGTTATTCTTTTTAATGCCTTCATTGCACTCTATTATATGAATACACCACAGCTTGTTTAACCAGTACATTATGCTATTTCTAATTTTTCATAATTACAAAGAATGTTGCAATTTATGTATTCCTTAAGTCAAGAAAAACTTTCTGAATGTCTAGCATTTCTATCAACTGTAATAGATGCTGGTGAATAAGGCAAACAAACATGGACCTTGTCCTCATTCTGCTTACATTTTAGTAAGAAAGAAAACATGTAAATATGTAAATAAAGTAATTGCAGGTCATGTATAGATATATATTTAAAACAATTCAGTTAATAATAAATGCCATGAAGGAAATAAAAGGGGGAGACAGTGAGGAAGTGCCGAGGTCACTTTAAGTAGGGTGGTAGGGGAAGATTTCTCTGCGTAGGGGACTTTTTTTGTTTTGTTTTGTTTTGCGGTACAGGGCCTCTCACTGTTGTGGCCTCTCCCGTTGCGGAGCACAGGCTCCGGACACTGCAGGCTCAGCGGCCATGGCTCACGGGCCCAGCCGCTCCGTGGCATGTGGGATCTCCCCGGACCGGGGCACGAACCCGTGTCCCCTGCATCGGCAGGCGGATTCTCAACCACTGCGCCACCAGGGAAGCCCTGACTCTTTTTAATGAACAGTTTACTGAAGTATAACATAACACAGAAATGTAAATAACTCATAAATGTACAGCATTGACTCCACAAAGTGAGCATGCCCAGCACCGAGATGAATCAACAAGATTACCGACTCTTCAGAAGTCCTTCTCATGCCCTCTCAGGGTAACTGCTCTCTTGATTTCTACACCATAATTTCTTTGCCACTTTTTGAGCTTCATATAAATGTAATCATACAGCGTGTAACTCTTTTGTGGCTGCCTTTGTTAAACATTTCATTTGTGATAGTCTCCATAACTGCTGCATGTAGTAAAAACTAGTTTATTCTATTGTCTTTAGATGATTCAATTTATTTGTCCACTCAATGAACAATGCATTGTTTTCAGATTTACACTATTACAAACAATACTGCTAAGAATATTCTTGTACATTTATTTTGGTGAACATATATATGAATTTATTTTGGGCATGTATTGAGGGGTAAAAATTGCTGGTCATAGGGTGTGCTTTATGTCCAAATTTATTAGATACTACAAACTTATTTGTCTACCAACAGTTTATGAGAGTTTCAGTTATGCATATCCTTATTAAGACTTGATATTACTGACCTTTTACATTTTAGCCCTTGCAGTAGGTGTGAAGCCATTTCTCATTGTGCTTTTTTTTTCGTTTCCCTGATAACTAATGAGTTTAAATATCTTTCTTTATTACAGATTTATTGACATTTGTATATTCTCTTTTGAAACATACCTGTGTAAGTCTTTTGCATTTTTTTCTATTGGGTTGGTTTATTATATTTTTCTTACTGATTTGTTGGGGTTATCTTGTATTTATATGAGTTCTTTGTAAGTTTTATATGTTGAAAAGAATCTTCTCCCACTCTGTTCTTTGCCTTTTCACTCTCTTAATGATGTCTTTGATTAGAGAGAAGTTTCTACTTTTAATGTAGGCCAATTTTTCAAATTATTTCCTTATTGCTAGTACTTTGTGTCCTATTTTAAAAATCTTTCCCTTATGTTTTCTTCTAGGAGTTTTAGAGTTCCAAGTTATATGTTTACATAAGTCTTTAATCAATTTTGGGTAGATTTTTGTGTGTCTATTTTCATGTATAGTGTGATATAGGGGTCAAGATAAACTTTTTTCCTTTACGGATAGCCAATTGATCTAGCATCATTTCTTGAAAAGACCATCCATTTCCCTCTGCACTGCAGTGTTACGTTTGTCATGAATCAGGCAATCATAATCAGGTGACATAAATGTGTAGTTCTGTTTCTGGAAATTCTATCCTGTTCTGTGGACTATTTGTTTATTCCTGCTGCAATACCACACTGTCTTAATTTTGGTAACTTTACAATAACTCTTGATATCTGGCAGTGGAAGGCTTCCAGCTCTGTTCTTTTTTAAGACTGTCTTGATAACTCTTGTCTCTTTGCATCTCATATAGATTTTAGAGTCAAATTGTCATTTTCACATGCACACACACACACACACACACACACACACACCTGCTGGAATTTTTATTGTGATTGCATTGAGATCAACTTGGGGGAAACATGACACCAAGTCTTCCAATCCATGAAAATGGAGTACTGAATATGATAATACTTTTATACTCAGCAAAGATTTCAGTCAAGGGCAGCTTTTGTGAGAAAAAGGTCTGTGCTGATTCTCTGATTTTTTGTTTCATTTTGTTTTGTTTTAAATAGAAAGGAATGTTTTTCAAGGCTTGACTGATCACCAGGAAAGTGCACTTGCAAAAATATCAATTAAGGGGCTTCCCTGGTGGCGCAGTGGTTGAGAATCTGCCTGCCAATGCAGGGGACACGGGTTCGAGCCCTGGTCAGTCACCAGGAAAGTGCACTTGCAAAAATATCAATTAAGGTAACTCATAAAGATCTGGCCTTTAATAAACCAGTAAAAATGTTAGGAAATTTCATCAAAATACAAATCAAAAGTATCAGTCTGTAGCTCTTCTTTCTGGAAATAGCTAGCCAGCAGAAAGTTACAAACATTCAGAAACGAAAACTTTTCTTTTTAACCTGTATGCTCTTTCCTGCCTTCCAAGGTAACACACACCTGTGCTGATCCAGCTTTTCCCCACCATTATGCCCAAACACACAGGAGACCATAGAAAAGTTTGTGTTTTCCTAGATGATACTCTTTATTAATAATTAACAATAATGTTTCTTGTGAATCATTTCACTCTTTTAAAAATGTATCATTGACTAATAAAGTCAGCTTGTATAAAACAATTAGGTTTATACAGAGTTTTAGTGTTCTTCAAATGTTCTAGAAACTTGTTTTCTGTGTACATCCAGTACACAGATGGATCATTTAACCATCAAAAGTCATATCAAATATACATTTCTATTTCATACAAAAGAAAAGGCGTAGGGAATTTATTATAATTTTAGTTTACAATTTTTTTCCTATTTAATCTGGTTGTACATCCACCTAAATATTCACCAGTGGTAAAAATGATTGATAAACATGTTGTTCATGATTAAATATTAAACATTGTGAAAATGACTATACCACCCAAAGCAATGTACAGATTCAATGCAATCCCTATCAAATTACCAATGGCAGTTTTCACAGAACTAGAACAACAAATTTCACAATTTGTATGGAAACACAAAAGACCCCGAATAGCTAAAGCAATCTTGAGAAAGAAAAACGGAGCTGGAGGAATCAGGCTCCCTGACTTCAGACTAGAGTACAAAGCTACAGTACAGTAATCAAGACAGTATGTTACTGGCACAAAAACAGAAATACAGATCAATGGAACAGAATTGAAAGTACAGAGGTAAATCCACGCACATATGGGCACGTTATCTTTGATAAAGGATGCAAGAATATACAATGGAGAAAAGACAGACTCTTCAATAAGTGGTGCTGGGAAAACTGGACAGCTACATGTAAAAGAATGAAATTAGAACACTTCCTAACCCCATACACAAAAATAAATGCAAAATGGATTAAAGACCTAAATGTAAGGCCAGACACTATAAAACTCTTAGAGGAAAACATAGGAAGAACACTCTATGACATAAATTACAAGATCCTTTTTGATCCACCTCCTAGAGAAATGAAATAAAAACAAAAATAAACAAATGGGACCTAATGAAACTTAAAAGCTTTTTCACAGCAAAGGAAACCATAAACAAGATGAAAAGACAACCCTCAGAATGGAGAAAATATTTGCAAATGAAACAACTGACAAAGGATTAATCTCCAAAATATACAAGGAGCTCATGCAGCTCAGTATCAAAAAAAAACCCAACCTGATCCAAAAATGGGCAGAAGACGTAAATAAACTTTTCTCCAAAGAAGATATACAGATTGCCAACAAACCCGTGAAAGGATGTTCAACATCACTAATCATTAGAGAAATGCAAATCAAAGCTATATTGAGGTATCACCTCACACTGGTCAGAATGGCCATCATCAAAAAATCTACAAACAATAAATGCTGGAGAGGGTGTGGAGAAAAGGGAGCCCTCTTGCACTGCTCATGGGAATGTAAATCAATACAGCCACTGTGGAGAACAGTATGGAGGTTCCTTAAAAAACTAAAAATAGAACTGCCATACGACCCAGCAATCCCACTACTGGGCATATACCCTGAGAAAACCATAACTGAAAAAGTGTCATGTACCACAATGTTCACTGCAGCTCTCTTTCCAATAGCCAGGATATGGAAGCAACTTAAGTGTCCATCAACAGATGAATGGATAAAGAAGATGTGGCACATATATACAATGGAATATTACTCAGCCATAAAAAGAAACGAAATTGAGTTTTTTGTAGTGAGGTGGATGGACCTAGAGTCTGTCACACAGAGTGAAGTAAGTCAGAAAGAGAAAAACATTTACCGTATGTTAACATGGTTTATATATGGAATCTAAAAAAAAAAAATGGTTCTGAAGAACCTAGGGGCAGGGCAGGAATAAAGACACAGACGTAGAGAATGGACTTGAGGACACGGGGAGGGGGAAGGGTAAGCTGGGACGAAGTGAGAGAGTGACATGGACATATATACACTACCAAATGTAAAATAGATAGCTAGTGGGAAGCAGCCACATAGCACAGGGAGATCAGCTCGGTGCTTTGTGACCACCTAGAGGGGTGGGATAGGGAGGGTTGGAGGGAGACATGACAGGGAGGGGATGTGGGGATATAGGTATACATAGAGCTGATTCACTTTGTTATACAGCAGAAACTCACACAACAATGTAAAACAATTATACTCCAATAAAGATGTTAAAAATTAATTAATTAATAAAAAGCAAACTCAAAAAAAAAAGATTTTCTTCTAATGCTTATGGGTGGTTCTAAGTCTTATCTGAAATAGTGTGTCCAAGACCATTGCCAACATCTGTCAAGTTGCCACGTGGATTTTTAGGTGTGAGTTTTGGGTCATTTTCCATTTGACAATGTAAACTGAGATGTTGTGTGCAGCTGTTTGATCCAAGATCATCATGTAGTCATGAGCTGTCAGAATCTGTGAACATTGGTTTCCGCAGGAACCAGAACCTATCTAGGGCATCATAGGCCACCATTTTTTCCCCTACTATAAAAAGCTATTTTTCTAATTGGGGTGTACTGTACATTGCACATGTTATCCTTGAAACTGTCTGCTGGTTGAGAAAGGGAAATGTTTTCACTCTTCTGAAAATTAAAAAATTTTATGATCATGGTACATGAGCCAGAAGCAGAAAGGAAATACTGTCATTATTCATTTAGTATTTACAAAACTTAGTGCTTGAAATACAACTCAGAGCATTAATCACACATCTAATGGGCTAAAAGCAATGAACAGTAAAAGTAGTAAAAGTAGAAAACCATCTGTCAGAAGTAATTTTGTTCAGAAAATTTACTGAAAATGAAATATAATTTTTCTTCATAACCTTCTCCAATGCCCTACTCTTACACTTTTATTTTGTAATATTTAAGAATCTTAGCATATTTTAAACAAAGATTTAGAAAATATAAGTCATTAAGACAGAACTTGTAGGAAAAAACATCTTTTAACTTTGGGACCATTAAGCCATGATGTAGTTGAAAGGACCCTGAATCATCAGATTCATTCTCCTTTTCCAAAAATGAAGAAATTGAGCAGTATTAAGGGCTAGCTCTAAGTCATACTATTATTTGATGGTATAACCAAGACAGTATAGATTTGCTGTACACATGCTTATACACATGATCTTGGTGATGCCAGGGTGTTCCTGAGTCACTGCCCATGCAGCTTTGGAACTCTGTTCCCTAGTACCATGGTGTCTAGTACAATCGTCCCTCCATTATGCCAAAATAATGTTCTGCTATTCAGATAAATACTGCCTTACGTGAGTCAGAAATAATGAGCTCTGCTAACTCATGTACGCTTGTGTTCCAAATGTTTCCTTATATATAGTTTGTTGTTTTCTATGGGAAAATGAATTCCCTTAATCTTTCCTGTCTCTAACATGCCCATTCAAGAATGCTCGCTTCTCCTTTTTTACCAAATCATGCCTCTGTCTTAGTTAATGCTCTGTTTAAGGCTTGTCAGGGACCTAAAGCCTCCATAGGTTAATTATCCCTCACTCCTCACTTCTCACTCCAGTACTTCCTTCTTCTACCTCTCCTTCTTGTCTCCTTCTCTAAATATACATCCTTCCCTTAATACAACTTAAAATTATTATTTCATACGTTCATAGTCTAGGATTTATTTTAGCTATAATTAATTAAAAGCCAAACTAACAGTGACTTAAACCATAAGGACATCTACTATTCACCAAAACAGAAGTCTGGAGGAAGGACTATGCCTGGGAGACAGAAGATCAAATTAGACCCAAAGCTGTTTTATGGTTTCAGTGGTGGCAGAAACCAATCCGATTACTATCAGTCTGGGCTGAGCCAGTAATTGAAAACACCTAGCCGAAGTTGAAGACGTATGGGCAGAAGAAACCAGTGGGCATATCTTGTCAGAATTGGGGATGACACATACCAACAATCTGTTAAGATAAGCTGTAACCAAGGACTTTGCAAAAACTAGGTCTTATAGAAATAACAGACAACAAATTTGTTTTCTGTGGAAGTCAGATGGAGTGTTGGGGGAAAAAAAGGGCTGCGACTTTAATGAGTAACTTTTATTTATCCATCCCACATTAAATTACTACCTGCTGTCTTCCAGCCAATCTAGACTTAGGAGCTCAGGATACTGATGATTAAAGACTATCCTTGTCCTCAAGTTCTTACTCTGGTTGAGAAGGTAGGCATGGAAATAATTACAATTCCATGTGATGACTGTTCTAATGGTCATACATAAAATGGTATGAAACCCACAACAGATCGCAAATCATTCTGCCTGAGAGTGTCAGGGGAGGCACCACTGAGGGGGTGACCTTTAAGCAGGAGAAGAGAAAAGTTCCAAAGACCAGAAGAACACACCAGAAACACGAATTCGGTGGTATGAAAAAACACAGCATTTTCAGTGAATAATGAGAAGGTGTACGTAGCTGGAATATATTGAGCATGTGGGTGAGATGAGCAATAGGAAGTTGAATCTAAAGAATATGGTCCAGTTAATCTACGTTTGACGATTTTCAAGATCAGAGTAGAAGGTGATTGAGGGGTTAAAAGAACAGAGCGGATGCAGGTGAGAATAATTAAACTGACCAGCAGTGGGTATGGATATGGGGAAAGTGACATCAAATATGGGGGAGACTCAGGGCTGTAGGTGTTGATAAGTTCAAAGAATAAGTTTGGGATGGTTAAGTGGGAGAGAAGTGGTTCTGCAGGTTTGTTCAACTGTGGAATTCTGAAGTTTAAGATTTCAAATTTGAAGTCATTCCAGAGGATAAGAACTAGTCCTCAACCTTGAAGACCAAAGTAACTAGTCTACAAGAGCTCTCATATGAGCCACGGGTCTTAGAGAAGTTGTCCACGTGGACTTTGTAATTACTCTCTTCAGCTGGGTTCCCCTTGAAGTAGATCCTAAGATAAGGATTTGAGTGCAAGAAGTTTATTTGGGAGGTGATCCCTGGAAGCAATGGTAGGAGAATGGGAGAAACAGAGGAAAAGGAAAGAAGCCAATATTAGAGTGCATTATTCAGCAGGTTACTGCTATGGGAAACCAGGGCTCAATCCTTCTGGGTGATTCTAGGAGAGAGCACAGAGAACCTGTCACAGTGATCCACACTCCCTCTAGTTGTTAGAAAGCTGGGGTACTTCTTTCCCTTTTGTCATTGACTGAGCGCAGTTCCTGGCAACAGTAATTTCCTGGCACATCTGGCGCTAGGCTAGAGTCACAGGAGCCTGTCGTCAGCATTGCCAGTGGATATGAGAGCAGTGAGTGCCAGGGTATAGAGTTGTGGCATTGATGGCACCTGCTGTGTTTACCCAAGATCATTTTAGGAGTTGAACTAGGGAGAAACTTAGTGAGCTGGGCACCAGAACCCTCCATCTAGCGTTGGGTGGGTAGCACAGAAGCTGGGAGATGAAGCAAGAGTCTAGAAAGCAGGTACTATTACAAATCACAAATCCACACACTGCTAGCAAATACTGAAAACGCTTGGCGGGAGAGCTGGAGTCCCTACTAAAAATTCCACTCAGTCAGGGGCTGCTGGGTGTCATGATAATTGCAAGTAAGAAATATACTTCTGGCTGACATGTTTTTATAATAGTGTGTCATGAAGTCAGTAGGTCACAGGCCCACCATTTCTTTCCTGTTGGCTGATGTTAGTTGATGTTAACAAGACAATAGAGTTACCCTTCTCAGAGATATCAAGAGCTAGCTTGAACAAGATGGCTTTAGGAGCACCCTCTTCTCTGCCGAAGCTCATCCTCCCAGCCCTGGCTCTGGTCGATTCCTCTCTTACCTTGGGACTCAGCCCCAGGGAGACGGTACTTCACCGTCAAGAAGCATCACAGAGGAGTCCCTCATGAAAGTACTTCTCATGCGTCTACCAGACCCTTGTTAAATTAAGAAAAGACTCCACAGCTTGCTAATGGTTGCTTCTGTGTCCTAGGAACTGCTCTCTGCTTTGGTGAAGGAATCTTCTAGAAAGCTAGACCTCTGTATTTTAGTAGCCCTTCTTTAATGTCTGTTACTTATTCTTTCTATTCTTATCATTTGCAGTTTGGAGCCATCAATCCCAGATCATAGATTTTAATAGACTTCTAGCGTTGTTTTCGTTTTTGTTTTTGCTTCCCCCAGGAAAATAGCTTTCCTTCTTTAATATTCAGCCTCCTTTTCTGTGTATATTGACAATCCCCATGTTACAGGAGTCATGTTCTTCAATGCATCATCAATGGGATTGCATAATATCAGTCCAACGTAATTCTGGTTTTGAGATACCGTGTTTTTAATTCTACCAAATTCTACCAAAGTTTCCTACTCCAAATTCCCAAGCTAAGCATCATAATCATTTCTTCATAGCTTAACACCACAATGTGTATAAAATGTTTATTATTTAAATATGGTTTATTATTTAATAAAAATTTAAGTGCAGTCCCACATATTTAATCTCCCACCGTGTTGATGGATGTCAGTGGGTATATCTTTATCATTTATTTCCAAATCCTTTTGTCAACAGCAAAAGCCAATATATTTTTTAAATTCTCTACTTTTGTAACAGAGGAAGACTTCACTAAATTTTCATTTAGGTTAAGGGCACAAAAATAAGAAGCACACATTTACAAGACGAGGCTTAATAAGTGACAGAAAGCAGGAGAGACTGTATTATTCCACGTTCTCCCAACATGAGACTGTGAAAATTTCTGCATCTGACTACCCCTATTATTTCTCAAAGATAGCTGTATAACAATATACACTTGTAGCTCAAGTGTTACATAGTAATACATAACTTCATATGTTCATAGTTCAATAATTACATTCAATTGTAATTATTAAAATGTATATCATCTCTTGCTCTACATCAAGCAATTTAACTACATAGCAGTGATGCTTGTTCTCCTTTTGGTTTTTCTGTTTATTTACAGAACCTGGATGGTGGACACAGATGCTTCTTATGGGCTGCTGGGCAACCTAAACATGAATAATGTTGTTTCCTTTAGGACGGAAGACAAGGAGAGAATGCTTAAGCTGGAAAACTGAAATTCCAGTCTAGCCTAAAGCCCAGTCACTGTTTCCAAAAGATAAATAAAGTTCTTCATCAAATTGTATGATAAGCATTCTTGCTCAACATCATTAATCATTAGAGAAATGCAAATCAAAACTGCAATGAGATATCATCTCACACTGGTCAGAATGGCCATCATCAAAAAATCTAGAAACAATAAATGCTGGAGAGGGTGTGGAGAAAGGGAACACTCTTGCACTGTTCCTGGGAATGTAAATTGATAGAGCCACTATGGAGAATAGTATGGACGTTCCTTAAAAAACTAAAAATAGAACTACCATGTGGCCCAACAATCCCACTACTAGGCATATACCCTGAGAAAACCATAATTCAAAAAGAGTCATGCACCAAAATGTTCATTGCAGCTCTATTTACAATAGCCAGGACATGGAAGCAACCGAAGTGTCCATCAACAGGTGAATGGGTAAAGAAGATGTGGCACATATATACGATGGAATATTACTCAGTCATAAATAGGAACAAAACTGAGTTATTTGTAGTGAGGCGGACGGACCTAGAGTCTGCCATACAGAGTGAAGTAAGTCAGAAAGAGAAAAACAAACACCGTATGCTAACACATATATGTGGAATCTAAAAAAAAAAATGGTCATGAAGAACCTAAGGGCAAGATGGGACTAAAGATTCAGACCTGGGCTTCCCTGGTGGCGCAGTGGTTGAGAGTCCGCCTGCCGATGCAGGGGACACGGGTTCGTGCCCCGGTCCGGGAAGATCCCACATGCCGCGGAGCGGCTGGGCCCGTGAGCCATGGCAGTGAGAGGCCCAAACACCACAAAAAAAAAAAAGAGATTCATACCTACTAGAGAATGGACTTGAGGATACGGGGAGGGGGAAATGTAAGCTGTGACGAAGTGAGAGAGTGGCATGGACATATATACACTACCAAATGTAAAATAGATAGCTAGTGGGAAGCAGCCGCATAGCACAGGGAGATCAGCTCCGTGCTTTGTGACCGCTTGGAGGGGTGGGATAGGGAGGGTGGGAGGGAGGGAGACACAAGAGGGAAGAGATATGGGAACATATGTATATGTATAACTGATTCAGTTTGTTATAAAGCAGAAACTAACACACCATTGTAAAGCAATTATACTTCAATAAAGATGTTAAAAAAACAATTGTATGATAAGCATTCTTAAATACCAGGCAGCAAATTCTTTACTCTCAGTGCTGCCCCCTGAGAGGGTGTGGTCCTTGTTTGTGGGTCTATTTCAGGAATAAAGCTCTCTCATTCATTTACATACCAGTCATAATAAATTATATGTGGCACGCACGCTCTCAACTGAATCTTTGAGAATGAAACTTTTTTTTTTTTTTGACGGCCGTGGCTCATGGCCCAGCCGCTCCGCGGCATGTGGGATCCTCCCGGACCGGGGCACGAACCCACGTCCCCTGCACCGGCAGGCGGACCCCCAACCACTGCGCCACCAGCGAAGCCCGAGAATGAAACTTTTTAAAATAGCGAGGGAGAGTATATGGGGTTGCAATCCCCCCATAGGTGGGCACCTACATCATATGTTTAGGAGATACAGAGCCCACCTTTGTTCTGAAGTCCTGCTCAGCTTCCTTGATATGATACTCACAGCTGATCCCACCAGTCTGCAGGAGCAGTCTGTTAGTGACCTTGCAGCTCTCCTGAGCACCACTGCTTACCTGAACAACCCTTCAGAAAAATACACTCTTTCAACTTCCTAGGGTCATCTTTGACCTATGACTTCTTGGGACTCAGAATTCCTTGAATGAATAAATTTGTTAATGTTAATCCCTGATACCCAAATTGTAGCCATATAACAACTATACCTAAAATGCTAGCATAAGAGGTTAGACATTTACTCATGTGCTCTGGGGTGCCTGCCCCATCTCCCCTATTTTTAGAAGTGTAATCTTAGAAGTGGAGGGCAAAGGCTTACAGAAATGTTAAGGATTACTTAAACATTTAAACACGTTGAGTGTTGAATGGGTCCCACACAAAAATTCGTTTTGGAAATCTTGTAAATTGTTAACCAATGCAGCACTGTTTATAATATTTCCACACTTGACAACTGTGCAGAAATTGGACAAGGCAGCATCATTTCTATTCTTGCATTCTCCCAATGCCTCACTTGGATTAACACAGCTTCTCAACATCAGCCGTGTTGGCATTTAGGGTCAGGTAATTCTTCATTGTGGAGGCTGTCCTGTGCGTTGTAGGATGTTTAGCAGCATCCCTAGTCTTCATCCTCTAAATACCAGTAGCTCCCCTAAATCATGACAATTGCAACTGTCTCCAGACATTGTCAAATATCCCCTAGAGGGCAAAACTGTCCCCAGCTGAGAATCACTGGATTAATGGGAAAGTAGAAGGAAGCTACTCTTTTCATATAAGTAATAAAACTCACACAGAACTCCTGCAGGAAATAAATTCATGCAGGAGAAAACAGGTTGGCCTTTTTATTTAGATGGCCTAAACACCCTCAGGCCACGTTCTAGATTGTTGCTTGGATGTTGATAGTGAAGTCCATTTTCTCAGTAAAAGGAACTGAAGGGGGAAAAAAAGCCACTGGAATGATATACGATATGGGGCAGCACTATTGTCCATTGTGGGAATATTATATTATAAACGCTACCACATTAGTCAATAACCTACAAGAATTTTAAAACAAGTTTTTGTGTAGGACCCTTTCAACATTCAATGTTTTTTTAAAATTCTACATAAGTGTCTTGGTTTA
This sequence comes from Neophocaena asiaeorientalis asiaeorientalis, assembly GCF_003031525.2. Classification (NCBI taxonomy): domain Eukaryota; kingdom Metazoa; phylum Chordata; class Mammalia; order Artiodactyla; family Phocoenidae; genus Neophocaena; species Neophocaena asiaeorientalis. The sequence goes on from NW_020185336.1 coordinate 5,768,865, forward strand.
AAACCTCTACTTGCTTAGAATAAAAATGATTCTTTGGTACTGTTTTTCTAAGTAAAGATGCAAATCTGTCAACCACAGATCTAATCTAATTAAGTAATTCATCCTTTTTTTTTTTTTTTAACGGGGAAATAGGCAGTGGGTTTTTCATTTCACTGAACAGTGTCTGCAAACTTGAATGCTGTCGTATCTGTTGTCTCAGCCTGCAACTGTGCTTGCCAGTTAAGGTCACTTCAATGTGAATCGAACTGGAGGAATTCGGCTGTAGACATTTACAACAGTATCATTCTGTCACGGACATTTAAAACAGTATTTTTTTCACAGTCATTCCCTGCTGTCTCTTCTCCCCTCCCCCCAATATTCAAACATATGCTCAGTACTTTCAGGAAGGAAGGAAAGCAACCCAGGAGGTATAAAATGAACATGATTCAAATGCTTTGTCAGCTGGAGTCCTAGCCAGCAACGAATTTTCACAAACTCTCGTACGTTATTCAAATTATCATAATATTATTCAAATAGTCATAACACAGCATCGGGTCTTTGACCTATTAATTATCCTTTCATCCATTCCCTCCCTGCTGCCGAGTTAATTAGTCAGACGGTGGGGTCTCTGCTTTATGTACATTATCTCAACCACAGAAAGTCACAAAGTTGTATTAAGAACTGCAGTCGGAGTCATCCTTTGGTGTCCTAATAATCATGTATGCAAATTATTTTTAAATCCCTTTCTTCTTGCTAATAGCCTTGCTATTCAGAGGAGAGCTGGCTCCCCTGCATCCCTTTGCCACTGTGTGTGTATATATATATTTTTTTAAGAAGCAGTGAGTATTAGCCAGCCACCCAGCAGCCCAGATTGCGTTCTTGCCCTAGTTTTCCCTCTCCTTGAAATAGAGGAAACCACTTCTTAGACATGTGGAATTCTCTTTATCCCGTTCTTTGTGCCCTAAAGCCATGATTAAGTGTCCTTGATTGGCACTGGCAGTGGAATATGGTCCTGTCCTCTGCTACACCAACACCACCGGGCTAATCCCCAGCAGTTCACAGAGTGGCTTCCTGAAATTCCTTTCTCGTGTACCAGTAAAGCTCACCCTATGACATCATTCTCAGTAAGTAAACATCGAGCCACATATTTCATGACAGAAATGCCACGAGGGTGCTAAAATATGTTTATACACCTCTGAACAAACAGAATGGATTTTCTGTCGAACTTTTTCTTTTTTAAGAACACAAGAGCCCCTTTCAGATTGGTAAGATTATTTTTACGAATGCAAGATTAAAACCAGCATAGTTTTATTTTCCATTCTACCAGTGAAAGTTGAGTCAAGAAGACAGAAACTAGATATTTCAAATAGAGAAAATTTAATCTGATGAATGGATTATACATTGATGGAAGAGCTAAGAAACCAAATAACGAATGGAGGCAACCCAAAGATTAACAACAGCAGGAAGCCGCAAGCATCCCTAGGGAGGGGCTGGAGTACTAGAATCCAGAAGCCAGACCTCCAGCTGAAGCTAGAACCATGAAGGGTGTTGCCCAGGGGAGCAGGGACCACAGACAAATGCAGTCACTTCAGGAAACCACCCCATGAGGCAGAAATAGAAATAGAGGCTGCTCCCTTCCCCCTGCCATCTAATCTCTAATCAGGCCTCCACTGCTGGACGTTAGCTAGAGGCCCGTTGCAAGTAAGTCTGGAAAATATTATTTGCAGGAGAAGAGTGGAAGATGAATCTGGGAGTTGTATCCAGCTTCCCTTTCAATGATCGTTGACTGAGTGCAGAGCTAATGAGCAACAGTTAAATGCCAGACCCATGAGGCCCATACACATGTGCTCATAGAATTAAGCCCCATCCGTCTAGAATTCAGGAGAACTCAAAAGAAGTTACTCCAGTTTAAATAATTAAAGAGTTAGCTAAGGAGGTTAAAGGAAAAAACAAAAGAAACCATCTATTTCAAGTATTCTGGTGTCACTGGGATGTTGGGGTTGACAGAATAATGACCCTAGAGAGACTTTGAGTTCTCATCACCAGAACTTGTGACTAAGTTACTTTATATGACAGGAAGGATTTTGCAGATGTGATCAAGGTTAATGGCCTTGGGATGGGGAGACACTCCTGGATTATCTGGGTGGGTCCAAGCTAATCATACGAATCCTTAAATTTGGAATCTTCCCTGGGTGCGAAGAGAGAGAGAAGGTGACAGGAAGAGGTGTCAGAGAGTTGTGGAAAGGACTCACCTGCTATTACTGGTTTTGAAAATTGAAGAAGGCAGCCAGGAACCAAGGGACATAGGTAGCCTCTAGAAGCTGGAAATGACAAGGAAGTGGATTCTACCCACCCCACCTGCTGCCAGTTATCAATTTTCCCACTCCCTAGTCAATCTATCACTTCCATGAGTGTACAAACATGCTGGTATTTCTTCCACCTTATTAAAAAAAAAACCTTCTTGTGACCGCAGTTCTCCAGTAGTTACTACCCTATTCCTTTTCTCCTCTTTGCAGCAAGCCCCTTAAAAGAATTTGCCTACACTTGTTCCATTTAATTCCACGTTTCCTATTCTCACTTAAACCCACTCCAACCAGGTTAACTGCCCCTGCTACCCAGTGATGGTCAATTCTCAGTCCTCCCCTTACTTGATTTAGCAGCAACATTTGACACAGTTGATCATTCTCGCCTCCTTGATACATTTTTTGCACTTGCCTTCTAGAACACCAAGTTCTCTGTTTTCCATTCTACCTCAGTGGTCCTTCCTTTTGAGTCTCCTTCGTTTCTTGTTCCTCTTCTCCCTGACCTCTTATGTGGGTGCGTCCCAGAATTCAGACCTAGGCTGCCTTCCCTTCATTGTCAGCACCTGTTCCCTTGATGATCCTATCCTTTCTCGTGGATTTAAATACCATCTCTACTCTGATGATTCCCAGTCCAGGTTTATCTCCAGAACTATAGACCCAGATATCTAACTGCTGACTTGCCAGCTCCACTAGAATGTTTAATGGGGCATCTCAGCCTAACGTGTCCAAACTGAATTCAGATCCTCCATCCAAATCTACTTCACCTCAGCCTTCCCCATCTCTGTTCGTAGTAACTCCATCCTTCTGTTAGCTCAGGTAAAAAAATAAATAAAAAATTCGGACTCATCTTGGTTCCCTTTTTTTTTTTTTACTCACACCTTCAGACTCTATCTCCAGAACATATACAGATCTCAAAATCAGTCAGCAGACCTAGCAACTACCTAACCAATTTTTCACTAAAGGAAACCAGGAATTCTTGGAGAAATGGCTGATTCTTGGGCTAGGGTTGAGAACATACAAAAATGAGCCTGGATCATCTTACTGTGCTAGAAGTGAGAAAGTGCTCAAAGTATGGTAGGGACATGTCAGAAGGACACTGGTCCTGCTTTGAAAAGGTGCCCACTGGTGAAATCTGATATACTTTGAGCATCTGAATAAATGGGAATGTGTTATCTTATGTGGCAAAGGGGATTAAGGTTGCAGATAGAATTAAGGTTGCTAATTAACTGACCTTAAAAGAGAGAGCTTGTCCCTGTTTATCAGGGTGGGCTAATCTAATCACACGAGCTCTCAAAACAGAAAAACCTTTCCTGGCTGTGGTCAGAAAGAGATGTGACAACAAATGAAGGGTAAGAGAGATGTGATATTGCTGGCTTTGAAGATGGAGAAAGGGGACTACAAGCCAAGAAATGTTGAGAAGCATCTGGAATTAAGGAAAAGGATTCACCCCTAGGGTCTGTCGATGCCTTGGTTTTAGGACCTGAATGTAGAACTTCTAACCTACAGAGCTATCAGATAATAAATTTCAGTTACTTGAAACCACTAAATTTATGGTAATTTGTTAAAGCAGTAGTAGAAAATGTATACATACCTAAAAGGACTGTGACCCCTAATTCTCTATGCCGTGCTGGGCTTTTCTTCAGAGCCCTGAACCTTAACTGCCATTTTGCTATATATTTATTTGTTATTATTTGATATTTTCCCCCAGTTAGTTACAAAAGGCAAAGAGTTTGTCTGCCTTATTCGCTGCCTTGTCCATAGTACCCAGAGCAGTACCTGAACAGAAGGAACACAATAAATGTTGGTTAAATAAATATTGAATTTGTGCATTTATGTTAATAAGGACAGTTATTCCTGTAATTGCTTATATGCTATCAACCTGAAATAGATTAGATTTAGAATTTGCCAAAACACCATCAGTATACTCTACCTTAAACAATTCCTATAAGGGTGACTTCACTTTCCCGTAATAAAACTCACACAATAGCAATAAGTCAATGCACTCAGGGCGGTTTTTTTTTTTTTTTTTTTAGGACAACTCTCACTGATCAGCAGGAGGAACTCCTGAACCCACTTTAATAAATGGATAACATTTCACCAATTTCATATACTGTTTAGAGAACCTCCTCCAGCCATAAATCAGCTCTATGACCTAAGAACTGGGCAGGGAATTGTCAGAGTCCCTTTGCTGAGTAATTCCAGAAATGCCTTAAAGCTCAACAAAGGAGGGATCTGACATTAGAAAGCTGGAATTTATGACCTAAGGAAAAGCCCCAGTTGGGCAAAACAAAAAAATCAGGCTGAAAGCCTCAGGAGAACGTTTTAGTCTTTGCTTACAGAAGTCTTCAGACCTCTGCAGAAGACTTTTTTTCAATGAAGCAAATGAATCCACTAAAATTCAGTCTAAATCGTAACTATGACTGCAAATCATCACCTTTGTCACAATTCTTTCTAATGTTCCAGGGGGTGATCATATAAACAAACTGCTGTAGGTCTGTTTGGTTGAAAGAGCAATGAAATGACATTCTCCTGAGGACTTGACAGAAACCTGTAGGTGCCAATGGTAAAGAGCTCAGGTCACTTTCTGTGACCTGTAGAGTGGCATGAACTGACTGGGTAAACACCAAGAAAGCTGAACACACTTTTAAACATGGCAAGATGTTTTGGAATATAACTTTACCCAAGAAGCTACCTTAGATTCTTAATAAGGATGTATTTTTTCAAGATAAAAAATAAGAATGATTTCCTTTTATCCGAAAACCCATTATTTAGATTTATTACTTTCATCAAATGAAATAGTAAAAGATTTTGATCTATTGGTTCATCTTTTTTCTTTAGAGTAACATATCTTGGAGTCAGAGTTCCACTTAATTAAAATTGAGACTCTACCTATTATTGCTGAAAAGCTTTGCAAGCTGTTCTGATCCAGACTGTAAGAGTTGTTCATCAAAATTGCACTAAATTGGGCTTCCCTGGTGGCGCAGTGGTTGAGAGTCCGCCTGCCGATGCAGGGGACACGGGTTCGTGCCCTGGTCCAGGAAGATCCCACATGCCGCGGAGCGGCTGGGCCCGTGAGCCATGGCCGCTGAGCCTGCGCGTCCGGAGCCTGTGCTCCACAACGGGAGAGGCCACAACAGCGTGAGGCCCGCGTACAGCAAAAAAAAAAAAAAAAAAAAAAAAAACACACAAAAAAAAAATTACACTAAATTTAGGATACATTCTTCATTGCTGGTTTGCTCAACTTTTATTTACACCCACATATAGGACACTATGTATATCTACTGGATAAACTCAGATGTGGGCAGGCTCAGGGAGACTTTAGAACAACTAAAAAAATTACATGGGGCTAACTCTTGGTTTAATAAATGGAAATGTTGGGTTGTAGGGCACTGAGCAATTAGAGATTTATTGGACCATTTGTTCTCACAGTCAAAAGTTTCTCTTACATAAAAATGTTTTCTACAAAACAATTGTACTCTCATTAAACTTGGCTCTTCAAATATCTACTTATGGTCTTATAGCTTTGGAGAATAAATCTGGTATTTGTAAATCAGGTGGATACTGTTTATTTAACTTTCATCAGTGACCTGTTTGAAAAACATAGGAAACTCATTGATTTAGCTGACATAGTCACCTAGAGAAAAAACGTACTCCATAGTGGATGGGATTGGAATGCAAAATGACCTTGCTAAGTTAGAGAAGCAAATAGATCCAGGTAGAAAGACACTCAAAAATGATAAGCACAATGTGGAATCTAAAAAACAAAACAAGTGAGGAAACATAACAAAACAGAAACAGACTCATAGATACTAGAGAACAAATTAGTGGTTGCCAGAGGGGCGGGGCGGGGGGAGGATAAGCGAAATAAGTAAAGATGATTAAGAGGTACAAACTTCTAGTTATAAAAATAAGTCATGGGACTTATTTTTTACAGAATAGGGAATATAGTCAATAATATTATAATAACTTTGGATGATGACAGATGGTAACTACGCTTATAGTGGTGATCATTTCATAATGTATAAAAATATAGAATCACTATGTTGTAGACCCGAAACTAACATAATATGTAAGTCAATTATACCTCATTTAAAAAAAAAGAAAGGTTGATAAGCACAACAATTAATTTAGAGTAAAACTAGAGCAAAAAAAAAAGTATGTTAGAAGAAAGGGACAAGCCTAATAAATAAAGGTGGGCTGTAAAGGGCCTGAAAGTTGTTGAACTGAAGCTAATTAAATAACAGAACAATTAATAAACTAAAGAAAGCACAATACATACCGCAGGTTTATGTCCGCATGTGGTAGAAGAGTTAAAGATATGAAAATCTCTATAAGGGACTTCCCTGGTGGCACAGTGGTTAAGAATCTGCCTGCCAATGCAGGGGACACGTGTTCAAGCCCTGGTCCGGGAAGATCCCACGTGCAGTGGAGCAACTAAGCCCCTGCGCCACAACTACTGAGCCTGCACTCTAGAGCCTGTGAGCCACAACTACTGAAGCCCGCGTGCCACAACTACTGAAGCCTGCACGCCTAGAGCCCACGCTCCACAACAAGAGAAGTCACGGCAATGAGACACCTGTGCACCATAATGAAGAGTAGGCCCCGCTCGCCGCAACTAGAGAAAGCCTGTGTGCAGCAATGAAGACCCAACAAGGCCAAATTAATTAATTAATTTTTTTAAAATCTCTATAAGATTTAGAGAACCAAAAATTAGCAGGATGACAGTTTTTTAAGAATGTTGTTTTTAAAATGGAGATATTAATATATTAATTTATTGAGTACCTACGATATGTTGAATAATGGAAATATAAAAGTATATTCCCATTTGCTCTCAAGGAGATAGGTGTCTAATAAGAGAACTATAACTAAGCAGACAAATGAAACAGATTAGTGTTTTGATAGGAGATTGACGTAATATTTAGCAATAATCTTTAAGCATGGCTTATAATAATAACAACGAAGAAGCTGAGGCACAGAGATAAGAGTTTTGTCCAGGTTAGTAGGTGGTAGAGGCAGAAATTAAACCCAAGTAATCTGGTCCCATAGCCATGTTCTTAACCTCTCTATACACTGCCCTCTGTCTAAGGGCACAAAAATTAACGGTTGTAAGAACAGTGAATTTAGTCACTACAAGTGTCTGACATCTAATACTCAAGTTTAGGAAACCAATTCCTACTCGGATCTATACAAAAAAGCTAGCCAAGCTGGGACCCAGAAGTAAACAGGACAATTCCACAGGCAACATGGGACCCCGCACTCAGAGGCTATCTTCCCTTGGTATCAGACACATTCGTTTTTTCGGGAGGGGGGTACAATATTAATTTTGGAGGAGAGAGGAATAGGGACTTAATTAAGTGACCCCAGGTAAAATAGGAGTACTTTATAATATGGATGGAAATAGAAATGGATAAAGCAAGAGCCTCCGCCATCAGGCCAGGCTTTCTTGGAAACCCATAGGAAGATGAACTCGCTAAGTCTCATGGAAGGACAGAATGTGTGGAGGGTCAGCCTCAGGGAGATTAACCAGCCGGGAAGTCCATATGTAGGGTGACTTTAGCAACTCCCTCAGCAGCAGGAATTGGTGGAGGTTTTGCCGTCTGGATGACTTGGCTCTTTGGGCTTTGTTTGTCCTGGTTCTCGTGCTGCCGGGCACCTAGCTCACCCTCTTTTCCCTTAATTCTGTCTTGCTGTCTCACTGTCTGTGCCAGCTCATAGATTCTGCTTCCTCATCACATCAACGTATTTGTGGGCCTGACCACCTCAAACCTTAGCTTTTTAGCTCCTACTTCTTCCCTCCATAAATCTCCTTTCAAGTGTTTTCCTGAAACAGGTGCTGATTGGCCAAGCTAATCTCATCATCCTGATTTGAAGAGAGCTTTTCATACCAATTGACTCTGTAGGTTGTAGATCAACCTATTAAATGTCTAACTCTGCTTGAATTGGTTGTATTTATGGTGGTTGGAGAGGCTTGTAGGGAGACAAAGTAGAATGTGGGGAGGGCAAACCTACCTGAGTCAGAAGTTGGCCGTTTCTGCTCAAGGAATGGTTTAGGACTGTTCATCTGGACAGGAACCAACATTTGTTGATCGTTAGGCTATGCTAAGTACACACACCCCACTTAATCTCACAACAACCCTAAGACGTAAGTATCATTGCCTCCATTTGCAGGTGATAAAAGAGGTTAAATCACTGTCTGTGTGCAGAGCTTAGACTGGAATCGGGTTTGCCTGACTCCAAAGGCCTAGTTCCTCCCACAAGTCCACACTGCCTCCCATCATTTCACCCCCATAGGCAAAAACCAAGAGGGTACTGAGGCGCTATAAACAATTTTTTGAACCTTACTCTGGGAAGATAATCTATCAGATAAAATAGATACTCTCAAATATTCAGTTTCTTTGTTCCATAGAGAATTTTAAGAAAATAGTGGGCAACTAACATTCACATCTTGCTAGAATCAAATGTTACCCAAACGCAAATGTCTGAACCAGATACAAGAAAAGCAAACTTTTAAAAATGGTTTCTCTGAGCAAATCCCTTTGTGTAATGTACACTAACTCCTTTAATCCTCACAAGAACCCTATGAAGGAGGTACTTTACCACCTCCATATTCCAGATGGGAAAACTGAGGCAGTGTGAGGGGAAATACTTGCCCAAGGTCATTCAGCAGCAGAGTCAGGACCCAAATCCAGCCCACTTGGCTCCATAGCCCATGTAGACTAAGCTCTTCTACTGTTCTGCGGTCTTCTTTGGGCGTGCCCAAAAATACTCACCTAGATGAGCATGTTTTAGCTGTCCTCTGAAGAAAGGAAAAAAGTTTCATTTTCTTAGATGCAATTTTTGATGTTCTGCTACAATAATAAAAGAGGTATAAATCTATCACAGGTAAAAGCCTGTCAAAATTTTTAAAATCAGTTCCATATAACAATATTTGAATGATTGTTTAAGTCTCTCGAATTACCCTTCCATCTGTTTGGGACTGACACGTGAAGAGCTATGAGTCAGGAGGAAGTCTGTAAACAATACAGTATCAAGCACTAATTGTATCATTTACTCTTGAAAAAAATGATGGTTCCTGAATATTGAAGTGCTCTCATTGTTGCTATAACAACTTCAGCTTGCTATTGTGACTTTCTCTACTCACGGTGAATGCTTATGTTTACCAGAACTAAAGTTCAGGAGGTTTAGAAATATTATGTATCTGTAATGCATGTCACTTAGTCAATTCATTTGTAAAGGAAAATAATGAGCAACTGGCAGAAGGTAATAAATGACATTGCTGGAGAAATGAGCTCAGAGAAGTTCAGTATGAAACATGCTCCGAATAAAGTACGCCACTGACTGCAGCCGTGCATCATTCCTACCACAACCTGGGCAGCATCCGAGCCAAGACTCAGTTGCTCTGGACCAGTTGTAAACCCACCACCCAGAAAAATGCCTGGCACAGACATTTGCTGAATAAAATATAAGCAAGTGCTAGAACCCTCCCATTCAAGGTCACAGTCAGTCTTTGGTCTGTTTAGTTGATCTCCCACTGATATCAGGTAGAACACATGGTGCTTGCTTGATCTAGGATGTCAGGTTTTCTGGGTTTTTGAGTTCTTGCTTTAGTCCTGATTATCCTGCATAGAACATGTATACCCAGCAAGTAATTAAACCCTGCCGAACTGCTAATAGTCAAAGAAACAGAGACCGGCCTTACAATTTAGAATTCAGAAAAAGTGATGAATTTTTGAAATTATAGAGCTTTTTAATCATTATTGCTCCCTCCAAATACAAATGAGTCTGATCAGCAAGAATGCAAGGTGCGGGCTTCCCTGGTGGCGCAGTGGTTGAGAGTCTGCCTGCTGATGCAGGAGACACGGGTTCGTGCCCCGGTCCGGGAAGATCCCACATGCCGCGGAGCGGCTGGGCCCGTGAGCCATGGCCGCTGAGCCTGCGCGTCCGTCCGGAGCCTGCGCTCCGCAAAGGGAGAGGCCACAACAGTGAGAGGCCAAAAAAGAATGCAAGGTGCAAGTCAAAGACACCTAAAAGCCAAGAATACAGGCAGTGCGGAGACATTCTTCCTACAAAAGAAAATTTCCCCAGGCGCTGCTGAGCCATTCAAATAAGCCCATACCTTCCCATGCCCCTAGCTGAAATGTCAGCAGATGCTGGGGCAGGGGACAGACAGATCCAATTGACGAGAGGAAGTCTTGCTTTGTGATCCCTTGTGGATCCCTCACAAACCACACAGGTGGGGAAGAAAACAGAACCCCAAACTGCAGGCAGCAAGGCCTGCCAAACCCTGCGGGTATGGACAAAAAGAGCTGCTCCACCAGCCAGCACTGTCACTGCATCTTCAACCCTCCTGCCTCTTACACGCGTCGTGCTTGAGGGCAGGTGTCCAGGGCCATGCTCTGGAAAAAGCAGGCCACACCTGCCAACAGTTTTTGCCCTTTCTCTTCCTTCTACATCTCCTTCTCCACGATCAGCTCCTTTACTGCCTCTCCACTGCCTCCTTCCCCGCCCCCCGCCCCCCGACATCCAGTAAAGCACGTAAAACCCAGGCAGAAAGAAACTGTGTGTGTGTGTATTGCATCACATGATATATTCTTATACAAAGTGCTAGTCAAACTTTAGAGCATACAAAATCGGAATAGTTCAGGATGTTTGGAGGTCATGAGAACAATATTAGAAAAGAGGGGTGCACCAAAGAAATACACTAGTCAAATATCTTCTGTGAGTCTCTTGGAAGAAAAATATGGTAACTAGAAAACTATTTTTGGAGTATCTAGAACCCGATTCTAAGATACCATAAATTGTATGATGTATCATAGATTTAATAGTAGCTTTTCAGGAGGAAGAAGGCCCCCACATTAATTGTGTAAGTATATACTTTTAGTAACTGAAAAAGCATTTATACACCCAGATAATTATAGAGTAACTTTCTGCTTCAGTGTAATGACCAGAGTTTGAGTCAAAGATTTGTTCATACATGTAGCCTAAAGAGTCCTTGGATTCACGCTCGGCCCTTAACAGACATGCCTGGCACCATGGTGACAAGATGTTTTGCATCACCAGTGCTCATTATTTTGGTTTCTTTAGCTCTTGAAGATTGACAGTATAATTCTGAGAGATATGGAAAATAGTAGACTTTCTTCTGAATTTCCTATTTGGTTAAACTAATAGCTTTATATTTTTCCTTCATTGAATTACACATCACTGGAAGTTAAACAGCTTTTCTTGAAAGTCAGCCTGAAGTTTTGACAGATATGTTACTCATAAGAGTTTAGCCTCTTCACAGCCCATCCTGGCATGGTGTCACCTTCAGGAGGAAAAGCAATTGTCATGTCCAGAAATAATGGAAAAGCAATTTAAACCTTTAGCACAATCTTTTAAAAATGCCAGAAGAGGATTTTATTCATATCAACATAGGAAAATATATTCAAATATTCTTTCTCCATCTATGTTTTGGCTGTCCTCCTCTTTCTTCTCTCCCCTCCTGCTTTCTGGGTCTCTTTCTCTTTTCCTTAAGAAACCCTCTGCTTTTCCCAGTGTGAATTAGCCAAGCTGGCTGTCTTCCTCTCACCCATGACCCAATTGCCACCACAAAGACTAGAAACCAATGGGGTCAAGAGACTTCTCCTTGGCAGCAAGGGAGAGTCAAAGGCTTATATTTTCTTATCAAAGGTAGATATTTAGGACTTGAGTAATGATTCCCCAAAAACATCAGCTGATGACCCCCACACTCTCCCAGCTTTGAAACATCTTGTTTATGCAGGATTTAGCAATTTCTTCTGCCTTAAATTGGATTGCCTGGTAGTTGCCAATCTTTTGTGTAAAAATAACAGGCAGCCAAGTGTAGTCATTTTATGAGCGTTTGAAGCAATAATCAATAAATTTAAGTTTAATTGTTAATTACTCAATGACTAATTTTGTACATTTTATACATTTGCAAATAATAACAACTACATCAAAACTTACTGATCTGCAGGCACCTGGCAATTTTCTCTTATCATTGGTTGCAAGAAGCATCTAAATTTCACTACGGTTATTTAGTTAAGGAAAGATGGTCTTTGGGGTACCCTAAGTCTCCTGTAGGTCATATATAATATTAAGAGGAAGTTGGTTATTAAGAGACTGAATCCATTCTGTTTTTCAAATTTTACCTAAAAATCATAAGACAGGACATTTCTAATAAGGTTAGTAAAATACTTAAACAACTAAGTATTTTTCTCCTATTTAAAAAATTAAAGTATAATTTACATACAGTATTATTCACCCCTTTACTGTACATTTCTGCAATTTTTGACAAACATATACAGTCACATAACCACCACCTCAATCAAAATATGAAAAAATCCTTATAATTTTGCCTTTTCCAGAGGGTCATACACAGGGAATCACACACTCTGCAGCTTTTTGCATTTGTCTTTCTTCACTTATTGGGCATTTGAGATCCATCCATGTCGCTGAGTGTATCAGTAGTTCGTTCCTTTTTATGACTGAGTATTATTCCATTGTAATGCACCACAGTCTGTTTTTCAGTTCCCCAGTTGAGGGATATTGGGGCTGAGCAACTTTTTACTATTTGTTCTGCAAGGAGTGAGGTCCATGTTAACTGGCCCATAAGTTTCAGACCCTAGTTCTCAGCCCATGTGTCCCCGTATAGCTTTTAGCTGGTCTAATATAATTCTAAATAGCTATCTTTCCATATTTCTCATTTGTTAGTTTTCTTTCACTGACCATTACATGTGTAGGGTTGTGAAGTGGAACAAAGTAAATAGAGGAAAATACAGAATTTAGAATTTTAACTCCCTGACTTCAAATTTAATATCGAACAGGCTATTTAATCTCTCTAACTCTCAGTTTCCTGATTGTAAAAATGGAATTAGCAGATCCACTTGCAGTCTTGTCGTAATGATGAAATGAGGTAATATGTCTGAAGGAATCAAGCAGAAGTCTTGGAACATAGAAAATAATAACATTAGCTCCCCATTGCGCTTCGGTCTGATTGTATTGTTACTTTGAGAAATTTATTTATGGATTAAAAGGTTTTTTGTTTGGGTTTTCTTTTCCTTCCTTGTCAGCTTCTCTTTCCCGTGGTCTCTTTCAAACAGGGAGTTGGCCAAAGGGTGATAAGTGGCAGAGCAGAACATTAAAGTCCTTGTAAGTCTTTCTCACACGTATTTCACTAAAAGCCACAGACTAAGTGCCTTGGAAGAAAGGATCTCCCCTCTGCTAGACAGTTCTGCCTGGGAGTGGGGGAGTGGCAGGAGGAGTGAAGGGTAGATAGTGCAGAGGAGGCTGGGATGAGGGAGAAAAGTACATCCCATGAAGGTCACCAGGCTAGCAGCAAAACCCCACAGAGGAAGACCCCAACGAGGAAAGGGAGCTGGGTGCACATTTGGCAAAATGGGACTTTAGGCAACTTTACCAAAAAATTTCTGTGCCCCAAGCTTGAGCCAGGATGCTATCTGGACCTGATGAAGCCATACAAACAAGGATGAGAGACATCTCAGCAGTATCCTGTGGGCACAATGACTGGAATAATACACATTGCACCCTCCCCGCCACCCAAGTGCTCTGTAAATTCCCAGAAACTTGGAACAATTCCAGGAACTAGTTATGTGTGTGTGTGTGCGTGCGTGCGTGTGTGTGTGTGTGTGGTGGATCCCAACAAAGATCTAGAGGGTTTTTTTTCCCCTTTCTGCCAAACTGAGAGAAAGGATTTCAGAACTAGAAGTTGAGTAAGAAAGAGACAATGAAGAAATTTTATGTCTTGCATACCTGTGCTCATAACCAAGTATCGTTGTAATTACAGGGATAGAACGCAGACATTACTACCCCCCTTATGTTCTTTCACACGTTTATCAAGCTGTATCAACGAGGGAACCAATCGGCTATGAGGTGCACAAGTACTATCATGAGGTAAGGGGTCATAATCAAAGCCAATTTCTATAAGAAATGATGAAACCCTTATCAGCCTAAATTAGCATTTCCAATAACCATTTCCTTCTGAAGATACATTACCAAATTATACTGCCCTCATCGCTTGGAAAAGGAACACCTCTGGGAAATGCTACATTTTTTATAATTTCCATTCAGCCCAGGCTAACACATGGAAAGTAAGACATTCTACCATGTGTATGATTAGCTGCTTCCCTGAGTGTTTGCTGTCATTTCTACTCATTATTTACTCACTCATTTATTTGCTCATTCACTCACTCACCAAGTGCCTAGCAGGTTCCAGACACTATGGTCAATACATTAACGTCATCTGGACATGTACAAAGTCTTTAAGGACTCTAATCTGCTTTTCCTTTATTCTTGACATGTGTCTGACCTCCATTTTCTGAGGATGAAAATCAGGCCCAGGGAACATGCCTAAGTCCCTGACAGAGTTCAAGGGTTCAGACTCCTTTCATTAAGAGAAAAGAATTCTAAATCGTCGGAGCCCCATTGTTAATCTACACTGAATTCCCAGAATCCTACTAAAGGCACTTTCAAAAAATAGAGTTTCTGCAATAATGGAAAGACGTACTGACACTGTCGCTCTACTTATACTGTGAGAAGCCCCTGTAACAGCACAGTCTGAGAAGTCTGCTTGAATAAATTAAGAACCGTCCTGAAATAAAACCAACAATTCAAACATTTGAAAAGAAAAATGCTGCAAATATTTGGTGATTGTTTTCTCTAAATTAAAGACCCTTTTTATTTGCTGGTATCATGAATGATTAGAATAAGAAGTTTAAAATATCTAAGGAAGAGCTCTTGTTTTGAACTGTAAAATATATTTAGGGAGACACTTGAGCTTTGCACAATTCTGATCCTTTTTTTAATTTTGGATTTTTTGTAACCAAATCTAACTGATTCTGAAATTCTCAGGCTCTTGTTTATAAATTTGCCCAGAGAAGGTAAGTCTGAAATGTGTATTGCCATGTAGTAGTGATTTATACCAGTAAATTTTCCTAGCTGGAAGATAAAGGATCCAGAAGCAAAAAGAAGGCTACTTTCAAAAAAAGCAATCTAAATAGGAATTGGCAAATACAAACTGGAAAATTTAATTCAAGTTTAAAAGTTGTAAGATATGAAAAGCAATGCAAGAACGTTGAGAAATAGCTGAAAAAGATATTAGACACGGAGCATACCTCAAGGTTGGGACATCTTATCTATTATAGCACATCCCCACCCCCTCAACCCCTAACACAGAAAGTAATTTCTCTCTCCTGCTTATGGCCACACACAAGCATCAATCTAAGTAGCTGCTGGGATGGATCTTAGTGATAAAACAATCACAGAAACAATATAATAATGTAACTCACTCTATTCTTCCAAAATCACAAGGAAAATAGGATCCGAGGTGTGGAAACTTAGCCACGTAGCTCTTGTTCTCAGGCTTCTCATCTGTGAATCGAAGAAGGGTTGAACTTGATCTTATCTAAACTTTTATTCTATGCTTTTATTCAGTCCAAATCATTACTATGTTAGGGCATATTCCCTACACATGCTGAAGTAAACCCTCCTGGATTTAAGAAAAGTTTCCTGAAATTCAGGATTCCTCTGTTTAGTAGTTCTATCCTCCTAGACTCCTCGGGCTCCTTAGCCACGTAATCAAGTGCCAACCTATGATGTTCAATATTAAGTGCGCCTGAAGTCTTTAGAAAATAAATATTGTGACTCTGAGAAAATCCAGGGAAACTGTTTATAAAAATGTTCTGTTACAGTCCATTGATTGCATATATTTCAAGAAGAAAAACACCTTGACTTCATTAGGGAAAATGTCAAGAAAATAAATCAATTGTATTGATTTATATACACAGAAAGCTATAGATATATTGATGGTACATACAGTCATATAGATACACGGAAGACATATAGATTATATACTGTTCATAATAAGCCCATTTTAAATATAAAGACTTAGGTTAAAAGTAAAAGAATGGAGAAAGATATACCATGTAAACACTAAACTAAAAAAACTAGAATAGCTATAATAATTTCAGTCAAAGTAAATTTCAGAACAAAAAAGATTATTAGGGATAAAGATGAGTTCTACACAATGACAAAGGAACCAATTCTCCCAGAAGACATAAAAATCTTAAATGTGTATTTGCCCAAAAATAGACTTTTATGATACATGAAGCAAAAGCCTGATATATCTGAAAGGAGAAATAGACAAATCCATAATTATAGTTGGAGATGTCAACATTCCTTTCTTGGGAATTCATAGAACAAGTAGATAGAAAATCAGTAAGAATAAACATGACCCAAACAGCACAATCAAACAACTTGATGTAATTGATATTTCTAGAACATTTCACCTGACAACAGCAGATTACACATTCTTCTCAAGTGCACATGAATTATTCTCTAGGGTGCACCATATTCTGGGCAATAACAAAATTTTGATACATTTAACAAATTAGAAATCATACAAAGGACATTCTTAGACCCCAATAAAATTAAACAAAACTGTACTAGGAAGACATCTGGAAAATTCCCAACTATTTGGAAATTAAAGAAAAAGCTTCTAAGGACTTCCTTCTTGGTGCAGTGGTTAAGAATCCGCCTGCCAATGCAGCGGACATGGGTTCAAGCCCTGGTCCAGGAAGATCCCACATGCTGTGGAGATACGAAACCTGTGAGCCACGACTACTGAGCCCCCGTGCCAAAACTACAGAAGCCCACACACCTAGAGCCCGTGCTCTGCAACAAGAGAAGCCACCACAATGAGAAGCCCACACACCGCAATGAAGAGTAGCCCCTGCTCACCACAACTAGAGAAAGCCCACGCGCAGCAAGACCCAACACAGCCAAAAATAAATAAATTATTTTTTAAAAGAGAAAGCTTCTAAATAACAGAGGGGTCAAAGAGAAACCTCAAGGGAAATTTTAAAATATTTTGAACCAAGTTAAAATACAAATATCAAAATTTGTGGGATGCAGCTAAGCAGTGCTTAGAGGGAAATTTGTAGCATTAAATGCATATATTAGAAAGCAAATATAGCTAAAATAATTAATCTAAGCTTTCAACTTAAACTAGAAGGAAGAGCAAATGAAACCTAAACCAGGCACAAAGGAGAATATAATAAATATGAGCGCATAAATCAATGAAATTTCCCCTAAGATCAAGAGCAAGCCAAGGGTATTTACTTTTACCACTTCTACTCAGCTTTAAACAGGAGGTAGGGCCAGGGCAATTAGGCAAGGAAATGAAACAAAATAATCTAGCTTTGAAAGGAAGAAATAAAACTATATATCTTTGCAGATGACATGATTTGTACAAAGAAAGTCAAATGAATCCACTAAAAAGCTATTTAAGCATGTTCATCAAAGTTGCAGAACACAAGTATCAATATACAAAAAACAATTGTATTTCCATGCACTAGCAATGAAAAATCCAAAAATGAAATTAGAAAAAAACTGTATTTATAAGGGCATCAAAAAAGAATAAAATACTTAGGAATAAATTTAACAAAGAGATGTGAAACTTATACTCAAAACTACAAAACATTGCTGGGAAAAGTTAGAGAAGACCTAAATTAATAGAAAGAAACCCCAAGTTTATAGAAAGATTAATATTGCTAAGATGGCAGTACTTCCCAAATAGATCTATAGATTAAATGTGATTTGTATCAAAATTCCAGCTAGGATTTTGCAGATATTGACAGGCCAATCTTAAAATCATATGGAAACTCAAGGCACCTGGAATAGCCAAAACAATCTAGAGAAGGACCAACAAAGTTGGAGAACCCAGATTTCCCAATTTCAAATTTTAATGCAAAGCTATAGTAATCAAGACTGTGCAGCACTGACACAAGGATGGTTGGTTTTCAACAAGGGTGCCAAGACAGTTCAATAAATAGTATCTTCAACTAATGGTGCTGGGACAACTGGGTAGCCACATACAAAAGAATGAAGTTGAATCTCTTTCTCACACCATACACAAAAGTTAATTCAAAATGGGCCATATACTTAAATGTAAAAGCTAAAACTGTAAGATTCTTAAGAAAAATATGTGAGTAAATCTTCATAACTAAGTTGGGCAGTCTTCTTAGATATGACACTGAAAGCACAAGAAACAAAAGAAAAAAATGACAAATTGTACTTCATCAAAATTAAAAGCTTTTGTACATGAAAGGACACTATTAATAAAGTGAAATGACAACTCATAGAACAGGAGAAAATGACTGCAAATCATGTATCTGATAAGGGTCTAGTATCCAGGATATATAAAGAACTCTTACAACTCAATAATAAAAAGAAACATAACCCAATTAAAATTGGGCAAAAGACTTGAATAGACATTTCTCCAAAGATATACAAATGGCCCAACAAGCACATGAAAAGATGTTCAACATAATTGGTCATTAAGGAAATGCAAATTAAAACCAGAATGAGATATCATTTCATACCCACTAGGATGGCTTTAATAAAAAATGAACGAGATACTGAAACACGCGACAACTTGGATGAACCTTGAAAACTTTATGCTAAGTAAAAGAAGACAGACAACAAAGGTCACGTATAATACGATCCCTTTTATTGATATATTCAGAATAGGCAAATCCATAGAGACAGAAAGTAGATTCGAGTTTACCAGGGGTTAAGAGGAGCTGGAAGTGAGGAGTGATTCCTTAACAAGTATGGGGTGTTTTATGGGGTGATGACAGTTTTGAAATTAGAAATAGCTGGTGGTTGTGCAACGTTGCGAATATACTAAATATCACTGCATTGTACCATTAAAATGGTTAATTGTATGTCGTGTGAATTTCACCTCAATTAAAAGAAATAAGACAAATTGCAGAGACACATACAGAATGAAACCATGGTGCGCTCAAAACAGTATATACATTGCTTAGAAACACAGGTATCCCCTGACTTTCAAAAGTTTGCTTTCTAACACTTTGCTTTTACAAAAGACCTACATTAGTACCCGTATTTACTAACCAAAAGAAACCCAAAGAGGATTTTTGCTTTTAGGAAAAAGGCAAAAAGTGAAAATAGCATTCAGCGTTTGTTTTACAGGGAGCCATTGTAGAGGCATCAGCGCATCCCAAGCAGCGAGAGTGGCACGGCCAAGCTCCTTCCCCAGGACTGCACTCAGCATCTCAGCATCAGACCACCAGAGCTTTAAACTGTGTGAGCATCTGTACTTTATCTTGATTTATTTTGTGCATCCATTAGCAAGATGTCCTAAGGTAATTTCTTCTTCACTTTACACCATTTCTGCTTGTGAAAGGTTTCATAGGAACACCTCTACTTTCAGATAGTAGGAGGAAGCTGGTACATATATATTTGGTAAAAGTATAAATCTATGGGAAAGAAAAATGACAAAAAGAGGATAGTAGTTACCTGGAGAAGGGTGGTGAGGGACTTCCCTGGTGGTCCAGTGGTAAAGAATCCGCCTTACAGTTCAGGGGACGCAGGTTCGATCCCTGGTCGGGGAACTAAGATCCCACATGCCACAGGGCAAATAAGCCTGAGCACCACAACTACTGAGCTCATGTGCCTCAACTAGAGAGCCCGCGTGCCACCAACTACAGAGCACACGCGCTCTGGAGCCCGCATGCCACAACTAGAGAGAAGCCTTGCGCCACAACAAAGAGCCCGCGCCGCAATGAAAGATCTCTCATGCCACAACTAAGACCCAACGCAGCCAAAAATAATAATAAATAAATAAAATAAATAAATAATTTTTATAAAAGGGTGGTGACTATGTGGGTGTTTGTTGCGTTATTCTTAATATCTTATTGTAAGTTAGAAATATTTAAAAACAAATACAGCTTAAGTAAGTCAACTTTTAAACTTTAAGTATAATATAGGCAAAAAAAATGAGTGTAAAGTTTGATAAAGTTTCACAAACTCAATACAACTATATAACCAACTGCTAGGTCAAGAAACATAATACCACCAGCACTGCAGCAACCAGCCCCTTGCAAGGGTTAAGCACTGTACTGACTTCCAACACCACCCAAAGGAGTATATTTTTCATAATGAACACCTCAAGTGTAAGAAAGGGGTGGGGATTTGGGATGGAAATTTTCTACTTGCATTTTACACCTTTCTATATTGTTTGAATTTTTCCCTTTATTTTTTTCATAACTCTATATGGACAAACCTCAATACCTTGACTGGAAGATTTTCTTCCTGCTGATTCTTGATGATTTTTTTTTTTTTTTTCGGGGCGCAGGCCTCCCACTGCCGTGGCCTCTCCCGCTGCAGAGCACAGGCTCCGGACGCGCAGGCCCAGCGGCCACGGCTCACGAGCCCAGCCGCTCCGCAGCATGTGGGATCCTCCCGGAACGGGGCACGAATCCATGTCCCCTGCATCGACAGGCAGACAGACACTCAACCACTGAACCACAAGGGAAGCCCCTCTTGATGATTTTTATCTCTACTTCACTCTGCTTCCCATTGCCCTTGCCACTCCCCAAAACTTGTCATCACAAGGCATTGTACTCTCAAAATCAGAAGTGCCTTCCTTCCAGGGTCTCATCATGGCCAATGCCTTGGTACTTCTATTTCCTAGGTTTTTAATCCCATCTTTTTCCAGTCCATTAGTGCCTCTCCTAGACACACACACACACACACACACAAACGCACACAGAGGAATGATGCTAGTTATTATTTCCCTAGTGACAGAAGAATAAACAAAAAGACAAATATGACGAACATTTTAATAAAGGTATGCCAGTCAGTTACCAAAGGAGTCTTCCTAGAGTAAATCCCATCCCCTTGAGGAGGGAATGTACTTTACCCTCTCTTCAAAATCAGTAGAACCCTATCAAAGTAAAATGATAGATTATACCTCGAGAAACCTCCCAGTAGCTGATGGCCTTGCCCAAACTCTTCATAAAATCATGGTGCTATGTTCTGAGATCTAAAGTTTTTATTTTTATTTTTTATTTTTTAACATCTTTATTGGAGTAAATTGCTTTACAATGGTGTGTTAGTTTCTGCTGTATAACAAAGAGAATCAGCTATACGTATACCTATATCCCCATATCTCCTCCCTCTCGAATCTCCCTCCCACCCTCCCTATTCCACCCCTCTAGGTGGTCACAAAGCACCGAGCTGATCTCCCTGTGCTATGTGGCTGCTTCCCACTAGCTATCTATTTTACATTTGGTAGTGTATATATGTCCATGTCACTCTCTCACTTCGTCCCAGCTTACCCTTTCCCCTCCCCGTGCCCTCAAGTCCATTTTCTATCTATGTCTGCATCTTTATTCCTGTCCTGCCCCTAGGTTCTTCAGAACCATTTTTTTTTTTTTGATTTCATATACATGTATTAGCATACGGTATTTGTTTTTCTCTTTCTGACTTACTTCACTCTGTATGACAGACTCTCGGTCCATCCACCTCACTACAAATAACTCAATTTTGTTTCTTTTTATGGCTGAGTAATATTCCATTGTATATATGTGCCACATCTTCTTTATCCATTCACCTGTCAATGGACACTTAGATTGCTTCAATGTCCTGGCTATTGTAAATAGTGCTGCAATGAACATTGTGGTACATGACTCTTTTTGAATTATGGTTTTCTCAGGGTATATGCCTAGTAGTGGGATTGCTGGATCATATGGTGGTTCTATTTTTAGTTTTTTAAGGAACCTCCATACTGTTCTCCATAGTGACCGTATCAATTTACATTCCCACCAGCAGTGCAAGAGGGTTCCCTTTTCTCCACATCCTCTCCAGCATTTACTGTTTGTAGATTTTTTTTTATTTTTTATGGTACACGGGCCTCTCACTGTTGTAGCCTCACCTGTTACAGAACACAGGCTCCGGACGTGCAGGCTCAGCGGCCATGGCTCACGGGCCCAGCCACTCTGCAGTATGTGGGATCTTCCTGGACTGGCGCACGAACCCGTGTCTCCTGCATCGGCAGGCAGACCCTCAACCACTGTGCCACCAGGGAAGCCCTGTTTGTAGATTATTTGATGATGGTCATTCTGACCAGTGTGAGGTGATACCTCAACATAGCTTTGATTTGCATTTCTCTAATGATTAGTGATGTTGAGCATCCTTTCATGTGATTGGTGGTTATGGATTTGGGGGTGGGAGGAATGGGCAAAGGTGATCAAAGGGTACAAAACAAACTTTCTGTTGTAAAATAAGTAAATTCTGGGGATCTAATGGGCAGCATAGTGACTATAGCTAACAATATTGTATACTTGCAAGTCGCCAAGTTCTCACTACAAAAAAAAGGTAAATATGTGAGGTGATGGGTGTGTCAACTAACTTTATTGTGGTAATCATTTTGCAATATATATGTGTATCAAATCCTCACATTGTACACCTTAAACTTGCACAATGTTATATGCCAATTGTATCCCAATAAATCTGGTGGGAGGGAAGACTGTTCTCAGAACCATTTTCCCTGTCACTTACTCCCATACCAATTGGTGCCCTTTTTCTACAGGACCTTAGGTCTGTTCTGAGCCACACCGCAGTGTGGATGCCCTGAAGTGGGAGGGAGGAGAGGGTTTCTGACACATTCTGTGTCGTCTGTGTTTACATACCTAAACATCGGGGTCAAATGGTACCCAACTTGTAGATATACTGCAGGAAGACTTGGAGGATGGACACAGAGGTGTGGAGAAGGAACAAGGGTGGGAGCACACTGAATAAGCCTCTTGGGTCCTCCTGGTGGGAGGACCTCAGACACTGCCAGACCACCCAGCACTGCAAAGTCCTTCACACCTCGCCCCTAACCTTGGTCTGAACTACCACGCAGGGCAAGGGTCACGGCTTCCCCCGTCACACCCGCATTCCCTGATTTGCAATATTACCCACAGCCTCCATGTTGTCATTCAATTCAGAGAAAGCCTTTCAACAAGGCCACAAAGGTCAGAGAGATGACTTGAAACTCTGGGGAAGGCGGAGTTCCCGTTTCCTGACTTAACATCTGCCACTCAGTCTGAGGCTCCCTTTCTTCCTCTTAGCTTTAGAGAACAAAAATTATTGAATAGCCCAGGGCTAAGGGTAGTGAACAATCTCATTACATCTTCTCTGCTATCTCTTCTCAGAATGCATTTCCTAGTCAATATTCTTGCAACAAATCATTTTTAATTTGAAAGTCACACTCCACCATAAAACATACAAATATTAGGAGGCTAGGCAGGGAATTGCTATGCTAAGCATATTGTAAATACAAGAATTTTTCCCCTAATGCAAGAGGAATAAATTATCAATTTATCTTCCCATGGCTGTCTCATCTGGTTATAAATGATAGCAGAGCTTTAACTAAATATAAATATTTAAGTTCATTAAAGAGCTAAGATTTCATCCAAAAACAAAAACAGAACCTTGGAAAGCTGAGA
The DNA here is from genome assembly GCF_003031525.2 of Neophocaena asiaeorientalis asiaeorientalis. NCBI lineage: Eukaryota > Metazoa > Chordata > Mammalia > Artiodactyla > Phocoenidae > Neophocaena > Neophocaena asiaeorientalis. The sequence goes on from NW_020185336.1 coordinate 5,792,461, forward strand.
CTTTTGTCGCATCTCAGTAAATACAAATAGAGTACAAATTGATTTAAATTAAACAAAATCATATTTAAATGCTGCTTGAAAGTTGATTTTAAAAAATTAAGTGGGGCTTCCCCGGTGGCTCAGTGATTGAGAATCCGCCTGCTGATACAGGGGACACGGGTTCATGCCCCCGTCTGGGAAGATCCCACATGCCGCGGAGCGGCTGGGCCCGTGAGCCATGGCCGCTGGGTCTGTGCTTCCGGAGCCTGTGCTCCACAACGGGGGAGGCCACAACAGTGAGAGGCCCGCATATCGCAAAAAAAAAATAATAAAAAAAATAAAGTAAACTTAACAACTTGAACAAAGATGAAAATGACCTTTGACTTTTTTCTACTTAATTACAATTAGGAATGAAAATAGTTATTCCCTTGCAAATAATTGCTAACATTCTATGGTGTTTAATTCTGCAAATTATTAATATTTGAACGTCATTTTTCATAGCCTAATTAGGAGGAATGAAATGTATTTTAGGGTTTATTTTCTGCATAGTTAGGGAAACTAGTCTGAAAGATACCCCACAAGTGAGTTTGGATAACAGGAAATCAGTGTCTTAAACTCTGAATATGAGTGTGGGTGTGAGTGTGTGTAAATGTACACTTTTATGTTAGGGGTGAGTGTATATAAATAAATTATCTCTTCCTTCCCCTAAATTCACCTATAAGCCAACTGAGATCCAGAAAACGCCAGTGGTTCTCACACAATGTACAACGTGGAACTCAGGTAGCCACTTCACAATGCAACTTTCATCGTTCAGTTTTCTCTTAACCTCCTTTTATTTTCATTTCTACCTAACATTTAACATTTTTAATAAAAACAAAAGTGTCAACTCAAAGTCAAGTAGAATCCATGTGAAAAAAATCTAATACACTTTTGCTTCAATAAGTTATAGCTCCTTTGCCCTCAAATGAATATGTCAGTGATCCAGCTTTCATGGAAGCAACAAAACTCAATTCAGAGAGACCCATATCTTATTTTGAACATCTTAAGAATGCTCCATGTGTATATGAAGTAGGAGGGCGGGAAGAACCTGGAGGTAGAACCTGACTGATAGCTGGAGGGTCTCAGGTGAGTCGTGGCCACCCCAAGTCTCAGATTTCCTGTCAATAAAATAAAAGGATGGACTAGAAAATACCAGGTGGGTTATTTACCCTAAGCCTATATGAAAGGCTGCAAAATCAACCAGCAAGTATCAATTACAGTTGAGGAAGAAAAACTGAAGGATAAGAGACAGAGAAGCAGTCCTGGGTGTCAAGTATGAGGAATGAGGCGAGGCTATAAATGAGGTACCTCGGGCAGATGAGTCAAAGGGTCATGGAATGGATGGAGGGAACAGCTTTGGCAGAGAGAACAGGAGTTCTGGTTTTGTGTGGCCCTGGATGCGTAGCACAGAGGGCTCATAACATTCCTACCAATTCCCACATCCGCCTTGAAACCTCTGGCCAATGTAAACTGTAACAAAGTCTCCTAGTAACAGTAGGAAATGCTAACCTTAGGCTCCATTGATTCACACATAACATGCTGTCCTCGTCTTTGATCACTTTGTGTGTTGGTTATATAACATTTTCTATGTGGATTTTTTTTGTCTTTCCCAATTGGATTATGAGCAAATTACAAATAAAGGTTGTATTTTACACTAGGAAACTATTAGGGTACCTCATAAAGGTATTTTATAATAGGCACTTAAGTATTTCTTTATAAATAACTAAATAGGTGAATGAAAGGAAGAAAATGCAAGACATAATTTAATGATTCATCCATTTAAAATCCAGTCATACTTTTATTGTGCACCTATTATGTGTCAACCATTGGCTTAGATGCAGGGGATAAAGAAATAAACCACAAAAGAAAAGTCCCTATCCTAAGCATCTCACTCTATATGGAGCACATAGTCAAGCAAACATACCATTATGATGCAATGTGACCAGGGTCATACCTGGACGAAGTGAGAATGGAAAATTAGGAGTGCCCAGTTTCTTCCTGGGGAGACCAGATGCGGTTGTCAGGGAAGGCTGCACAGAGAAGGTACCTTTTTCTCCCTGAGTTTTGAGGTATAATTAGGAGTTTTCCAGAAGAAGGACAAGGAACGGAAAGAATTTCACAGTGTAGAAGTGTGTGATACAACCCATTAAGCATGTCTCTATTCCAGAATCCCTGTGTTTAAAGTGGTGAAAATGAAGTTGCAAAATAAACAACAGCCAAACTAGGAAGGGTCTTAGGTGCCATAATAAGAAAATCGTAATTTCACAGGGTGATGATTTCTAAACTACTGAATTTTACAGACCAGTAAATTCCAAAGACATTTTAAGATGACCAAGTCTTTATTTTGTCTAATTGAGTCAGTTTTTCTCAAACTTGCATTTACAAATACCAGCATTTCATAAAGGAAAGGAACTTTTTGTTAATGCCAAAAAATGTATAAAGGACATAATCCCAGAACAAGTTCTTTAAATGAGTAAATTTATTTCTATGAAAAAAATATCAGTAATTATCTTACTTCTCCTTTTACTTTGATACATTAAAACTTTTATCACAGGTTGGTGCTCATTTCATGAGCTTGAATCCTAGAACCTCAGACGTAGCTAATGAGGAACTAAGGAAAAACTTCAAGAGAATTATACAAACTTCTTTGTTTCTAAATAAAAATAACTCGTATTTCATTTGGACCATTAGCCACGTGTTTCACACACACTTTAAAATTTCATATAATTGCGTACTTCACTGTCTTAACAATGTGGGGACTGGGATGTCGAAGGGGCATTAATTGTGTGGTGATAGTTATATTGAGGGCAGCACACCCAAGGGAGCTCATATGTGGCTTCAGGTTTCACATTTGCTACTAAATTTCCTCACTGAGGCAGAGAAAGGCATTCCAGAAAGTCACCTCAGACTCCTCAGAGAATGCTATACTTAAATCATTCTGAAAATAACTTGAAAATATAACATTTTAAATAATTTTTAGACTAAAATCTGGATGATTATACTCCCAGACTAACTTGATTTGTTTATTGGTTTATTCATTTAGCCGATTAATTCCACAGAGGAGCCCAAGTAGCCATACTTCAAGGGATCTTGTATTTTTATGATTAATGGTGACATGTAACCCCAAATCAAAGAAATGCTAAGTGATGGATGAAATTCTAAAGCTTTACAAGTTCAGTCCACTTGGAATTCGCATCAAAATGTACAGAGGCATATCCCAGGCTCACGCTGAAACTGCTAAATTGGGCAGTAAATCTCATGAGAGTTCAGCACATGAAATCCCTGGTATTTCCTGCTTTTAATTTGTCTAGAAATACTTCAAGGATAGCTTTTCTTATCATATTTCAGAACATGCCTTTGTAAAACAGAGACACATAGAAGAGATTTGCTTTGTGTTAATAAGGTTGCTTCAACTTTGGCTCACGATTAGTTGTTATTTTTTAATAAATTTATTTATTTTTATTTTTGGCTGCGTTGAGTCTTTGTTGCTGTGCATGGGCTTTCTCTGCTTGCGGTGAGCGGGGACTACTATTTGTTGTGGTGCAGCGGCTTCTCTAGTTGCAGAGCACGGGCTCTAGGCACGCAGCCTTCAGTAGTTGTGGCACGTGGGCTCAGTAGTTGTGGCACACGAGCTCTAGATCACAGGCTCAGTAGTTGTGGTGCACGGGCTTAGTTGCTCCGCGGCATGTGGGATCTTCCCGGACCAGGGCTCGAAACTGTGTCCCCTGCATTGGCAGGCGGATTCTCAACCTCTGTGCCACCAGGGAAGCCCCAGTTGTTATATTAAGGCCAATTCATGTATTCCTTAACCAAAGGGAAATGGAGACCTCCTCACAAACAGCTAGCTGGGTAAGACAATTAAAGACATTCTTTAATTTAAAAAGAAAATAAAACTATTCACAAATCCAAAGTTTTATCATATAACAGAAATTCATAGAGACAGAAACACCATTTTCAGTTGGAAGAACTAAGCAGTTAACCCCCAACGTCACCAAGCTCTTCATATTCAGCTTACAGTGTTTTTAAAAAAATCCTTCCCACCTCCTATTTTCCTTTCTCCATGTGGACACCTAAAATGTCGAAATTTATTGACCCTGCAACCCTTACCTGGTGTCCCAAGTGATATGTGCTCGTTTTTCTTTGTCCAGTGGTTTATTCCTTTGAAAGGAAACATGAGTAATCTGAAAACACGCAAGGAGAGGCATGAGATGAAGAATGAATGACAAAGCACCTCAGCATTCATGTTGATAATGTACTTGACTAATTAGTAAGCTTAACCCCCATTTTTTTCAAACATTACTGGGGTATAACCTGGGGTTTGGCAAACATGTGTTGTTTTTTCAGTATGCCACTGGTGCTAAGACTTTGCTTACAAATTCTTTCCGTTTGCCCTCTCTAATCTTAGAAAAGTTTTGAAAGCCAAAGTGTATTCTATCTATGCAATGGCTGTTTGGGGTTTTGAGGGAAATCTCATCTTCCTGTAATCACTGCTCCACCAAATCAATGATATATTTTCTCCATAAAAGTAAATGCAGTGATTATTTTTCTTAACGCTGTTATTCTTATCCCAATGGTCTCTTGACATTTGAGTCCCAGATTGATCAGTTCTATAAGAAGTCATTTACTTTGATTTAGGGAATATAATGGATTGGATTACATGTGCCAAACTAAGTGACTACTTTCTCTGCCTAAGATCTATTTACATAACAGCATCAGTGGTTAAAGGGGAGCATTGCCAGTCACATATGAAATCTCTTAATTTTCCCTTCAGGTAAAACACTTTACTAACTCAAGAAGACTCTTAAATTATTTTCATCTTTTATAATACGAGAGCCCACATCCTCTATCTGGGGATGAGAGGGGAGATTGGAGATACACACAAACACACAGGCACATAAATTTTTATAATAGCATTGTGCTTTTGTTTTAGGCAAACACACTAGGATACTTTCTATTTGTATAATGCAAAATAATGCCTATGGCTCCACTTCTATCAGTTTTCTCTCCTACTCAACAAAGATTATGCCTATAGTTCCTACTTTGCTCCAGCTTAAGCTGTTAAGGACTGAGACTTTCCCAAGGCACGAAAAATCTTATTTTCATATCCATTTCTGGTGCTCAGAGTAACTTGCCGAGCACGTCAGCATTCTGTGCTCTGCCTTTCAGCACCTTTGCTCTTTAGAGTTGAACGAAAAGATATGACAGTTTACTGAAGGCTAGACCTTGGTCCTAATGAATTTATTAACTGTTCTATGGAAAACAATTATGCCAGTCTCTTGTTGGCAAACAGTAAGTATCTCAGGGAAATAAGGATCTGGTTGTCTTCAGACAAGGGCAGTTTCATGTTCTGCAGGACCTGAAGCTGATACCATTTGGAAGGCCACTTTTAAGAAAAAAGAATATAAAATCACAACATTAGGTACAAATTAGGTACATTTTAGAATAAGAGAAGCAATCACAAGAAATCTGGAGAGTCTTGGAGATTTCTTGGGAGATCTCTTGCCAGAAATGCTTACATGAAAGGCTTTCAGACTGCTCTCTGGCTGCTTCTTCCCAATTCAAACACCACTAGCCGCTCCCAGCAACCTCTATAACTCCTGCAAGTGAGAGGCTCTTTATCTTTTTATGAAGAAATCATCAGAAATAATATATGATTGTTTGCAGTTCTTCCTGACCTTTACAGGCTTTTGAATTTGGGGATGGGCCAAACTACTTGAATTGCGAACATTGACTATTAATGCCTCTTCAGCATTTTATGAGAATACAACCTACTGTGAGAAAAGGATGGTAGAAAATCTCTCTTAACAGGGCAGTTAACAGATTTTGCTTCCCTACCAATAGAATAACCATTTTTGAATTTAATAACCAGTTTTTGGTGCTTAGCCATCTTTTGAGAGACAACCTTCCTGCTAGAGAGATTATAAAATTAACAATTGCTTTACACCTAGTAATATGGTTTTATTATGAGAGTTTAGTGGTGGCTTCAATAAAGTCTGGCTCTGCTATGCAAATATTACCACAAAGATGGACCTCTTTGATTCTAAAAACTAAAATCAACCATTCTACAACCAAAGTTATATCTATCTATCTATATACATATATAGAGATATAGTTTTATAATTCTCCCCAACTTGTAATTGGCTTATAGCTACTTATTTCCACATAGCAAGTCTCTCCATTTACTTACTTTGAAAAACGTTTTGTAACATATTTATTTTGGAAGATATACCAAGAAGCTACAGCTATCAATATCTGGGGACATAAAAAACTGTCGATGAATATCAGACACAAATCATTGTAGCTTTATAAAAAAAAGGGCTGGATTTTGGAAACACATTTATCCATTTGTGCATTAGGGTAGATTCAAAATTGGTTTTGATGAAGACTCTTGGCTCTGCCCGTGAGAGTTCTCTGTATCATAGGTGACTATGAATGCAAGCATGTATCCTTGTGAAACCCTTAATTTTCATAGAAGTCTGCCCACCTCTACAACTCACACACACACACACACACACACACACACACACACACACACACAGAAACTTGGCTGAATGTTAAGCCATATGGTTCTTCTCTTGTATATAGTGTGACCAACTATAGCAGGTTGCCTGAGACTGTCATGGTTTTAGCACTAAAAGACCTGCATCTCAGAAAGCCCCTCTGTCCCGGGCAAACCAAGACAGTTAATTACCTTTCTTATATGACAACACAGACATGTTGTAAAATAAGTCCTCCTCCTTGCTGCTAAAAAATCCAGATTGGAGATTAGATATAAAAAGTCCAGATTGGTGCTGGGTTCTTAGCCTAGAACTTCCAAACCCTTGGAAGTCCACAACTTCTTGAAATTGTAGTTAAAATTTCGTGCACCTGGGCATTTTCTGTTGGAAGACCTACATTTTCATCAGATTTTTAATGTAGTTCATCTTAAAAAAAATTAAAGAAATGGTGTCTGTGGAGGATTGCTTGAAAGATGTGTGACCCGTTATTTGTCTAAATGCTCTGTTTTGCTTCATTGTGCTTTGGATGAGGTCATCAGTTATTAGAACAACCCAGGGATGTTTGCCTCTGTAAGGAAGCTAACAAGGACATTGTTTATTATGCCATGTTGCCCCTTGTATAAGAAGCCTTGGAAGGAAATATTTGCCTCGTCTTGCTATCAAAATTCATTTTCTTCTTCTGAGTGATTTTGCTTTTTCTCTTGTGGATTGATAACTGACCACATTTCCCTCTTCCTATTGTCCTCTAGACATCTTAGAAAGAAATGTAGGGTCTGCCCATAGAAAGTATATAGCACTTCATAGTATGGATCTTTGTGTTAAATACACCCCTGGTTGTATTTTCTGTACCTGACCTTGTTTTCCCTTTGTCTCATATTTCTCACCTACTTTTAATATTTATTATTCCACCAATTAGGAATTAGATTTGGCTGTGAGCATGAGGAATTCCTTAAATAGATGCTTAAACAAGTAGAGTCTTATTTTGCTCATATAAAAATGAATCTTTTGTTCAGGAGAGAAGGAGATTTTCCTTCCCACAATTGTTGTCTTGTGCTCTCAAGATGGCTATTCTACTCTGGTACTGAATCCTCATTCCAAAAATGAAGAAGAAACACATATGTCAAAAGGCCTGTACCATTTCTGCTTATTTTCATTAGCCAGAACTTTATCATATGACCAACCCTACCTGGAAGGAACACTGGGAAATGAATTTGTTTTGCTGGGTGCATTGCCATGTGAACAAAATCAATGTTTGATTTAGAAAGCATAGGAAAATCACAACAAGCAGTGACCAACACAATTATCTTCTAGAATTTTATGTTATCTTTATAAGCTACCTTAAGTCTCTTTGGGTCTGGAGGGTCATAATAACAAATTAGATAAATCAAATTACAATAGGCTACTGCAAAAGTTTCTCAGATAGTTTCTGATATGATATAATTACAACTCAGGTGTATGAGGTATAATTCCTGACTTATCTGACTTCTAAATCAAAATCTAAACACTGTTTTATTGCTAGAATTTGGGGCACTCCAGCAAAATTTTATATAGAGTTCCTATTCTTATTTAACTGTCAAAGAAAGGGATCCATTTCATCATTCATGTTGAGTATCTGCCTTATGCCAGGCACTGTGCCGAGTTCTGGAAACTTGACAACTAAGAAGTTTCAGTCAGTTCCTAGCCCCAAGATGTACAGTTAAGGGCTTCCCTGGTGGCGCAGTGATTGAGAGTCTGCCTGCCGATGCAGGGGACACGGGTTCATGCCCTGGTCCAGGAGGATCCCACATGCCGCGGAGCGGCTGAGCCCGTGAGCCGTGGCCGCTGGGCCTGCGCGTCCGGAGCCTGTGCTCCGCAGCGGAAGAGGCCACAACAGTGAGAGGCCCACATACTGCAAAAAAAAAAAAAAAAAATGTACAGTTAAGTAGAAGGATCAGGGAGCAAACCCACAATTGTGGCAGTGTTTGATAAGTGATACAGTGGGTGCACACACATGGCACTCTGAGAGCATGAGGAGGGACCATAAGCTGCCTGGGATGGGAAGAACAGGGGAGACATTCTGGAGGAAGTGACACTTGACCTGGAGGATGATTTGAATTAGCACATAGAAGTGGATTACCAGGCTGATGGGCATAAGTGGAGGGGATTTCCAGGCTGATGGGGATTTCCAGGCTGACGTGCATATGTGGAGAGGATGCAAGTAGCCCTGAAATATGCATGAGGTAAGAGTAAGAGATGATACAGAAGCGTTCCAGATGCCAAAAGACATTACACTAAGCTAAGGAGTTTGGATTTTACACTACAGATAATGGAGAAAGTAGCAAAGATTTTTTTCTTTGAGTCACATCCATATCTGTGAATATTAAAAAGGCTACTATGCCAGCTGTGCACTTAATGGATTAGAGACAAGAAGGGTTGGGAGGTTGTTACAAAGGTCCAACCAAGAGAAGCTGAGAGGTTGAAGTAGGACAGTGTCTGCGGGTGGAGAGGAGGGAACAGAATTGAAAGCTGTTAGGATTTAGACTTCTCAGGACTTAGGACCTGATGACATAAAATAGATGAGTGTTACTAGGAGTTTAGAGTAATCCCACCTCCAGGTTCATGGCTTTCTAAGTCAGGCATCTTGGTCCAGGTTGATCTCATTTACCAGGAAAGAGAATACAAGGTAAAGAGCTGGCAGGGAAGGGTGGGGTAGAGAGGAAATCTCAAAAGATGGGTTTCAGAAAGAGAAGAAATGAATTCCACTTTTAATATGTTGGAGAAAGCTCTGAAAAACCCATGTGGAATTGCTTAGAGATAGTCAGAATTCCATTTCTTTCTGATTTCTCCAGGAGCTTCCTATGGCAATTACCCCTCCCTTCTTTATTTCCATCCTCACCTTCTCTGTAAGCTCCTTTCCTGTAGCTAGGAGCCACAGTCCCAGCATGGTTCCCATCCCCATCTCCAGCCTCACCTCAACCATTCTTTATTCTCTCTTTCTGTGCTCCAGTCACACTGCACTGCCATTTGGTTCCAGATATGCACCCTCCTACCTCAGGGCCTTTGCATAGGCTTTATACTATGCTTGAATGCTCTCTTCATTCCACTTTCACTTGGCTAATTCCTATGCATCCTTCCTTAAACACATAGGCAATCCTTGTTTTATAGTCTCAGAGCACCTGATATGCCATGTTTTATCTGATTATAATTGTTTAGAATTAATATTTTGTGTCTGTTGTTCCTGGTGGACTTTCACTCCATGAGAGTCAGGGCCTTACATTGCACGGAGCTCAGCTAAAACATTCTGTAGGGGAGCTTCCCTGGTGGCGCAGTGGTTGAGAGTCCGCCTGCCGATGCAGGGGACACGGGTTCATGCCCCAGTCTGGGAAGATCCCACGTGCCGCGGAACGGCTGGGCCCGTGAGTCATGGCCACTGAGCCTATGCATCCGGAGCCTGTGCTCTGCAACGGGAGAGGCCACGACAGTGAGAGGCCCGCGTACTGCAAAAAAAAAAACATTCTGTAGGTACTTACTGATTAACTGGTGATGCACAAGTCTTTACCGTCTTAAAAAAATGAAAATAACTTCTTTCCAGCCCCACATTCATCTTTAGCCTCTTCCACCTATTTCTCCTTTGTTTACCATTGAGCATCTTGGAAGATGGTCTAGTGCTTGACCTATGGGATCTGGTAAATCATGCAGAACAGGAGTTAGGCAGAGAAGGCAAGCATAGACTAGGCAAAGAAAGTATGATAGAGGCCTGAACACTCCCCCAAACACAAAGAGTGTTCTACGTTCACTACTTTCATAACATCTTCTACCGTTTATTTTTCAACCCACGGCAATGTGACCTTGTATCCCTGTCCTTTCACTGAATCTTCTTGGGCAAATGTACTTGCTGAACTTCTCACCACGAAATCAGCCCACTGAGACTTCCCTGGTGGTGCAGTGGTTAAGAATCCTCCTGCCAATGCAGGGGAGCTGGGTTTGAGCCTTGGTCTGGGAAGATCCCACATGCCACGGAGCAACTAAGTCTGTGCGCCACAACTATTGAGCCCTCCTGCCACGACTACTGAAGACCATGCACCTACAGCCCATGCTCTGAAACAAAAGAAGCCACCGAATGAGAAGCCCTGAGAAGCCTGCACACTTCAACAAAGAGTAGCCCCTGCTCGCCTCAACTAGAGAAAGTCCGCATGCAGCAACGAAGACCCAACGCAGCCAGAAATTTTAATTAATTAATTAAAAATAAATAAATCAGCCGATTGACTTTCAATTATTAAGTGGACTCTTCTGCAGGCCTTAACACTGGCTTCTCTAACACCACCTCCTCCTATATCCCTCTTTCTCTGACATTCTCTCCCTTGCTCCTTCACTATCTTTGTTGCTTTGACTATCTAATAAATGTCAGCTTCTATCTTAGTCCCCTTAGATTCTCACTGTACACTGGGACAATCTTACTCATCCTCAAGATTTTGGCTGCCATCCATAAAATTTCCCATGGGAAGTTCCCATGAAATATGGGTCCACACAGGGGTGAGGTAAGGGATGAGATTAAAAAAAGGTCAAGCTTAGACGGAGATAAATTTGTAGGGTGGAGGCTTAGGAGATTGCCTGGTGGCCTCTGCTCCTTAGTGAAGAAGATAGGAGGTCTTCTCTTGGGACTGAGTGGCAGATGTGGAATAATGGGGCAAGGGGTAATGATACAGTGATGAGATGGAAGAGAATTAAAGAACCAGCTGCCCTGGGGTTCATATTATTCAGCTGAAGTACTACTCAAGCATGAGGAGGGTGGCCACCACTTGTCTGGGAGAGTTTCCTCTAGCGGTCCTGGGAAGCTGTGTGACTTAGTTGGAAGAGAAGCAAGAGCTGGACTCGCCAGGGCTGGGGGTTTGTATGCCAGGTTTTGAGAGCAAACAAGGGAAAAGGAAAATGACAATGCTGGGGAGAGGATAGGTGAGGATATGGAAGGTAGAGCATTAGTTGCAGAGGTAGAAAAAGGAGCTAGGAAGGCACTAGTAGACTAAGAGAAAATTAATGACCAAGGAATGACTAACTCCTATCAACCTGAAGGCTGCCCTTGGTGGATTTATCTCCATAAATAAAGAAAAAGGAAGAGGCAGAAACTCTCTTCCTTTTCTCAATTTAGCTTTCTCTCTTTTCTTGCATGTCCTCCTTATACAGCAGAATCATAAGAACAATGACACCATGAGCACCGGCCTTTGAATCAAATACATAGGCTCCTCTACCTATCATGTGACAGGTAGACAAGTTCTTTAACCTCTCTAAGACTAAATCTTCTCGGCTGGAAGCGATGATAATAAGTTTTTCACATATAAGGTCGATGTGAGAACATAGTGAGTCTATAGATAACAAAGCTCAGAAAAGGATGTGGCATATAGTAAGTGCTCAATAAAAGCTAGCTTTTATTATAACTAACATCAGGAGAAATTAATATTTGCTAAGGATTACCTTCTGAACATGAATTTTTAGACAATATTTCTATTGCAAGTTGTAGATTTTAATGGGGATTTTCTACCCTGAGAGTATAGTATATCCTTTGCTGAATTTGCAGAATATTTGAATTGGCCCTGAGTCATTGCCCCAAGTCTAGGTCTGAAATCTGTAATGCCCACTGGGCTTTTATTTCAACATTAGAATACAGAAAGCTTGAGATTTACAAGCTAGTAGAGAGACAAGCAGCTCTATTCTGAAACCATACTTCCTCGCCCAGGGGTGAAAATGTACATTCCTCATTTGTCAAATTAATGTCCCTGGCCTCCTGGCATCACTTCAGTGTGCCTTAAATTGGAGTTTTGGGTGGATAAGAATTGTCTTGAGCTAACTGCTTTTGTCAATCACTAGAACCAAGCAATTTCTGAATTTGCCACATCATCATGACACTGTATTCAGTTGTCATTCTTTATAACCCAATGAACAGGAAGACAGTTACCAGGTTCACTTGGGAGTCAGGCAGAGCTAGTGTCTAATTCTGATTATGCTACTTACTGGCTTGTGATTTCAAGCAATTTGCTTCATCTCTGTAAGCTTCAGGGTACTCATCTGTAAAATGGGATGATAATAAGAGTGCCTACTTCATAGACTTCTGGTGACTATCAATATATAATGAGATAAAGTATAAACACAATGTCTGGCACATAGTAATCAAAATATGTTAGCTATCAGTACTGTTTATTAATCTACGTCAAGCCCATTCGTGTTGTTTTATCCACCCAAGTGAAAGACTGACTGAAAAAAACACTAGCTGAGTTACACGACCAGTCTTACCCAAAAAGAAGTACAGGTATCAATATTAGCCCTCAAGCGAAAGACTTCAGTAGTTTCCAGTGAATCATCAAAAAAGAACATCATTTTCAAACCAAGTATGAATAAAACGTAAAGGTGTCATTTTACATGGCTTCTCACGAACAAGGTGGTGCCATTTCCATAAGTGGGTTCCGCAGTCTTTGCTGTGGTTGTGGCTGCCGTGGTATAAATATTGCTGTTGACGTTCCATGTCTGCCCCACTATCTTCAGGAAAACAGTACAAGAATCCTGAGACTGGGTGGGGATCCAGAAAGCAAGCTAATTCTGTCTCTACACTGGGGAACACCACCCTTTTTTTTGGTCATTTCGGTTTGGCAAAGATTTCTAGGTCTCTGTGGACCAAGGCTGGGTAGGACAACATTGACTGACGAGTCCTGCAGCACTGAAATTGTTCTTTGGGGAGCAGAGTGACAGGCTTGCCATCCATCTTCCCAGCCTGGACCTGGGAACTGATCCAACTTTAAAATATGACAAGGATATTCCCAAGCTGCAGCACTATAGCTGTTTAACAACTCTCAAGGATGAGCTCTTCTGCCTTGTAATTAACTATAATCCCTCTTCTTGGGGATTAAACTGCTTTCCTTTGTTCTTTCCTCCAGTAGAGATGGAGGGCAGAAATCTGGGTAGGCATGAAGGAGAGTGAGGAGGGGTAGCATACCTTAATGACAGTCCATTTCTTAAATGTTATACTTCTAGAAATTCTCAAATCATAGTGCTTTTTTCCAAAATATAATTTTCTTGGTTTCTTATGACTTATTTTTAAAAAACAATTACACTTGGACTTCCCTGGTGGCTATGGATCTCACCTAACTAGATTCTGTGTATTGTTCTAAAAGGCAAAATTAGTTTTTGATGTGTGTAAGTAATTGCTCAACTTCACTGGTAGTAAATTTATAGTTGAGATTTAATGGATCAAATCACATTTGATAGCAACAGTAAAAAAATTTTGGTATTCTAAGAATCTGTTATTATCTCAGCTAAATAAAATATTTACATAGGCTGGTTTCTGCAGAGCACAAAGTTTTCATTGATGGCTACTCCCTGTTTCTTCAAGCTCAGTAATACTCTAAGTGAGGCTACTCAACAGGAACCAAAGTTCCATTCATCATGCACATTTATTTAGTTCTATGGATTTAATTTCACATTTACATTGGCTTACTATAACTAAGCAGCAGAAATCCACCAAAAATTACTAAGACCTGGAAAAAAAAACTTCAACTCATAAACTAATATTTGGGTAAAATCTAGGCAACGCTTTTCTAAATAGAAGAAATGGGAATCCTTTTACTGACACCACAAAACTCAACCATCCTTATTGCAAGGTTTGGGAAAATTCTAGACTTAAAACACAGAGAGAAACAATCTACCTCAGAGTTCAAACACCTCCCTTCCACTTCCCTCTTCCGGAATAGTAAATTTAGTCCAGCAGCACTCACTAAGAGAGCTAGGCCTTCCAAGGTCAAGGTGGAACATCTGCTTGACTACTAATGGGCTATCATTCATCCTGTTTGTTCTGTGTATATTACAGTTTTGCAAACCTTCAAGTGAGATAGACAGTTGAAAGAAAGGGGATTTCACGATCTTCCTCCAGAAAACTTATTGGAGTCTTGAACAAACTTTACTGTACCAGAGATCCTTCTTTGGATCTAAATCCTTTGAGCAACAGTTTAAACCATTTCTAATAAGTCACAGTAATAACCCTGAGGACAAATAAGCCACATCCTTCCTGTACCTTACACCACAACTCTCCTTTGCCTGTTTTCTTAAGTTCAATTTGGTTTAGGAAATAAGTCCTACTGTTTCTACTTCTATCAGGAAGACGTGATAAGTAGACTGGAAAGCAGAGCCAACGTTGCTGTGCAGACTCCAGTTGCTCACATCGCCAAGGCACATACTCACCATCTAAAAATGTTTTTGCAAAAACATTTTACAATAGAAATTTCTAAGTGGTATATGCACACACTTTCCAATTTCTCCAGATAAATGGTTTTCACTTCCTTGTGTTCTTATCCAACGCTGGTCATAAGTGTGGCAAATGGTCTTATTTGAAAGTGACAGCAACAATATCTTCCATTCCACCTGCTCTTCTGCACGTGTCCTTGCCCCTTCCTCATCAAGGGGTAGAACCCCATTGCCCTCTCTTGAGTCAGGGCCAGGCTTGGTGACTCACTGATAGTCAATAGAACGAAGCAGAAGTGATGTTACACAACTTCTACAGCTGGACCACAACAGGTCATGCAGCGCACATCTGGTTCTCTTGGAATTCTCACCCTCCAGATGCTCCCTCAGAAGTTGCTCCTCTCACCCTCCATGTGGGAGCAAGCCCAAACTACATGTTAAGACCATGCATAGAAGCTGTGGCTGATCATTCTGGCTGAGCACACCCTTTGTGTCCTTCCAGCCCACGTGCCAGGAATCTGAATGAAGACTCCAGATAATTTCAGGCACATCTGATCCAGTCACTCCTGGTCATTCAAGTTTTCCAAGGTGAGAACCCAGACACTGTGGAGCAAAGATAAGCCATCCCTGCTCGGCCCTGCCTAATTCCTGGCCAGAAGAATCTGTGGGCATGTTAAAATGATTGCTGTTTTGAAGCTTTGAGATATTTGCTACTCAGCAATAGGTAACTGGAACAAAATGCACATGTGCTTTTCTTAGCTATAATTACAGAAGATGTATGATTTTAATGTTGATAACAGAGGAAGCTATACACATATGGAGGCAAAGCATAAGTGGGTAAACTCTGTACCTTCTCAATTTTGTTTTAAACCTAAAACTGCACTTTAAAATGTTTATATTTATTTTAGATCTCTTTTATTTTTACTCATTCCTTAATTTAGCACTCCTTTTTTACTATTAAAATCTATTTTTCTTCCTTTTCAGCTGTTTCCACTTTATTCATTTAGTCACAAGCATTCAATAAACACCTACTAGGTAGTATGTGCAGTGCTAGGCACTAGACAAACCTTCAAAAATGTGGGTCTAGGATCACATCTGACGCATGGGGCTCAGTGCCCAGTCTGCTCCCACCTATACCAGGTTTCTAGCGAAGTAAGATAAATATTAATATAAAAGATCGGTTATATTAAACTATAGGTCATGGATGAACAACTAGAAGCTTGAGAGTTATGCAGGGAGAAGCAGAATCAGGAACATGGACTGAGCCCATGAACTCCTTCTCTCTGTGTGAGTCCTGGGTGTTCCTTTCTTTATCAGCGGACACTCGTCTGCACTCCCTCCCTGTGTCTCCCAGAACTCCCTTGCGTCCAGAATTTAGATGGACTTAATTTCTCCTGATGAGATATATCGTATGTGATTCAGAAGGCTGAAGGGAAGAGCCCTGAGCTTAGCAGAGGTGACTGCAGTGGTCCCGTGGCTTTCTCCAGAAAATCACCAGTCCTAATGCTCTGACCCTGCCAGACCCTGTACCTACTCAGTGGCAGTTTTCTTCTATTCTGACCCCAGGTTTGGTAGTAACTTGGTAGTAACTTTCTGATTCCCTGAAAGCTGGTGAAGAACTTCAGGGCTAGCTGAATGCCTTCCTTGACCTTCCTGGGCCTTTGGTCTTCTGAACCTTTCAATGACGTTTCAAGCATCCAATTTCCTACAAAGTTTTCTTTTGTGGAGACTGAATATTCACTGATACACTGCTTCAGATTCCTGGAAACGACAGACAAGATATTTAAAAAATAATACTCCTACAAGGGTCATCAGCAGACCAGAAAATTTGAGTTATACTTGAACTATGGCATGCAGATGAGCTCAAATCTATAGAAAAACAAAACTGAAGGAAGCCATCATCTAAAAAACACGCATGAGAAGACTGCAGTGGAGGTGACAGTTGTGCAGGGGAGGGAGATCCGAATTTAGATTCACTGGGCACAGGGAGTGAGAAAATACATGGGACAATCATCAGGGTGATTGATAAGAGAGTTGGATCTGGTACCACTTGGCTCTCAGTCTCGCTTTTGTCTCCTGCTCTTGCTAAATCAGGTAACAGTAGTGGATATAACAGGCTAAAGCAGCAAAAATGGGCATGGAACATAAAGGGCAGATAACCAAGGTAACTGCTTGTCCCAAGGAGGAAATAGGTAGCCCCTACAAAGGCAACAAGCTACTAGTACACTTTCACGTCAGCTGCTTCTGCCCTTAACCCACAATTATCAGTGGTAACGTACAATAAGCAGAGCCAATATTCACAGAGCTGTAAACAGGGATTTTCAGATGCAAAGAAAAGCAGGCAACCAAGAATCCCTTAAATGTTTTAGGGAAGCCAATAAATGTCATAAAAGAGAGGGCCGAAACTCCATTAACAACTTATTCCCAAGAAAGAGGAGTTAATAGAGCAAAGAGGAGAATTTGACATAAGTAAAGTTAGTGTCCGAGAGCTTTAAGAGGACAATGTATCTGTGAAAAAGAAAAAACACCTGGAAATTCCCATAAATTAAATATTTCATTGATCATATTAAAAATACAATATTTAATCTAAATAGGAGAACATTCACAGCTAAAGGATAATTTGTTAATTTAGGAGGTCAATCCAGAAGGTCTCTCAGAGTGCAGCTTAAAAGGACAAAGTTGTGGAAACATGAGAGCTTTGTGAGAGGCAAGTGACAGACTCTGAAGTCCGACTCTATCTAATAGGAAATCCAGGAAGAGAACGGAGAGAATGGAGAGCAGGCTGGAGTGAGTAACCACTAAAATAAAATAAACTTTTAGCTTAAAGAGACTTGGTTTCTCAGACTTAAGCTATCACTGAAAGCTAAGCAGAAGAATTACAGAAATATAACACCTAGAAATATAGTGAAATTTCGAAGCTGCAGAGAAAATTCTCAAAGTTTTCAGGAAGAGCAAAATATATCATTAAAAAAAATCAGATTGGTAGCAGATTTCTTATTGGCAATGCCAAATGTAAGAAAACAGTGAAGAGTCTTATCAAAGTTCTAAAAAAAATATTTTTAATCTAAGATCTTATATTTTAAAAGCAACTGTGGAATTGTTAATACCAAACAATGCCAGACCAAATGGAATTCTAGAAAAAATGCATTTTCAAAGGCTAGGAACGGGCTTCCCCGGTGGCACAGTGGTTGAGAGTCCGCCTGCTGATGCAGGGGACATGGGTTCGTGCCCCAGTCCGGGAAGATCCCACGTGCTGCGGAGCGGCTGAGCCCGTGAGCCATGGCCGCTGAGCCTGTGCGTCCGGAGCCTGTGCTCCACAACGGGAGAGGCCACAACAGTGAGAGGCCCACGTACCACACACACAAAAAAAAAAAGGAATAGGGAAATAAAGTTGTATTTTTCATTAATAAAATGTATGGTCAATCCAGAAACTTCACACAGCAAACAATAAAACTTTAGCAATATAACACAAAATATGATAGAACTATAAGGAGAAATTAGTAAATACTCTATCATAACAAAGACTCTAGTATACCTCTCACAGAAATCAAAATACCAGGAGACTTATTATGTATTAAAAGACACAATCCACAGAGTGAAAAGACAATGTACAGAATGGGAGAAAATATTTGCAGATCATATATCTGATAAGGGTTAGTTAATATTCACAATATAAAAAGAACTCATACAACTCAACAATAAATAACCCAATTTTTAAAAATGGACAAAGGATATTTCTCCAAAGATGATATAAAAATGGTCAACAATAAGCACATAAAAAGATGCTCAACCTTGCTAATCATTAGAGAAACACAAATTAAAACCACAGCACAACAAAATATCATGTCATACCTATTAGAACTGCTATAAAAGTGAGAAAATAATTGTTAATGACAATTGAAATCCCCTTCACTGTTGGTGGGAATGTAAAATGGCATAGCTGCTATGGAAAACAGTTCCTCAAAAAATTGAAAACAGAATTACCATATAAACTTGCAACCTGACTTCCGGGTATACTTCCAAAATAATTGAAAGCAGGATCTCAAAGACATATTTGTACTTCCATTTTCATAACAGCAAAACACATTAACAGCCAAGAGATGGAAGGAATTCAAACATCCATAGAAAGATAAAAGGATGAGCAAAAAGTGGTCTATACATACGATAGCCTATTCACCTTACAATGGGAGGAAATTCTGACGTGTGACAACATGGATTAACCTTGAGAACATAATGCTAAGTGAATAAGCCAGGCACAAAAGGATGAATGTTGGAAGATTCCACATTTATGAGGTACTAGAACACTCAGATTTATAAAGACAGGAAGTAGAATGGTTGTTGCTAGGGGAAAGAGAGGGATGGGGAGTTAGTATTTAAGGAGTATGGAGTTTCAGGTTGGGAAGATGAAAAAGTTCTGGAGATGGATGGGAGTTATGGCTGCATAACAGTATGAATGTACTAACTATCACGGGATCATATACTTTAAAATGGTAAATTTTAAGTTATGTGTCTTTTATCAGAATAAAAATAAATTTTTAAAAAAGAAAAAGAAACCATGCATAAGGTTGGGAGCATACAGAAACAGAGAAGATTGCCTTGCTTCCCAGGTTATAGTCCCACTGCTTCCTGGAATTCTAGATGGCGACACCTCACAGAGGTTCCTCCACATCGCAGGTTTCCACAGTAGAGTGGAAATAACATGGAAAGTCAAGGCAGAGAGAAGTCTAACATGGTGTCTCCCTTAGTCTTGTTGAGAAGTAAAAGTTCCAGAGAAGCTCACTGGGTACCATATTTGAATTCTCCGCAGAGCATCTATAACTGTCTATTACTTTTCCCATTTGTCTCTCTGTGGGTTTGTCATCTGGCCTTTTCCACCAGCTGTAATCTTGCTGAGCCTGGGCAGTTTACTGTCCCCAGTATTTAGAACAGTGCTGGCCCTGAATATGGGCTCCAGGAATATTTGTTGGATGAATAAACATCTTGAAAATGAATCTTTATGCATATATGCAAGCATTTCTGTAAGACAAATTCCTGGAAATGTAACTGCTGGATCAAAGGGCTTATGCATCACACGTTTTGGTAGACATCACACGTTTTGGTAGACACACACATGCGCTGTGTCTGGAGACATCAGTGCGTTTGGGCTCATCCATGCATCCCCAGATGGTCCCAGAGTGCAACCAAGATGAAGAACTACTGCTTTAGACAAGCCTCTCTGTTGTCCCGCTATACATTAAGGTTCAGCTGCGTATGGTTTCCACATAAATGCTCCAGCCAATTCCTCCCCAATTATCTAATCTAGTGATTCATGAAACCTGGAGTCTTTTATTTATAAATGTTGACAATGGCATGTAAGAAGTAGGGAATGATCGTTTGCAGAAATTGTGTAGCTATCTAATGTTTAATTAATCTTCTTGAAATAAAGTTCATAATTGGTATGATGTATAAAGTTAAACACATGTCACCCATTTTGGCCTTTAATTCCTTACACGGATATGTTTATATAGGAATTGTGTGTGCAACTGTGACTGTCTCAGAGAAAGCCTTTGGGTAAAATCTGATTATATGGTCCAAAACCTGAATTTAGTTATGGACAAAGGAATGCCTTTGAAACCATCTTATTTTTGAACTTAGTAAGTGCATGACTCTGAAGAACAAAATTTTTAAATGCCTCAGTAATTAGATGGGTAAATAAATAACCAAAACATGTTAGTGTTTTATTAACAAATTTTAAGATGTGCAAGATGCAGTGTGTGTTATCCTAGTGAAGAAAAAGTGGACCAGTTATAAAGAGACAAGTAGACACAGGGAATAAGGAGCCAAGATAAAATTTATGAAACCTGGGATTTCCTGAAGAAGAAACTAGAGCTAATAGACAGTGGCAATAGTAAAACAAAAATATGAGAAACTGTTCTTGAGGGAAACTGGTATATTCACACACACACACACACACACACACACACACACACACACACACTTACACCTAAATAAATTCTGGGGGAAAAAACCTAGATTCAAAGGGAAAAAAAACCCACAATTTTCAAGCATCCAAAACGATATCAAGTTACATGCAAAGATAAAAATCAGCCTAGTTTCATACTTCTCTTCAACAAACAACATACAATTGTACTGTAAACCTTGAACTTTCAAGCTTGTCATTCATGTGTGTAGGCAATAGATATTTTCCTAGATACAAAATGGCTCAGAAAATATTTCACGCAGACTCTTCACCAAAAAGAATTGCTTGCAGATGTATTCTAACTGACCAAGAGATTAACAAAATTAATATTTCTGGTTTTTAACCTATAAAGTGTACAGTGATCAAAAAGTTGATAGTACACAATGTTGGCAAGGATGTGGTGAGAAACAGACACCTGTTTCTTATTTATGGGAGTGTGAATTGGTGCAAACTTTTAGAGACAATTGGAAATGTCTAACAACATTTGAAATGTTTACCTCCTCTGTTTGCTAGCAAACTATAGTCTGCATAGAAGAGGAGGAATAGGATTGTCATGGCAACATCGCAGGGACAGCTGGGGACATCAGTAAGGATGGTGCTAGTTCTGTAAAACATTTGGTACACTGTGGAGACAATGGGAGTTTCTTGACAACTACTTTGGTGCTGAGAATCCAACTGAGGAGACACAGAAGCTATGGCTTGTTGGGAAAGGTCAGAAAATAGTAGTGGGCTTGGAGAGCAATGAGAAGCCAAGCTTAATTGCCACCTCTTCTTCATGAAGACCTTGAATCAGAGAGAGGACATGAAGAAAGCTATGTTGAATTGGTGAAATCCTATCTTATGGGCATCAGAGATGGAAGGAGGGAGCCCTGACTAGGAAGAAGAGTACACGGTGGGCATTGAGGCTGTTTCCCTCACATCCATTTTTCTCTCTCCCAGTTCTAGTCAATCACGGTGATTCCACATCTCTTGACTTGTTCAGGATCCAATAAGACATTGAGGACAGGGATTGGTTTAAGAATGTACATAAGACCAGTAAGAAGTAAGAGGAAGTTTGCTGGGGGCTTCTGAGAAAAGTTTCCTCCCAAGAGAAACCTCTGGAACACATCCTCAATCTTGTGTCATATTTTCCAGAAGGAAATTTTACTTTCCATTTTGAACTCTCTTATATAGTTGGAAATTTTGTTACCATATGCTTATGCTAGTGACAGGAAATATTTTTATATATTGCAGTAAAATCTTTATAAATATTGCTGCAAAAGATTTTGTCATGGGAAAAATATACCACTTTTGATAAGAAATAAAACATATGTTCATGGAAATAAAGGGTATTTTTGGTTTATGAAATTATTAAATATGCTTTTATTTTATGGTCTTCCAAATTTTCTACACTGAAAATTGAATGTAACAAGTAAGTGTTATTTTCAAAAAATGTTTATATCTTCTCAAGAATAACCAAAAGTTAGAATTCATCAGGCAGATCACATCAGAGAAACTGAAATATTTTGTAATGGCCCATGACTTCCATGCTTAACTTCTCAAAGCTTCCCAAAACATATTATACCTTTGGGGATTAGGAGTTGACAGTTAGATCCATTTTTAGTTTTCACTTTTCAGTGCCTCAAATCTGGTATATTCAATGTGTACTGAGAGCTTTGGGCCATATACAAATACAGTATCCAGGAGCTTCTGTCCTGTTTAAAATCTAAACGGAAAAAAGTTGAAACCAGCACACATTCTGCTCTTCATTTAATTAATATCGAAGAATTTTTGTCATGATGTCTTTCTTGTGTCTTATTTGTTCATTTTTGTATAGAAAGGTATGTGTTAGTATTTTGGCCTTAAAATTTTGCCAGAGACAAGAGCCAGCAGCAATAATGACATAAAAGGCAACTGATTGTGGAGTATTGTTTAGTTACGTCTTAGCATCACCCATCTGGATTGTATAAATCCAGTAGGAACTAAAGTAACCTTTCAGTTGAGGAGAGGAAATAAACTGTTAGGTACAAGATAGCAAAATATTTCAAGCCAGAAAGGAGGCTTGAAAGAGAACATGAAACAGGATAGAAGTAAAAGGAGGTGAATAGTGAGTCAATTAATTCTGTCATATTAGTTTTGGAGAGACCATTTGGAACTCGACCCAAGGCATCTGGTAAGGTACTTGAATTAAATAAACTAAAAACCAGGGGAGAAAATGTTTTTCACAAGATACAAACAGCTTTGACTCACTCTTTCCAAATATCCTTTCCAAACATCACCAATTCTAATAAAAGTTATTTGCTTCCTGAATGTTTGGAGGTCAATAGGGCAAAACATTTCTTGGTCACTTTGAAATAAACTGGCTCCTATATAATAAACCTTGGTTTTAAAGCCTCAAACTGTGAGCGTGGGTATCAGTAGCACCAATATGCAGGCTCAGATTCCAACCTAGATACGTGGGGAAATGATACAGGACGGAGAGGAAGAAAGACAGTGAAGTCATTGCCGGGGCAGAACCGCATCAATCCCAGCAGAAGGTGCTGTCACAAAAGACTGGCGTCTAACAAAGTCCCAGCATTTAGCTCTGAGGGATGGGGTCACAAAGGTGAAAAAAGAAGGGCTAGGAAGATCTAGAAAGGAAATAGACAAATAAAAGGAGGAAATAAAACACAGACAGGAAAGAGAGGAAAAGAGGAGCAAGAGAAAGAAAGAAAAAGGGAAAAGGAAGAAAGAAGAGGGAAGCGAGAGGGGAGAAAATAGGGCTGCACCTGACATTGAAAGCAGAGCCATGCACAGATCATTGATTCCTGAGCTAAATTATTGTTTGCTACTATTGTTATTTTAAGGCATTAAGTTTGGGGTGCTTTATTACTCAGCAATAGGTAAATGGACCCCTAAGTGTGAAATAATTCTATTTTAAAATGTGTTATTACATAATGCACACCTCACTTTTAAAAGTAAACTTTAAAAATAAGAATAAGCTATTTAAGCAAAAATTGAATTATGGCTCTTTCTACATGTACAGTAGGCTTAACTCTATTTAATAATTTTAATGTTTGAACTTAGTTAAATTTAATCGAATACTCACACTGATTAGGATCGCCAATTTAAAAAAAAAAACAGAAAATAAGTGTTGGTGAGGATGTAGAGAAATTAGAGTCTTTGTGTTTTGCCAGTATGGAAGTAAAATGGTGCAGTATGGTGGTTCCTCAAAAAATAAAAAATAGAACTACCATATGATCCAGCAATTCTATTTCTGGGTATATGTCCAAAATAATTGGAAGCATGGTCTCGAAGAAATATATGCACACCCATGTTGATAGCAGCATTATTTACAATAGCCAAAAGGTGGAAGCAACCCAAGTGTCCACGGATGGATGAATGGACAAACAAAATGTGGTCTATACATACAATGGAATACCATTCCACCACATAAAGGAAGGAAATATTTCACATGATACATGGATGAGCCTTGAGGACATTATACTAAGCGAAATAAGCCAGTCAGGAAAAGTGCGTGATTTCACTTACACGAGGTACCTAGAGTAGTAAAATTCATTAGAGGCAGAAAGTAGAATGGTGGATGCCAGGGGCTGTGGGGAGGGAGGAACAGGGAATAGCCCTTTCTTGGCTCCATAATTCCAGAGCTTCCCCCAGTTTTATTCATTCTCTTATTATATAGACATAGCCAATATTTATTTATACAGTAAAATCTCCAGAATTTTCTCCTAAATTTGCATAAGCAAAATTATTCATCAAATTTGGTAGTATTATCATGAAATTTAATAATATTTAAGCCAAGAAACGGCCAAGCAAAAAGGGAATCTGACGCTTATTTGCTGGTTCATTAACAATAATAATGCATTTCATAGCCAGTATATTGCGGCATGTAACATCTTTTTCAAGACTAATGGTCAAGGCTCTAGTCAGTGTCTATCAGTGTCTATCAAAGTTCAACTCTTGTAGTCAATTATAATTTTTTCATATTTTATATTTCAAGTTTGAAACACATACAAATTGTTTGACTCATACAGTTACGTTCGTAGATGTCATCCACTAATTTTTATGGCAGACAATTACAATATTCAAAAATGTGAAACTTGCTTTCTTCATCCTGTGCAGCAAATAGTTTTACATTGCTGAACAAATTGAAAATATCCTGCAACTACTCTGGATTATTAATTTCAAAAAAGAAAATATTTTATCAGTATTTCTATAGGGAATTTGTAATTGTAATTTCACAAGCTACACACCCAACAGATGGACTA
The DNA here is from genome assembly GCF_003031525.2 of Neophocaena asiaeorientalis asiaeorientalis. NCBI lineage: Eukaryota > Metazoa > Chordata > Mammalia > Artiodactyla > Phocoenidae > Neophocaena > Neophocaena asiaeorientalis. The sequence goes on from NW_020185336.1 coordinate 5,817,384, forward strand.
CTTTTTTTTTTTTTTTTAATACCTAGAAGCAGAGATGATATTTGGGGAAAAAAGAGAAAAGTCACAGTAAAAAAAAAAATCAGTAAATTGTTTCATTAAAAAAAATACTTGTCTAAAAAACAACTGAATAGAACTTAAAATTGTTCCCAATGCTTTTCGTTTCTTACAATGGAAGGGAAGGTCACTCATATCAGAGCCACCTTCCTGATGACAGCACAGAATGAGAATATTTTGACCTAATAAGTTGTTGTTGACTTTTGCCTTCTGCCTTAATATTTGGGTATCACACACAGAAAGAAAAAAATAGAAAAGAATTTCTACTCAACATTCTCCCAAGTTAAGACTACCTTTCTATTAGGAATAATTTCTAGTTTTCTCAAGCAATTTTTAAAATAATAATGCTTTTTAAATTGTTTATAGTACCATGACCCACATGGTTCATGTCCCAGAGCAGTGTTGTGGCTAAAACATATACAATCCTTGCAAGCAAACTGAATTTCATTTCAAAATATATCAGGTTCTTTTTTTATATTTCCTGAACTATGATAAGGATGCATGAGTCCCAGCAATTCTTCTTATAATTTTCTCCCTTCCTTTCTGTCACCATCACATATATGAACTATTATTCCAGAATCTTTCTCCTCCAATCCTCCCCCCCAATACCACCACCCCAAATTTCTCCCCAAATGCCTTCAGCCTATATAACTTTTTTAAAAAACTATTTTCAACTTATCTTCCCTCTCCTAGCCTCTCATTATATAAATTGACACTAAATTGTTCCACATCTTCCCTCTGTTCCCATCTTTCTCTCTCTCTCTCTCTCTCTCTTTCTCTCTCTCCCTGTTCTCCTATTCTCTCTCCAAAACCAAGAGAACTGGCAAGACACTTTTGAGGGGGAAAAAATGACTGAGCAAAGCTGAAAATCTCTTTTGCAGACAGGTTTTTAGTATGAAAGAGAAACTAAAAATCTGAAACACTAGTAATTTTTAGTCTGTTACATTCTAATAGATACAAAATTCACTGCCCCTCCAATAAAAATATAAAGCTGCTCAAGAAGTCTCTAAACTTAAAATCCTGAAGCCCTTCCTTCATCCAGAGCCTAATTTTTAAGTAACATCAGCAGCAAAACCTACTGAATGTCCTCTCCACTTCTTTTCGAGTACCTCGGAGAGCTTAAAACCTAGTATGGTACTGGCACAAAAACAGATATACAGATCAATGGGACAGGATAGAAAGCCCAGAGATAAATCCATGCACATATGGTCACCTTATCTTTGATAAAGGAGGCAGGAATGTACAGTGGAGAAAAGACAGCCTCTTCAATAAGTGGTGCTGGGAAAACTGGACAGCTACATGTAAAAGAATGAAATTAGAACACTCCCTAACACTATACACAAAAATAAACTGAAAATGTATTAAAGACCTAAATGTAAGACCTGACACTATAAAACTCTTAGAGGAAAACATAGGCAGAACACTCTATGACATAAATCACAGCAAGATCCTTTTTGAGCCCCCTCCTAGAGAAATGGAAATAAAAACAAAAATAAACAAATGGGACCTAATGAAACTTCAAAGCTTTTACACAGCAAAGGAAACCATAAACAAGACCAAAAGACAACCCTCAGAATGGGAGAAAATATTTGCAAATGAAGCAACTGACAAAGGATTCATCTCCAAGATTTACAAGCAGCTCATGCAGCTCAATAACAAAAAAAACAAACAACCCAATCCAAAAATGGGCAGAAGACCTAAATAGACATTTCTCCAAAGACGATATACATATTACCAACAAGCACATGAAAGAATGCTCAACATCACTAACCATTAGAGAAATGCAAATCAAAACTACAATGAGGTATCACAGAAGAAACGAGGGTTAGTGTGACTGTTTTTGCTCTACACATTTCTGCTTTGGAGAGCTGCGGTGATGTGGGTTGAAATTTTGGCCCTAAGGACCATGAAATTCCCACCCATGATATGAGTCCCAAGAAACATCTTTGCGCAACGAGTGTCTAAATTTTCATTTCCCCGTGCGGAATACACAGGCTGCTACATACTATGATTTAATCAGCTGCCTTTAGAAAAACAGGCACTTAGAATTCTAACATACTGGAACCACTGGTGTTGTTTTGAAAGTCACAGCAGGACCACACTTATACACTAGGACGGCACTAAGTCCAGAGTTCTTTGTCTCTCCTTACAGCTCATCTCTTTGTACAAAGTAAACTTTTCTTCCTTCGGTCAAAAGGACATAGAGGGGGCTTCCCTGGTGGCGCAGTGGTTGAAGGTCCGCCTGCCTATGCGGGGAACGCGGGTTCGTGACCCAGTCCGGGAGGATCCCACGTGCCGCGGAGCGGCTGCGCCAGTGAACCATGGCCGCTGGGCTTGCGCGTCCGGAGCCTGTTGCTCCGCAACGGGAGAGGCCGCAGCGGTGAGAGGCCCGAGTACGGCAAAAAAAAAGGACATAGGATGAGCTTTGGGCATGAAAGCACAGTTTTCTTGTCTCATGAATCAGTTAAGTGACTTGGTTCCCGATTAGGTTCACCGCAGAACACAGACTGTAACAGGAACGCAGAAAAGCTCTAAAAGGGGAGGGGAGAGATGCTGTTCTGTTCTGGAATATCTTTGCCAGAGTAACGTAAACCTTGTGAGTTTTCACAAGGAAATGAGTCACTTATTTCTGTTGGCTAAAACTCTGTTTTCTTTAATTTCATATTTTATCTGTCTAATATATACCGAAAGGGCCCAGAGTTTCCAGTCTTCAGATGAAGATAACTTGTGAATTAAAAGCTCAACAGAGGGTTTGTGTGGTAATTAAACAGAACGGGATAAAAGGAACACTCAAGCAACCAGGAGCACATAGCAAAGGCAAGTGTGAGAGTGCTCAGACCTTCATCAGTTCTTCGAGGGGGGTGGTGGGGGAGTCCTGGGGTAGGGCCAGGGGCAGGCTCAGCACACGAGATAATTCAGAAGAAAACAACAACTAAAAATAAAATTTACCAAACCCAATTTGTTAAAAAATATAGTATACTCTGACAAAGTCAGGATGAGTTTGCTTTGAATTGTTGCAGTATTTATTTTAATGATTTTCTTTCTTTGGGATGGTTTAGCATTGGAAAGTATTGAAGCAGGAGTTGCAAATGCAAGTGTCCGCATGGCTCAGCCTGGCTATGGGTGACAGAGAGGCACAGGAACTGTGGCATTCTAGAAAAAACATTTGTGTGAGCCAGATTCAGCGTCTGGGGTTCTAGACTGGGACCTCCATTCTAGAGTGCCAAGGAACACAGTATTCTTCACTTTTATTGGAAGACTGGCTTTCTTTTAAATATATGCGCTGATAAAAATGTCAATATCCATTCAAACTTTTTTGTTTATACAACTGTGTATATTAAGCATCTAGTACTTGCTTTTAGGACTCAGGTGTAGTGGCTCTTCAGGTTCCCAAAATATATGGCCATTTTGTAGTACTCTGGCTATATTTTTCCTCCCTGCTTTCTTTGACACCTTTTTAAGCAAGTAGTCAGTACCCCATCTCTAATGCATTAGAGCCTCTTCCCCCTCCATCCCAGAATTGTACCCTCAACTGTCCACTTTACCGGAACCATTGACCTGCTAAGCACCATATCTAACGGACTTTTTTCAGTTCTTATTCCCTTTGGCCTCCCTGCTGTGTTAGGCATTATCAGAGCCACTCCTTGGTCATACTGCTCTCCTTCAACAGCTTCCCCCTCAACCACTTTTAATTTCCTTCTTCATCCTTTTGTCTTTCGATGAATTCTGTATCAAAATTTCCAAGTCTGATCTACCTTCCTAATTACCTCTGAACCTTTTCACTTGGTACCCAATGTAGCACTCCAACACAGTATTTTAAAAATCCATATGCACACTGCTATATTTAAAATAGATAACAAACAAGGACCTACTATATAGCACAGGGAACTCTGCTCAGTATTCTGTAATAACCTAAATGGGAAGAGAATTTGAAAAATAATAGATACATGTATATGTATAACTGAATCGCTTTGCTGTACACCCAAAACTAACACAACACAGTAAATCAACTATAGTCCAATATAAATTAAAAAAATAAAAATCCAGCTCCCCCTCTTCCTCCTCTAAACCAATATCTCTTCCAAATTTCCTTATTTCTTTCAATGGCACCATTATTCTCTCTCTGAGACAATCTCATATCCAGGAGAAGTCTTTGATTCTTCCCTTTCCTCCCTTTCTCCTACAGTTCTGATCAGTCACCATGTGTGCTGATTCTTGTGAAGTAATCTATTTTGTATCCACGCCTTCCTTTGCAATTCCACAGCCATGGCCTTGTCTAGAATCTTAGTTATCACTTCACATCTAACTTATTACAACAGTTTCCTAATTGGTCTCTGCCTGCAACCTCTCAGTGCTGCAATCCACTACAGCTAAATATACCTTATTTAAAAACTCCACTGTGCAGAGTTCATCCCGGCTCAGAGCTTAAGAAGTTCGGGGGTCACAGTCTAGTGTTCAAGGTCTCCATCTCTTGCACCCTTACTTTATCTTCCTCACATCTCCCCATTTCTCCCATGAAGTCTTTCCCTCTGGTCTGATCTATGCCATCTCTCATTCTCTCCCCTTGTTCCTTCCTACTGCTCAAACAGCACAGTTCATCCTAGAAAGGGTGCCCGTTCCCACTTTATTCCTACTCACTACCTTGATCCCCATCTCCTTGCTAAAGCCTTTCCTGATCATACAGACAGCTCCTGCCATATTTTTGTTGTACTTATTTAATTTTTCGTGTGTTTGGGCTTTGTCCTCATCAAGAGTTCCTAGCCTTCTAAAGACAAGAAGTATGTCTCTGGTTCACATCTCCTGTAGTCACAGTGATACAGCCACAGAAGGTTTTCTATAATTATTTCATGAATAAGGATGGTAATTATCTTAATAATGTCATCCATAGCTACTAAGTTGTACGCTGAGTTGAATATTTTTAATACATTTTAATGAGTGTGTTCTGGGGATTTTCATAACTTCTTTTATAGACATCATTTGTTCATCTTTCATGCATGTCTGAAAGATTTAAGAATATTAATTAAATGTCTAACCAATCTGCATCATAATTAACATCATCCACATCCTTATTTGGAGTCCATGTTCATTCTTTTCCCCTTAGATACATTTTTTTCTTTTTAGGGATTTTTTTTTCCTCCTATATATGTATTTATATTACATATGCTTTACTAAATCTCATTTTTATTATTTTTTAAACTATTTTTAATTTTTAGAATTCTAACTCAAAAAGTATAAAGTGTATATACTGTCCCACCTTTTCAGTTCCCTTTTCTTCCCAATGGGTCACCGTCTTATTAACTTTTCTTTTACTCTTTCTGAGAATTTTTAAGCAGGTGCAAGCCAATATGGCTTCTTCTTTCCACCTACTTTTCTTCATTTTTTTAAAACATATTTTTCAGCACCTTGTTTTTTTCAATTTCCAATGTATCTTCAAGTCCAAAAAGTCTTCCAGATTCTTTTCAACAACTATCTGGCATTCCAAAATATGATGTACCATAATTTATTTAAGCAGTTCACCACTGATAGACATTTGGGTTGTTTCCAGTTATTTACTATTACACAAGGTGGCATGTATACTTTTATATAAACGTTTTGCACATATGCAAGTATATGAATGGGCTAACTTTAAAAAAATAGAAGTTCTGGATCTAAGGCTACACACATTTGCAATTTTGACAGATACTACCAATTATAATAAACTATTTAATACCCACACAAGCGATGCCTAACAGTGCCTGTTTCTCCAAAGTCTTATCAATATAGTACATTATCAAACTTTTGGGGTTTTGCCAGTTTAATAGGTGAAAAATTGATTACAGATAGTTTCTTAAAAATCACCTTTACTGTGGTGTAATTCATATAATAACATTCATTTTAAGTGTACAATTTGATGAGTTTTGGAAAATGTATGTGGTCCTATAACCACAACCACAAATATAATAAATACAGAGCATTTCTATCACGCAAAAGAATTCCCTCATGCTCCCTGACAGCCAACACCTTACCCCCATCCCCAGCCCCTAACAACTAATTTGCTTTCAGTTACTGTAGTTTTGCCTTTTATAGAACTTCATATAAACTTTATGTAGTATATACTCTTTTTCTGTATATTTTTCCCTTAGCAAAATGGTTCTGGGCATCATCCATGTGAGTGTACCAATCTTTCGTTCTTCTCTGTTACAGAGTAGTATTCCATTGTAAGGATAAACTAAAAGTCGTTTATCCACTTACCAGTTGATGGACATATTGGTTATTTCCAATTTGGAACTATTATTAACAAAGCCACCATGAATATTTGAATGTAAGTGTTTGTATGAAAATGTCTTTATTTCTTTGGATAAGTTACTAGAAGTGGTATTGCTGAGTTGTATGATGTGTATTTATAACGTTACAAGAAACTGCCAAATTGTTGCTATACCATTTTTTATTCCCATCAACAATGTGTGAAAATTCCATTTGCACCATATTGTCACCAGTACAAAATATTGCCAGTTCTTAACCGTAGTTATTTTAGTGGGTATGTAATGGTAACTGAGAGTTTAATTTGCTTTTTCTTCATGACTAATGATGGTGAGCATCTTTTCATGTGCTTACTTGCTATTCATGTATCCTCTTTGGCGAAATGTCTATTCAAATATTTTGCCCAGTATTTATTATGTTGTTTTCCTATTATTGAGTGTAAATGATGTTCTTATATATTCTAGTTAAAGTCTATTATTAGAGATATATGTTACAAATATTTTCTTCCAAGCTATGGCTTTCATTTTTTTTTAGCAGAGTTTCTTGAAGAACAAAAGGTTTGAATTTTTATTTTAGTGAAGTCCAATGTGACCACCTATGACTTTATGATTTGTGCTAACAAATCTCGGCTTACCAAGGTCACATAGGTTTTCATCTATACTTTTTTCTAAAAGTTTATTAGCTTAGCTTTTATATTTCTGTTATTCATTCTGAGTTAATTCTTGTGTATGATGTGAGGTAAGGGTTTTGTTTCATCTTTTTACATGTAGATATCCATTTGGTCTAGCACCATTTGTTGAAAAGACTATACTTCCCCTGCTGAATTACCTTGACACTTTGGTCAGAAATCAAATGCCATTATATGAAAGTTTATTTCTGGACACTCTTCTGTTCCATTGTTCTATGTGTCTATCTTTACACCAATGTTATACTGTCTTAATGACTTTACCTTTATATAGTAAGTCTTGAATTCAGATTGTGTAAGTTTTATAATTTTACTCTTCTTCAAAAGCATGTTGGTTATTCTAGATATTTTTTATTTCTACATACACTGTAGAATCACCTTGTCAATTTCATAAGTACTGCTGGAATTTTTACTGGGATCATGCTGAAACTATTTTTCTAATCCATATTGTCTTCTAGTCCATAAAGATGGACTTTCTTTTCATTTATTTAGATTTTTCTTTTCTGTCATCAGTGTTCTGCAGACTTTTGCACAGACCTTGAATATTTTTTCAAAACTTAATCCTAAATATTTCATATTTTGATACTCTAATGGCACTTTTATTTTAATTTCAATTGTTTAGCATAGAATTGCATAGAAATACATAGAGAGCATAGAAATAGATTTCAGTTTTTAATACTGATCTTATTGTGAGGTCTTGCTAAATTCACTTATTTTCTAAATAGTTGATCTTGTTATCTGGAAATACAAGTCCCTGATTTATGATGGTTTGACTTTCATCTCTCAACTTTACTATGGTGCAAAAGTAATAAGCATTCAGTAGAAACCATACTTGAAATTGTAAATTTCGATCTTTTCTGGGGCTAACAGTATGTGGTACCATACTCTCTTATGACACTGGGCAGTGGCAGCAAGCCACATCTCCCAGCCAGCCATGCAGTCACAAGAGTAAACCCCAATACATTTGTAATCATTCTGTACCCACACAACCATTCTGTCTTTCACTCAGTACAGTACAGGCATACATCATTTTATCGTGCTCCACTTTATTGTGCTTCACAGACGTTGTTGTTGTGTTGTTTTGTTTTGTTTTGTTTTACAAATTGAAGCTTCATGGCTACCTTGCATGGAACAAGTCTATTGGCTCCATTTTTTCCAACAGCATTAGCTCACTTTGTGTCTCTGTGTCACATTTTGATAATTCTCATGTTATTTCAGACTTTCATTATTTTGTTATGTCATCTGAGATCAGTGATCTTTGATGTTACTATTGTAATTGTTTTGACATTTTTTAGCAGTAAAGTATTTTTTATTAAAGTATATACGTTGGGTTTTTTAGACATAATGCTATTGCACACTTAATAGCCTATAGTATAGTGTAACCATAAATTTTATATGCACTGGGAAACAAAAAGACTCATGTGATTCACTTTATTGCAATATATGCTTTATTATGGTGGTCTGGAACCAAACCAGCAATATCTCCGAGGTATGCCTGTATTCAATAAATTACATGAGTACTTCAACACCCTATTATAAAATAGGCTTTGTGTTAGATGTTTTTGCCCAACTGTGGACTAATGTAAGTGTTCTAAGCACATTTAAGGTAAGCTAAGCTAATCTATGATGTTTCATAGGTGAGGTGTATTAAATGCATTTTTGACTTAGGATATTTTCAACTTATGATGGGTTTATGGGGATGTAACCCTGTCATAAATTGAGGAAGATCTGCAGAATTTTAATTTTTTTATCCCTATGCCTTTTATTGATTTTCCTTGCCATATTGTACTAGCTAATATCTCCAGTATCATGTTGGGGAAAAATGGAGTTAACATTATCTGCCTTGTTCCTGATCTGAGAGAACCTGTAATTGTGAATTTATCTATTTCTCCTTTAAGTTCTATCAGTTTTCACTTCTTATATCTTGAAGCACTGTTATTAGGTACATGCACATTTAGAATTGTTTTGTTCTCTTGATAAACTGACATGTTTATCATTAAAGAAATATTCCTCTTTCCCTGTTATTGTTCCTTGTTGTAAATTCTACTGTTTGATATTAATAAAGCTACCCAAGATTTTTAATAAGTGTTTGTGAGGTATATTTTTTCTTCATTTTTTTTACTTTTAATCTGTGTCTTTAAATTTATGGCTTTCTTACAAACAGCATACCTTTGGATCCTGCATTTTCAGCCTGTCTGACAGTCTCTGTATTTTAATTGGGGCATTTAGACTACTTACATTTGATGTGATTAACAACATGGTGGAGTTTAAATCTACTATTTTCCTACTTGTTTCTTTGTTTTCTCCCCACCACCAGCCCATTTCCTATCTTCTTTTAGGTTAACTAAGTGTTTTTTATGGCCCCATTTTATCTCCGCTATTGACTTACTAGCTATATCTCTTTGTTTTATTATTTCAGTGATTGCCTTAGGGTTTGCAATTTACATCTTTAACTTATCACAGTCTGCTTTTAAATAACATTATACCATTTATAGGAGATTGGTTCAAGATGGTGGAGTAGAAGGAAGTGTTCTCACTCCCTCTTGCTCACTCCCTCCTTCTCCCACCAGAATCACAACTAACTGCTGAATAATCATCGACAGGAAGACACTGTAACTCATCAAAAAAGATACCCCACATCCAAAGACAAAGGACACAATGAGACGGTAGGAGGGGCGCAATCACAATAAAATCAAAGTGTTCTCACTCCCTCTTGCTCACTCCCTCCTTCTCCCACCAGAATCACAACTAACTGCTGAATAATCATCGACAGGAAGACACTGTAACTCATCAAAAAAGATACCCCACATCCAAAGACAAAGGACACAATGAGACGGTAGGAGGGGCGCAATCACAATAAAATCAAATCCCATAACTGCTGGGTGGGTGACTCACAAGCTGGAGAACACTTATACCATAGAAGTCCACCCACTGGAGTGAAGGTTCTGAGCCCCATGTCAGGCTTCCCAACCCGGGGGCCTGGCAACGGGAGGAGGAATTCCTAGAGAATCACACATTGAAGGCTAGCGGGATTTGATTGCAGGACTTCAACAGGACTAGATGAAACAGAGACTCCACTCTTGGAGGACACACACAAAGTAGTGTGTGCACTGGGACCCAGGGGAAGGAAGAGTAACCCCATAGGAGACTGAACCAGACCTACCTGCTAGTGCTGGACAGTCTCCTGCAGAGGCAGGGGGTAGCTGTGGCTCATGGCGGGGACAAAGACACTGACAGCAGAAGTTCTGGGAAGTACTCCTTGGAAGGAGACCCCAGAGTCTGCCATTAGCCCCACCAAAGAGCTCCAGTTCTGGGACGCCTCAGGCTAAATAACCAACAGGGAGGGAACCCAGCCCCACCCATCAGTAGACAAGTGGATTAAAGTTTTCCTGAGCTCTGCCCACCAGAGCAACACCCAGATCTACCCACTACCAGTCCCTCCCATCAGGAAGCTTACACAAACCTCTTAGATAGCCTCATCCACCAGAGGGAAGACAGTAGAAGCAAGAAGAACTACAATTCTGCAGCCTGTGGGAGGAAAACCACATTCACAGAAAGATAGACAAAATGAAAAGGCAGAGGATTTGTACCAGTTGAAGGAACAAGATAAGACCCCAGAAAAACAACTAAATGAAGTGGAGATAGGCAATCTTCTAGAATAAGAATTCAAAATAATGATAGTGAAGATGATCCAGGACCTTGGAAAAAGAATGGAGGTAAAAATCAAGAAGATGCAAGAAATATTTAACAAAGACCTAGAAGAATTAAAGAAGAAACACCTAGAAGAATTAAAGAACAAACAAACAGAGATGAACAATACAATAACTGAAATGAAAAATAAACTAGAAGGAATCAATAGCAGAATCACTGAGGCAGAAGAACAGATAAGTGACAATGGTGGAGTTTAAATCTACTATTTTCCTACTTGTTTCTTTGTTTTCTCCCCACCACCAGCCCATTTCCTATCTTCTTTTAGGTTAACTAAGTGTTTTTTATGGCCCCATTTTATCTCCGCTATTGACTTACTAGCTATATCTCTTTGTTTTATTATTTCAGTGATTGCCTTAGGGTTTGCAATTTACATCTTTAACTTATCACAGTCTGCTTTTAAATAACATTATACCATTTATAGGAGATTGGTTCAAGATGGTGGAGTAGAAGGAAGTGTTCTCACTCCCTCTTGCTCACTCCCTCCTTCTCCCACCAGAATCACAACTAACTGCTGAATAATCATCGACAGGAAGACACTGTAACTCATCAAAAAAGATACCCCACATCCAAAGACAAAGGACACAATGAGACGGTAGGAGGGGCGCAATCACAATAAAATCAAATCCCATAACTGCTGGGTGGGTGACTCACAAGCTGGAGAACACTTATACCATAGAAGTCCACCCACTGGAGTGAAGGTTCTGAGCCCCATGTCAGGCTTCCCAACCCGGGGGCCTGGCAACGGGAGGAGGAATTCCTAGAGAATCACACATTGAAGGCTAGCGGGATTTGATTGCAGGACTTCAACAGGACTAGATGAAACAGAGACTCCACTCTTGGAGGACACACACAAAGTAGTGTGTGCACTGGGACCCAGGGGAAGGAAGAGTAACCCCATAGGAGACTGAACCAGACCTACCTGCTAGTGCTGGACAGTCTCCTGCAGAGGCAGGGGGTAGCTGTGGCTCATGGCGGGGACAAAGACACTGACAGCAGAAGTTCTGGGAAGTACTCCTTGGAAGGAGACCCCAGAGTCTGCCATTAGCCCCACCAAAGAGCTCCAGTTCTGGGACGCCTCAGGCTAAATAACCAACAGGGAGGGAACCCAGCCCCACCCATCAGTAGACAAGTGGATTAAAGTTTTCCTGAGCTCTGCCCACCAGAGCAACACCCAGATCTACCCACTACCAGTCCCTCCCATCAGGAAGCTTACACAAACCTCTTAGATAGCCTCATCCACCAGAGGGAAGACAGTAGAAGCAAGAAGAACTACAATTCTGCAGCCTGTGGGAGGAAAACCACATTCACAGAAAGATAGACAAAATGAAAAGGCAGAGGATTTGTACCAGTTGAAGGAACAAGATAAGACCCCAGAAAAACAACTAAATGAAGTGGAGATAGGCAATCTTCTAGAATAAGAATTCAAAATAATGATAGTGAAGATGATCCAGGACCTTGGAAAAAGAATGGAGGTAAAAATCAAGAAGATGCAAGAAATATTTAACAAAGACCTAGAAGAATTAAAGAAGAAACACCTAGAAGAATTAAAGAACAAACAAACAGAGATGAACAATACAATAACTGAAATGAAAAATAAACTAGAAGGAATCAATAGCAGAATCACTGAGGCAGAAGAACAGATAAGTGACCTAGAAGAAAGAATGGTGGAATTCGCTGCTGCAGAACAGAATAAAGAAAAAAGAATGAAAAGAAATCAACACAGCCTAAGAGATCTCTGGGACAACATTAAATGCAACAATATTCACATTGCAGGGGTCCCAAAACGAGAAAAGAGAGAGAAAAGACCCAAGAAAATTTTTGAAGAGATTAGAGTCAAAAACTTCCCTAACATGGGAAAGGAAATAGCTACTCAAGTCCAGGAAGCACAGAGAGTCACAGGCAGGATAAACCCAAGGAGGAACACACTGAGACACATAGTAATCAAACTAACAATAACTAAAGACAAAGAAAAAATTTTGAAAGCAACAAGGGAAATAAAACATATAATGAATAACCAATAACATACAAGGGAACTTCCATAAGGTTAACAGCTGATCTCTCAGCAGAAACTCTACAAGCCAGAAGGGAGTGGCATTATATATTAAAAATGATGAAATGGAAGAACATACAACCAAGATTGCTCTACCTGGCAAGGATCTCATTCAGATTTGACGGAGAAATCAAAAGCTTTACAGACAAGCAAAAGCTAAGAGAATTCAGCACCACCAAAACAGCTCTAGAACAAATGCTAAAGGAACCTCTCTAAGTGGGAAACACAAGAAAAGACAAGGACCTACAAAAACAAACCCATAACAAATAAGAAAATGGTAATAGGAACATACATATCAATAATTACTTTAAATATGAATGGATTAAAAGCTCCATCCAAAAGACACAGGCTCGCTGAATGCATAGTAAAACAAGACCCACATATATGCTGTCTACAAGAGACCCACTTCAGAGCTAGGGACACATACAGACTGAAAGTGAGGGAATTTAAAAAGATATTCTATGCAAATGGAAATGAAAAGAAAGCTGGAGTAGCAATATTCATATCAGATAAAATAGACTTTAAAATAAAGAATGTTACAAGAAACAAGGAAGGACACTAAATAATGATCCAGGGATCAATCGAAGAAGAAGACATAACAATTATAAATATATATGCACCTAACATAGGAGCACCTCAATACATAAGGCAACTGCGAACAGTATAAAAGAGGGAATCAACAGTGACACAATAATAGTGGAGGACTTTAACACTTCACTTAACCAACGGACAGATCATCCAGACAGAAAAATAATAAGGAAACACAAGCTTTAAATGACACAATAGACCAGATAGATTTAGTTGATATTTATAGGACATTCCATCCAAAAACAGCAGATTACACTTTTTTCTCAAATGTACACAGAACATTCTCCAGGATAGATCACATCTTGGGTCACAAATAAAGACTTGGTAAATTTAAGAAAATTGAAATCATATCAAGCATCTTTTCTGACCACAACACAATGAGATTAGAAATCAATTACAGGGAAAAAATGTAAAAAACACAAACACATGGAGGCTGAACAATACATTACTAAATAACCAAGAGATCACTGAAGAAATCAAAGAGGAAATCAAAAATACCTAGAGAAAAATTACAGTGAAAACGTGACGATCCAAAATGTTTAGGATGCAGCAAAAGCAATTCTAAGAGGGAAGCTTACAGCAATACAATCCTCAAGAAAAATCTCAAATGAACAATCTAACCTTACACCTAAAGGAGCTAGAGAAAGAAGAACCAAAAAAAACCCGAAGTTAGTAGAAGGAAAGAAATCTTAGAGATCAGAGCAGAAATAAATGAAATAGAAACAAAGAAAACAGTAGCAAAGATCATAAAATTAAAAGCTGGTTCTCTGAGAAGATAAACAAAATTGATAAACCTTTAGCCAGACCCATCAAGAAAAAGAGGGAGAGCACTCAAATCAATAAAATTAGAAATGAAAAAGGAGAAGTTATAACAGACACCACAGAAATGCAAAGCATCATAAGAGACTACTACAAGAAATTCTATGCCAATAAAATGGACAACCTGAAAGAAATGGACAAATTCTTAGAAAGGTAGAACCTCCCAAGACTGAACCAGGAAGAATTAGACAATATGAGCGGACCAATCACAAGTAATGAAATTGAAACTGTGATGAAAAATATTCCAACAAACAAAGCCCAGGACCAGATGGCTTCACAGGTGAATTCTATGAAACATTTAGAGAAGAGCTAACACCCATCCTTCTCAAACTCTTCCAAAAAATTGCAGAGGAAGGAACACTCCCAAACTCATTCTACGAGGCCACCATCACCCTGATACCAAAACCAGACAGAGATACTACAAAAAAAGAAAGTTACAGACCAATATCACTGATGAATATAGATGCAAAAAATCCTCAACAAAATACTAGCAAACAGAATCTAACAACACATTAAAAGGATCATTCACCATGATCAAGTGGGATTTATCCCAGGGATGCAAGGATTCTTCAATATATGCAAATCAATCAATATATACACCATATTAACAAATTGAAAAATAAAAACCATATGATCATCTCAATAGATGTAGAAAAAGCTTTCGAAAAAATTCAACACCATTTATGATAAAAAAACTCTCCAGAAAGTGGGCATAGAGGCAACCTACCTCAATGTAATAAAGGCCATATATGACAAACCCACACCAAATATCATTCTCAACGATGAAAAACTGAAAGCATTTCCTCTAAGATCAGGAAAAAGACAAGGATATCCACTCTTGCCACTATTATTCAACATAGCTTTGGAAGTCCTAGCCACAGCAATCAGAGAAGAAAAGGAAATAAAAGGAATACAAATTGGAAAGCAAGAAGTAAAACTGTCACCTTTTGCAGATGACATAATACTATACATAGAGAATCCTAAAAATGTCACCAGAAAACTACTAGAGCTAATCAATGAATTTGGTAAAGTAGCAGGATACAAAATTAATGCACAGAAATGCCTTGCATTCCTATACACTAATGTTGAAAGATCTGAAAGACAAATTAAGGAAACAATCCCATTCACCACTGCAACAAAAAGAATAAAATACCTAGGAATAAACCTACCTAAGGAGGTAAAAGACCTGTACTCAGAAAATTATAAGACACTGAAGAAGAAATCAAAGATGACACAAACAGTTGGAGAGATATACAATGTTCTTGGATTGGAAGAATCAATATAATGAAAGTGACTATTACCCAAAGCAATCTACAGATTCACTGCAATCCCTGTCAAATTACCAGTGGCATTTTTTACAGAACTAGAACAAATCATCTTAAAATTTGTATGGAGACAAAAAAGACCCCGAATAGCCAAAGCATTCTTGAGGGAAAAAAACAGAGCTGGAGGAATCAGACTCCCTGACTTCAGACTATACTACAAAGCTACAGTAATCAAGACAATATGGTACTGGAACAAAAACAGAAATATAGATGAATGGAACAGGATAGAAAGCCCAGAGATAAACCCACACACCTATGGTCCACTAATCTATGACAAAGGAGGCAAGGATATATAATGGAGAAAAGACAGTCTCTTCAATAAGTGGTGCTGGGAAAACTGGACAGCTAAACATAAAAGAACGAAATTAGAACACTCCCTAACACCATACTCAAAAATAAATTCAAAATGAATTAAAGACCTAAATGTAAGAGCAGACCATGTTAGAGGAAAACATAGCAAGAACACTCTTTGACATAAATCACAGCAAGATCTGTTTTGACCCACCTCCTAGACTAATGGAAATAAAGACAAAAATAAACAAATGGGATCATATGAAACTTAAAATCATCTGCACAGCAAAGGATACTACAAACAAGATGAAAAGATAACCCTCAGAATGGGAGAAAATATTTGCAAACAAATCAACGGACAAAGGATTAATCTCCAAAATATATAAATAGCTCATGCAGCTCAATATTAGATAAACAAAGAATCCAATGAAAAAATGGGCAGAAGACCTAAATAGACATTTCTCCAAAGAAGACATACACATGGCAAAGAAGCACATGAAAAGCTGCTCAACATCACTAATTATTAGAGAAATGCAAATCAAAACTACAATGAGTTATCACCTCACACCAGTTAGAATGGGTATCATCAGAAAATCTACAAACAACAAATGAACAGGGAAAAAATGTAAAAAACACAAACACATGGAGGCTGAACAATACATTACTAAATAACCAAGAGATCACTGAAGAAATCAAAGAGGAAATCAAAAATACCTAGAGAAAAATTACAGTGAAAACGTGACGATCCAAAATGTTTAGGATGCAGCAAAAGCAATTCTAAGAGGGAAGCTTACAGCAATACAATCCTCAAGAAAAATCTCAAATGAACAATCTAACCTTACACCTAAAGGAGCTAGAGAAAGAAGAACCAAAAAAAACCCGAAGTTAGTAGAAGGAAAGAAATCTTAGAGATCAGAGCAGAAATAAATGAAATAGAAACAAAGAAAACAGTAGCAAAGATCATAAAATTAAAAGCTGGTTCTCTGAGAAGATAAACAAAATTGATAAACCTTTAGCCAGACCCATCAAGAAAAAGAGGGAGAGCACTCAAATCAATAAAATTAGAAATGAAAAAGGAGAAGTTATAACAGACACCACAGAAATGCAAAGCATCATAAGAGACTACTACAAGAAATTCTATGCCAATAAAATGGACAACCTGAAAGAAATGGACAAATTCTTAGAAAGGTAGAACCTCCCAAGACTGAACCAGGAAGAATTAGACAATATGAGCGGACCAATCACAAGTAATGAAATTGAAACTGTGATGAAAAATATTCCAACAAACAAAGCCCAGGACCAGATGGCTTCACAGGTGAATTCTATGAAACATTTAGAGAAGAGCTAACACCCATCCTTCTCAAACTCTTCCAAAAAATTGCAGAGGAAGGAACACTCCCAAACTCATTCTACGAGGCCACCATCACCCTGATACCAAAACCAGACAGAGATACTACAAAAAAAGAAAGTTACAGACCAATATCACTGATGAATATAGATGCAAAAAATCCTCAACAAAATACTAGCAAACAGAATCTAACAACACATTAAAAGGATCATTCACCATGATCAAGTGGGATTTATCCCAGGGATGCAAGGATTCTTCAATATATGCAAATCAATCAATATATACACCATATTAACAAATTGAAAAATAAAAACCATATGATCATCTCAATAGATGTAGAAAAAGCTTTCGAAAAAATTCAACACCATTTATGATAAAAAAACTCTCCAGAAAGTGGGCATAGAGGCAACCTACCTCAATGTAATAAAGGCCATATATGACAAACCCACACCAAATATCATTCTCAACGATGAAAAACTGAAAGCATTTCCTCTAAGATCAGGAAAAAGACAAGGATATCCACTCTTGCCACTATTATTCAACATAGCTTTGGAAGTCCTAGCCACAGCAATCAGAGAAGAAAAGGAAATAAAAGGAATACAAATTGGAAAGCAAGAAGTAAAACTGTCACCTTTTGCAGATGACATAATACTATACATAGAGAATCCTAAAAATGTCACCAGAAAACTACTAGAGCTAATCAATGAATTTGGTAAAGTAGCAGGATACAAAATTAATGCACAGAAATGCCTTGCATTCCTATACACTAATGTTGAAAGATCTGAAAGACAAATTAAGGAAACAATCCCATTCACCACTGCAACAAAAAGAATAAAATACCTAGGAATAAACCTACCTAAGGAGGTAAAAGACCTGTACTCAGAAAATTATAAGACACTGAAGAAGAAATCAAAGATGACACAAACAGTTGGAGAGATATACAATGTTCTTGGATTGGAAGAATCAATATAATGAAAGTGACTATTACCCAAAGCAATCTACAGATTCACTGCAATCCCTGTCAAATTACCAGTGGCATTTTTTACAGAACTAGAACAAATCATCTTAAAATTTGTATGGAGACAAAAAAGACCCCGAATAGCCAAAGCATTCTTGAGGGAAAAAAACAGAGCTGGAGGAATCAGACTCCCTGACTTCAGACTATACTACAAAGCTACAGTAATCAAGACAATATGGTACTGGAACAAAAACAGAAATATAGATGAATGGAACAGGATAGAAAGCCCAGAGATAAACCCACACACCTATGGTCCACTAATCTATGACAAAGGAGGCAAGGATATATAATGGAGAAAAGACAGTCTCTTCAATAAGTGGTGCTGGGAAAACTGGACAGCTAAACATAAAAGAACGAAATTAGAACACTCCCTAACACCATACTCAAAAATAAATTCAAAATGAATTAAAGACCTAAATGTAAGAGCAGACCATGTTAGAGGAAAACATAGCAAGAACACTCTTTGACATAAATCACAGCAAGATCTGTTTTGACCCACCTCCTAGACTAATGGAAATAAAGACAAAAATAAACAAATGGGATCATATGAAACTTAAAATCATCTGCACAGCAAAGGATACTACAAACAAGATGAAAAGATAACCCTCAGAATGGGAGAAAATATTTGCAAACAAATCAACGGACAAAGGATTAATCTCCAAAATATATAAATAGCTCATGCAGCTCAATATTAGATAAACAAAGAATCCAATGAAAAAATGGGCAGAAGACCTAAATAGACATTTCTCCAAAGAAGACATACACATGGCAAAGAAGCACATGAAAAGCTGCTCAACATCACTAATTATTAGAGAAATGCAAATCAAAACTACAATGAGTTATCACCTCACACCAGTTAGAATGGGTATCATCAGAAAATCTACAAACAACAAATGCTGGAGAAGGTGTGGAGAAAAAGGAACCCTCTCGCACTGTTGGTAGGAATGTGAATTGATACAGCAACTATGGAGAACCATATGGAGGTTTCTTAAAAAACTAAAAATAGAATTACCATATGACCCAGCAGTCCCACTACTGGGCATATACCCAGAGAAAATTATAATTCAAAAAGACACATGCAGCCCAGTGTTCATTGCAGCACTATTTACAATAGTCAGGTCATGGAAGCAACCTAAATGCCCATCGACAGATGAATGGATAAAGGAGATGTGGTACATATATACAATGGAATATTACTCAGCCATAAAAAAGAATGGAATTGAGTCATTTCCAGAGACATGGATGGACCTAGAGACTGTCATACAGAGTGAGCTAAGTCAGAAAGAGAAAAATAAATATTGTATATTAACACATATATGTGGAATCTAGAAAAATGATACCGATGAACCGGTTCACAAGGCAACATAGTGATACAGATGTAGAGAACAGACGTATGGACCAAGGGGGGAAAGTGGCAGGGGGTGATAGTGGTGGGATGAATTAGGAGATTGGGATTGACATATATACACTAATATGTATAAAAGAGATAACTAATAAGAACCTGCTGTATATAAAAAATAAATAAATAAAATTCATATAATAAATAAATAAATAATATTATACCATTTATAGATATATACTTCTGTTTCATCTTCTGTCCTTTGTGTCATTTTGTCATGCTTTTTACTACTACTTGTGCTTTAACCTCCACAATACATTGTTGATATTTTTGCTTTAAACAGATAATTAGCTTTTAAAGACATTTTAAAAGTAAGAAAAATATGCCTGTTATATCACCCATTTCTAGTGCTCATCATTTCTTTGCATAGATCCACATTTCCCTCTGGTATTGTTTCCCTTTTCCCTGATGATTTTTTTTTAATATTTCTTGAAGTACAGATATGCTGATGATGAATTCCTTCAGTTTTTGTATGTCTAAATGTATTTTTTTACTTTTCATTTTGACTGGTTGAAGAATTCTAGGTTGACAGATTTCTTTTCTTTTTAGTACTTTAAAGATGTCTCTCTACTGTCTTCTGGCTTGCATAGCATCTGATAATGATGCTTCTATCATTCCTATCTTTGTTCTCTGTGCATAATGTGTCTGTATTCTCTGTCTGCTTTTAAGATTGTTTTCTTTGGCAGTGGTTTTCAAAAATTTGCTTATGATGTGCTTTTGCCTGGTTTTCTGTCCTGGTTTTAATCTGCTGGATTCACTGAGCTTTTATAAATTTATGAGTTTGAGTTTTCATCAGTTTGGAAAGATTTTGATCAATATTGTTTTAATATTTTTTCTACCCCCAATCCCTTTTTTGAGACTCTAAATAAATGTATATTAAACCAACAATAGTGTCCTATAAGTTATTGCTACCCAGGTTTTTTTAAATCTTTTTTTTCCTCTGTGTGCTTCATTTCAGATAGTTTCTAATGCAATGTCTTCAAGTTCATTGATCTTTTATTCTACAGTTACTAATTGATATTAACCTCATCCAAGACATTTTCCATTTTGGATACGGAATTTTCATTTATTTGAAAACTATAAAATGTACTTTATACAAATACCTTTTTTTTTTTGTCTTCTATTTCCCTTCTCATACTGTTTATGTTTTCTTAAACATGTGAAGCATATTTATATTAGCTGTTTTAACATCCTTGCCTGCTAGTTCCATCATTTCTGTGTGTTTGTATTGAATAATTTTTTTCTGGTTATGGGTCATATTGTCTGCATTTTTGCATGCCTGGTAGTTCTTTTTTGCCATGATGATTTTATGTTGTTTATTGCAGGATTTCTTGTATTCCTTTAAATAATATTGTATTTTATTTTTATGCACAATTAAGTAATTTAAAATCAGTTGCATTATTTCAAGGTTTGCTTTTAAACTTTGTTAGGATATGTTCGGATCAAATTTTAATCTAGGATCAATTTAGCTCTACTACTTATGATTACTTAATGTCCAAGTATTTGCTCTTTCCACTCCGGCTGGTGTAAGCAAAAATTCCCAGGCTTGTGTGAGATCCCGGAATTTGTCTGCCAACTGGCATCCAGTGGTTTGTAACTGAGCATGGTTTCCTTTCATACATATGTAGATTAGTGATGAGTAAAATACTCAAGGGACCCCACTGCAGATCTCCAGAACTCTCTCCCAGTATCTCCTTTGCAGTATCTGCCCCACAGTTTCTAGCCTTTAGTCTCCCTGAATCCCAATCTTTCTCCTCTTCTCAAGCAGAGAGCCTAGTTCTGTTAGGTTCCCTCTTTCTACACTGAAAACTCTCCAGGCACAGTAAGCTAGAGTAATTATAAGTCTAACTTTTGTTTGTTTGTTTGTTTTGTTTCTTTGTTTAACTTTTCTCAAGGATCACAGACTCCAGCTGCTTGTTGTTCAATATCTGAAAATTATTGTCTCATATATTTTGTCTAGTTTTCTACTTTTTTAAGGCATAAGATTAAATCTGGTCCTTCTTACTCTGTCTTGGCCACAGTTAGAATTTCCTATCAGTTTAATATGAATTTCTCTTACTATAAGTGAGGTTGAGTATCTCTTCATGTGTTTAAGAAGAGGGTTTTTTATTTCTGTCTCGTGAGTGTTTTTATATCTTTCAGCCATTTTTATTGTGTTGTTGGTGCTTTCACCATTTTCAATGTCATTTAATGCTAGAATTCTACTTCACTGATTCCTTATAGTTCTAAAAATAGTTTTTCTTATTCATTGATATTTCAACAGCTCTTCCTAAAATAATTTGCAATGCTGTTCTACTGGTGTCTTCATTCCATTTTTGTAAACATCAATTAAACAAACATTTTGGGCTTCCCTGGTGGCGCAGTGGTTGAGAGTCTGCCTGCCGATGCAGGGGACACGGGTTCGTGCCCCAGTCTGGGAAGATCCCACATGCCGCGGAGCGGCTAGGCCCGTGAGCCATGGCCGCTGAGCCTGCGCGTCCGGAGCCTGTGCTCCGCAACGGGAGAGGCCACAACAGTGAGAGGCCTGCGTACCGCAGACAAAAACAAAAACAAAACACACATTTTTAAACCATGTAAGGCCCATTTATATCTACTTTAGAGATTAAAAGGAGAATACCAAGCAAAAAAATACATTTTATAAACTTAAAGAGCTTATTATATAGATTGGGAGAAAATATTATACATATTTAAAGTTGAGAGGGGGACATAAAGCCAAAATTATAAATTGGGCTAAGATTAGTCCTGGAATTCTCTTGAAAAAGCTGCATCTTGAGCAATATTTTGAGCCAAATTTAAAATCCAAATATATTGGGAGAAAGCAGCAAGATGGGCTTTCCAGGGTTAATTGAAAAAAAAAAAGATTAGGAAAGAAGGAAAGGCCACAGAGATGGTCTCGGGGGGCTGCAGCCTCCACTGAAACCCCACTTTATATCCTGTCCTTTAGAAAAAAGTGACGGTCTTGAGAAGTAGAAATTCAAAGTCACAGAGGCCTGGGGGAGCTGGTCTCAGAGACTTGGAGGGAAACACAGCAGTGCCTCATAAGTAGATGAGAGCTAGATTCACTAATTAATAACTTGTTTATATTTTTAACGATACTGGTGCACTTTAGGGTTATGTTTGTTAGTTCATTGCTGTCATGTTTAACTTAAGGAACATGAGGACTCAGTAACAGGTTTAACTGCTATTCCTCTTTCGTATAAAACTCTGATCATTCTTCTTACTACTGATCATTAGGCTTCCCACCATAAAAGGATCGACCAATTTGTATTTCCAAACCCCATACTTGTCAGCATTCCTCTGACCACCTGGCTGGACTGAACTAGAAGCTTTCTCCTAAGTGATACCCTGGAAGACTTGGAGAGGGCGGTCCTGTCAAATCAGACTAAAGGCCCATGTGCTGACCCTCCACTCCACCTGTAACAGGTGACTCTTACTCCCATTTCCAGGCCTCTGTAGCTTTCCTTGTGAGCCCTGTGTTGATATTCAGAGTACAACGTCTCTCATTCGTGTTTTCAAATGCTACCATTAGAACGTTCCTACTCTTTCCCATTAATGGCTCAAACTCTTGAAAGCCTGTTAGTGGAAAGGAAAATACCACATCATTGAAAAGCATCATTCACTTACGAAGTCACCATAGGCCTTGAGGTTTTGCATAGTTCAAAACTTGGGGTCAATCCAATAGATAAATATGTGTTTGATCCAAAGGGTGACAAAAAGGAAATACACCAGTGACAGGCTAGAAATATTAAAGACAACTTCCAAATTGACAAGGGAAATTTAAAAGTGAAAAGTAACTTGGCCAAACACAAAAATAAGAAATAAAGGCATAACAAATTAAATTATAAATATTAATTAAAATAGATATGATAAAACCAAGTATATCAATTATAACATTGAATGTGACTAGATTGACTTTTTATATTTAAAGACAGGTACTGTTACTTCGATATTTAAAAAAAAATTTTTTTTAAGCCTGAGCTATATATTGATTATAAGAAAAGTACTTTCAACAGTGGAGTTTTTTTTAAGGGCTAAATACAGAAGAGAGAACAAAATAATACTAGGCAATCACAAACAAAAATAAATAGCAGAGGAAATATTAATTTCATATAAGTTAAATTTCAGGTTCCAAGTATTAAACAAGATAAAGAGAGAACATGATGATAAAAGTCATAAGACAAAATTCATATCTTTCGAAGAGGATAATATTCATAGCTCTATATAGGCAAAAGTGTATATAAACAAGAAAAAAATCTCCATAGTGGGAAATGTTTAAATACCTCTTTCAGAAGTGGGCTGAAAAGTAATAATAAGAAGCTGTAAGTAAGAAAAAAGGGATTAAATAATACAGTAAACAAACTCATTATAATGTAAGTAGAGATACTTCAAACAGACAATAGTCTTTTTCTTCCTACATGCCTGTGGTATATTTACAAAATCAGTTACGTAATGGCCACAAAAAGAGGTCCTTAGCAAAAATTTTAGAGTAGAGATTTTACAGGCCATATTCCATAATCATAATCCAATAAAATTAGAATAAAAATATCCAAGCAATTCTACCTACTTGGAAATCAAGACCCATAACTCCTAAATAACACTTGGAACTAAAAGTGGCTACTAAGAATGCTATGAAATAGACACAAGAGACCCGCCTATTACATGTACAAAGCCCTCTGTGAGAAGACAAAAAAATCATCCTTCATCCCTTCTGTCATTTTCACCTTGAGCAAAGCAGTTACACTTACTCATCTTATATGATGGTGTGTGTCTGGGATTAATATTCACCAGTTTATTTATTTATATCATTGATTTGTTTCATTAGAAGTCCATCAGGAATCCAAAAACAAATTAAATTGCCCAACTTTTTAAAAACATATAGAGCGTGTGGTTAGTTTGGGTATTTTCAAATATGTACTTTTATACCGTTTATACATTGTTATTCACATTTATTCATATTAGAGTTAAGAATGCAAAACCTTAGGCCAGGACACAAAACAGTGTCCAACATTAGCTGTTATTGGTTTAATACATGAGTTCCTACCTGCTCCATTCTGCCCTTTCCATAGCGCCATTTCCCATTCCTCTCAATGGGCTCCTGGAGCCAGAACTTGGACATCTTTCTCTGAAGCTAGAAATACTATAGAGAACTTTTTAGAGCATTTAGAGCTTTCCTTGTAGAACTAGACCTTCCATGTTTCTGAATGTGCCTGCTTCCTTCCCTACCGCTCTCCAGGAGAAACACACAGCTGGTTCTTCTGTCCAGCTCACCTATAAATGATCAGGAAGTAGAAATACATGGCCCTCTGTTTCTCAGCAGGGTCAAATGCCTTCTCCAAGATCCTCAAGCATGTGGGCCTCATGGAAGTTATATTCTAAAAAGGGAGAAAGAAAGTAAACAAGTAAATCGAAAACAATACGATAACAGGGAGTGATAAATGCCATGGAAAACATAAAACAGGATATATCAATCAGGATCTGGGCAGGAAAGTGGTAGCCCAATAAACAATAGTCCAGAATTTAATCTCAGGAATTAGTTACAACATAGAAATGCTTAAAGAACAAACAGGTGACAACGAGGCAATTCAGAGATTTGCAATTTCCCCTCAGGTTACAGAATAAAAGCAAGAAGTGGTATTATTGAAGCCCAGGGGTCAAAGAACCATGAAATCCTGGAACCCTGGAAGAGAAGCAGTCATTTCTGGTGATGCCACCCCCAAAGAGAAAAGGGGAGAAATTTCCTGGGTTTTTCTCTCCCTTCCTTCCTTCTCCCCCAGCACCCTCCCCCAAAGACTAATGTCTGTCTTGACCAAACTTAACTGGAAGTCAATTGGCACGGGAGGCTGGGAGATGTAATTTGCAAGGATTAATCTCCACAGTCCATAAAGACCAGATGAAGGTGGGAAATGGGTCTGAGATGAAACAGACAAAACTCACTGAAAGGAGGATTTGGAGCAACAGACGATGTGTGGGGACAATTTCAGAAAGGATGGTTAGGAAAGACCTCCCTGAGGAGGTGATATTTGTACAGACACCTGAATGAAGGAAGAGCTTAGGGCATCT
The DNA here is from genome assembly GCF_003031525.2 of Neophocaena asiaeorientalis asiaeorientalis. Taxonomy (NCBI): domain Eukaryota; kingdom Metazoa; phylum Chordata; class Mammalia; order Artiodactyla; family Phocoenidae; genus Neophocaena; species Neophocaena asiaeorientalis. The sequence goes on from NW_020185336.1 coordinate 5,842,972, forward strand.
GAAGATCTGGAGAAACAGTGTTCCAAGTAGGGGGAAGAGCAAATGCAAAGATTGTGAGAAGGAAACTAGCTCAGCGTGATCAAGGAGCAGTGAGGAAACCAGTGTGGGTGGAGCACACTGAGCAAAGGGTAAAAGGGCAGAAGAGGAGGTCGAGAGAGAGAGGAGAGGCCAGAGCATGCCGGGCCTTCTAGGTTAAAAACTTGGAGTTGGTGCTAAATGTGGAGGGAAACCATGGGAATGTTTGAGTAGTGCAGTGATGTGAACTGATCAACATTTTTGAGAGGTTCCACTTACCTTGACGTTAAAAGTAACCTCAGGTGCTGAGCGTGCATGTGTTCCCATGAGTCTCTGCTGTGTTTCTGCCTCCTATCCTTTCCCTATGGTGCAGAATATCCCTCAGGACCCATCTGGGACTTGCAAATCTTGGTACAGCACATTTCCACTCTGGGCATAGTATAATTCTTTACGGAGCAGCACGGTCTTCTCCAACCATTCAGGTGGAAGTAGGCTTGAGGGGATGGTTCCTGAACTGTCTATGTTTGTATTGGTACTAGGACTCTCAAGCAGTTGGCATCCAGACTATGAAAAGGTCAGGAATATACTAAATGAAGAATACCACCCCAATCCCTTGGCGTGAAATGTGAGATCATTTTCTTCCATACAGGAATTCTAGCTATGAGGATTCACTGTTCTCTACAGAAAGTTAATTGAAGTAAAATATGAAGAAGTTTCATATGTCACAAAATATCGTTATCCTCACGATTTTCTCCAACATTCAATACTTTGTAAAAACCAGCCTTAGCACCATACAAAAACAAGCAATGGGTCATATTTGACCCATGGGCCTCAGGTTGCCAAACCCTGCTCTGGAGTAAAGTTCCCCAGTATACAAATCCTCCCCACAAAGCTTCCAGCAGCTTGTTGAAATATGAATGGAAAGCCAGAGATCACTCGCTGGTTGAGGAAAGTCTATTGGGAGAGTCAAAAACCAAAATAAAGAAATAGCAGGGAGGGCTTCCGTGGTAGCGCAGTTGTTGGGAATCTTCCTGCTAATGCAGGGGACACGGGTTCGAGCCCTGGTCTGGGAAGATCCCACATGCCGCAGAGCAGCTAGGCCCGTGAGCCACAACTGCTGAGCCTGCGTGTCTGGAGCCCGTGCTCCGCAACAAGAGAGGCCACGACAGTGAGAGGCCCGCGCACCGCGATGAAGAGTGGCCCCCGCTTGCCGCAACTAGAGAAAGCCCTTGCACAGAAACGAAGACCCAACACAGCAAAAATAAATAAATTTTAAAAATAGAAATAGCAGGGAGTAAAACCAATGCAGGGAGCAAGAAGAAACCCACACCAAGGCACACTGGTCGTAAAAGGGACTCGTGGCATAAAAGAGGGGAGTGTCATGTACAAAGTATACAGAGCCAGAATACCATTGGATTACTCAAGGTTGATTCTGGAAGCTAGAAAGCAACAGAGTAATTACTTGAAATTTTGAGCAAAAATAATATCCAACCTAGTATTAATTCTCTCAATCAAGTATGAAGATAGAACAAAATCATTTAATCATTTTAGTGTCTTAGGAAACAGAGGATCTAATACAAAAAGAGAAGCAATAGAAATCTTCAGGATGACGGCAGAATAAAACCCCTGGCAGCTATGTAGCAGGCCTTGAAACTCACCAGACCATATTGGAACATAAGCATGTATTAGTACTGGGGTCTCCACTTTTTGCAGAGAATGAGGGATGGATTAGTGATATGTATACAGACAACTAAGCCAACAAAACCCAAACAATTATTAACAAGATAAACGAGTCAAACTGGAAAGGAAATATAATAATAGTAGGCCACATGACTCAGCTGTGACTAAAAATCACATTTAGAGCAATATAAACACTGAATTTTGATCTAACTTGAAATTATGATATCATTCTGTTCGGAAGATGGGGTGGGGCAGAGAAGAATTTAAGACGGCTTAAATTCTCATCTTCAACAGTAAACAGAAAGTCAGAAAATAATGTCTAAAACAGAAAAATCAAGTAAAAGTAGTATAAACTTGCAGTTTAGAAATATAGAGGAAATATAGAGAAATGAGAGAAGCCAACTAAAGGGGTTGAAAATAGTTACTGCTGGGGCTGAGAATGAAGGGTAGGTAGGACACAGCTCTGTTATTTCTGGGTAGTTATGGTAAGAATTGTAGAATTATGACTTCTTAAACTATGCACATGGAAAACTCTGATGAAAATAGAAATTCACATGTGTAAAAAGATCATGTTGGCTGCTCTGTACAGAATTGATTGGAAGGAGTGTGTGAAAGCAGGAGGGCTGGTTAGGGGTTCTGTCTGGGCAGAAGATGGCAGCAGTGGAGATAAGATTTGACAGACTTACGGTATTCTTCAGGGGCTGACGCAACCACATTTAGTAATGCGTTGGCTACAAAGGCAAAAGAAACAGAGTTGTCCAAGACAAGTCCCAAGGTGCTGGCACGAGCAACACATGGCGGTACCATTTAATAAGAAGTGAAATGTGTTCAAGTTGCAGATCATCTGAAACTTTGAGCTCGGATATGAGAAAATAACTTTCCAACATGGTGTTTTAAAGGTGACCAGCTTCTCTGATTTTCGGAGGATTTTTTCCCTCATGTATGAATCTGCTTCTGGAAAACTCCTCCTGTGAGATGAAACTTCCCAAGGAACAAGGTGAATCCCTTTGTCATTACTCAGAGACAACTGCATAAATGATATACCCTAGGGTTGTAGGCGTTCCGCCTACACAATGCTGTCAACCTGCCTTCCACTTTCCACCAGCCCCCCTATTCACAAACTGTAAAGTAAAAGCCATAATGAGTGGCACTGATTTCTGAAAATATATTATTTTTTTTACTGAGCAGGTTGTCCCTGTTTTCATTTTGTTCAGCAGATTATTTTAGAGCAAACCTTCTATTAAAAACCTAATAAACTGAGTGGAAACATTTAAACGTACTCCAAACCAAGCTGGAATCCCATACTCCCTAAAGTATTTGCATGGAGAAGAGCAGAATCTGTGGCAAATATTCATCTTAAGCAACCTGCTCAGAATTCCTTCTGGGGGGGGGGGGTGTGCATTTTGCATTCCTCAAATGCTCTCTGTTTACTCCCGAATCACATCAAAGTAACCAGATGCTGAGTCCCAAAACCCAGTGAAGAACAAAGGACATAGATTTAGATCAGTCTAGGAAAGGAAACCAAGGCGAAGAAGCTCCTTAGCCAGAAATCTTATGTAGAAAAACAGCCACATGAGAAAAAAAGAGCAAAGCAATTCAAAGCGTCAAGTTGATGCCTTCCCAAAGGCAGCATGCACCTCCAAACGTGAGTTGCATCACTCTTGAGCAGGAATTGAGAGAAAAAGAGGTGGCACTGAGGTCAGAGTTGAGTTTTTTGTCAAGCATTACTTTGTTTTGCTGACATGAGGGCTGTGTAGCTACTCTGGCTCCCACATGAAGGAATGCAGAGCCAATCCGCAAGCTGCATGGACAACATATGTCAGCAGCTTAACAGGTACCAGCCTGCCAGGTTTTTATTACCTCTTACACAAACAATTCTAAATACCGCAACTCTGGAGAAGTGATAAGCCCCAGTAGGTTAGGTTGGTTAGCATTCCTTTCCTTGCTTTCCTGAAAGCCTATTCCACCAGCGCTTTGGCTTTCTGGGCTGGGCTCTGTATCAAGTCCCCCAACAAACAAAGATTCTTTCTTGCTCTACAATTAACTAGACAGTGTCTTTTTGTTAGGTGCTTCTCCATAGGTGTATTTTTATCTGAATTATCCAGTGAATTTTAGCACCTGGATAGACTTTATGTCTTCCTAAATCTACCAGATCAACGTTTTTTTCTAAATTTACCAGACACGTAGTTAAGCAATTCACCTTATCTTGTCTAGTTTCATCATCGTATCGGTGGGTTATTGTTCCTAATTGGCATACATCTTAGCCAAGAATGGGAAAAGGAGTGTGATAGGCACAACTTGCTACACACACACACACACACACACACACACACACATTGACATGCACATCCACAATACTTGCTGAAGTAAGTGAGACTCTTGTATTATAGTGGTATTTTTTTTTTTTTATTGAAATATAGTTGATTTACATGTTGTGTTAGTTTCAGGTGTACAGCAAACTGATTCAGTTATATGTACACTATGTATATATATATATATTCTTTTTCAGATTCTTTTTCCTAATAGTTTATTACAAAAGTAGTGGTATTTTAAAGATGACTTTTCATTGAAAATGAGTCATTTTTATTAGCAAACAGCATAATTAATTTAGAATACTTTGATGATTAGCTTCAGAAATAATAATAGTGTTAAATTAAGAGAACTAGATAGTGTTAACTGAGGTCAAAATAGGCATTCAAAGGCCTGGGGTAATATGGGAGGACACATTTAAACTTATTCTGCTAAAGGATGTTTGGGAATATCTTGGTAATTGACTAACTTTTGGTGTCACTTAGAAATTGGCTCAGTTTTTCCTTTTATCAAATGGCAAGAAGTCTTCCTACCAGCCTGATGGGACAGTGATAAAGATTTATGTACAGGAAGCTAATGAATTCCTTTTAATACCAATTGTAAACTTCAAAATAAAGATGAGTATTATAACCTATGGAGCTAATTCTGCTAGGGCAAAGGTTATGTAGGTAATAGAAGACAGTATCCAAAACCACTAAATACACAAGTTTATTTAGACAACACATATATTTAATAATCATTGCTCAGGTTATTAACTTCATCTTTTAGGTTGGTGCTTCCCCCAAATTGGCCAAAATCACCCAGGGATTTTTATTTTTTTTATATTTTTAAACAGCTCTAATCTTTTTTTTTTAATTAATTTATTTTATTTTTGGCTGCGTTGGGTCTTTGTTGCTGTGCATAGGCTTTCTCTAGCTGTGGTGAGCGGGGGCTACTCTTTGTTGTGGAGCACGGGTTCTAGGGCTTGCGGGCCTCAGTAGTTGTGGAGCTCAGGCTCAGTAGTTGTGGCACACGGGCCCAGCTGCTCTGAGGCATGTGGGATCCTCCCTGACCAGGGTTCAAACCCGTGTCCCCTGCACTGGCAGGCAGACCCCCAACCACTGCACCACCAGGGAAACCCACCCAGGGATTTTTAAAAACCACCGATTCAAAAAAAAAAACAAACCACTGATTCCCTGACCTTATTCCAGATGGCAATGTCCAGTAGTGAAGTCTGGGTGTGTATTTTTAAAATGAGTCTCACTGTGTCTGAGCCAGGTTTGGAATCACTGACTTAAGAAGGCCAAGATAGCTGGCTTGTAATTTGTTGTGTCTGGTTACTTTGCCTGTCTTAAAAACCAATATACCTGTCATCTGGTGACCAGTAATGGATATGGTTGATTCAGTCAATTATTCATGCAAAAATTTCCTAAAATTGAATCTTGGAAAGACCCATTAATGGTTCCCATCACTGAAACACTGCAGTAAACACTACTCTCTTGATCTCTTTTTACAGGCTCAGTCTGCTAAATTTAATTTACTGTCAGAACATAAGGAGACTGGGCAAATTGTACAAAAATCCACTGGATAATTTAATGTAGCCTTGTTAATAATTTTGTGGCTGGATAATAGTTTGATAGAGTATTTTATAAACCTTTCCAATTTATATTTTCCACTTTTTCCTTCCCTAACCTACCTGCATCAGGCTCTCTTCCATTGTTTGTGGTTTCATTGCCAAAGGAGGGATAGGGGTTTGGGGGGTGGACACAGAGAAAGACTCCACCTCTGATGTTTTTCCAAAGCTTAATCCCTTAAGGCAATTTATAAGACTTGAGGAAAAGGTAAAAGGGACACAATTTTTTGAAAGAAGAAACAGAGTAGTCTAGAAGAGCAGGCAGGAGAAGGGAGCTACCTTCCAAAATATTAAAAATCTCCCAGGGCTAGAAGAGGAAGTTAGAAAGTCTTACTCCTCTGGGCAGTGCCCCTAGGGTGAGTCAGAGCTGCAATGGTAGCCACTTGATGTACCAGGTAAAGAGATCAGAGGTCCCTGCCTCTTGAACAGTACCTGAACCCCAAGCATGGTATACGAACCGCAGGGACTACCAGGCCTTGGGAGTCAACAGGGAGAGTGGCCTGCTCAGCATTTATCTGTGTGTCCAGAGGACCAGAAACCAGATGCCCTGCCATCCACATTAACACCTTGCCTGGTATAAAGCCCTGTATCAATTCCTAACAAAGTACTACATACCATGTGACTTGGAACAGACCTTTATTGTCTTATAGCCCTGGACGCTAGAAGTCCAAAATCAAGGTGTTGGTGGGGTCATGCTCCCTCTGAAACCTATAGGAATCATTCCCTGCTTCTTCTTACTTCCGGTGGCACTGGCAATCCTTGGTGTTCCTTGGTTTGTAAACTGCATCATTCCAATCTCTGCCTCCATCATCACATGGCTGTCTTCTCCCTGTGTGTCTTTGTCCTCTTCTCAAAAGGACACCAGTCATATTGGATTAATGGCCCATCTGACTCCAATATAACTTCATCTTAACTAATTATATCTACAATGACCCTATTTCCAAGTAAGGTCACATTTTGAGGTACCGCAGGTTAGGACTTCAACATATCTCTTGGGGAGAAACAGTTTAATCCATAACAGGCCCCAACACCTCAACTGAAGCCCAGAGTGAGCAGGAACCCCAAGAATTCTTGAGGTGAAATTTTCCACTAACTGGTGGGATCAGGACTTCGATATCCAAGTAAGCCAATTGAAAGAAAGTTAAGAGGAAAAATATGTCTGACGTACTTAAGTTTGTAGACTGAAAATCATGTGCACTATAATTTTCATTCAAATGTTTAATATGTATATAAAGTACTTAATATTTTAACCACCTGCTATGTATAATAGATCTGATTCTTCTCTACAACAGCTCCCTAGCCCCACCCTCAGTTTTTCTGTTTAGCACAGTGAAAGTATCTGTCAAATATGTAATAAATAGATAAATAAGTGTATCATGGAAGATTCCAACAGAAAACATACAATTTCATACAATATCAAAACATACAATATCAGAAACCTGTTATTTTCCTGTGAAGATATCAAAGCTACTTATAATAAAGTCACTTTCTACTTTGATTTCTGAACCTGATGTTACCTTAAAAACCATTTCAGTCAAAGAAACTTAGCTTCATTGAGATCTTCTTATAATTTTCATAGTTACTTTTCCCATAGTTTATTTGATTTTTTTTTCTCATACAAAACATAGATCACTGGAGAGTTGCAATCCCTGTAAAAATTCTAACTGCAGGTACAACATTTAAAGCTCATTTGATTAAAATCATTCCTTAGAAAAGTGACTTTTTGAAAAGGTTAATTTTCTGTTAATGTAGTCAGATTTTTAAATCAGAATGCTATATTTATTTCAGAAATATCAACCAAATATCCAGATGCTTATAACCAACGAGGAAAATAATAGTTACAGAACCCATGTCACTCTTAAATTGTAGCAAAAAGAAGACCCAACATATTACACAGAAACGTCTTTAAAAGAAAGGAATTTGATTTAACTGACATAACATATTTAGTGACCTTGTTTCATGGATAAAAATAGGCAAACCTTCCCCTGAGTCCTTCTCATCTTTTTGAGGAAGAAACATAGGATAAAGTCAGATGTTTGCATTGTTGGGTTTGAGCTCCTCTACAGGGGGCATTTAAAGCTTTTTCAGACCCCTTGAATTCAGAATAAAAGATTTATTTAAAAAAGAATACTCTGTGTGTGTGTGTGTGTGTGTGTGTGTGTGTTCAGCAAAAAAAAAAAAAAAAGTTTGAGCTAACCTCAATCCGAGAGACACAAACCCCCTGATCTCTTGCCATGGAGGAGTAATCACCTTTGATGTTACTCTAAAGGATTTCCAGCTGTTCAAAAACAATTCAAGGCCATTAAACTCATTTTAAAAATTAAATACTTGCTTTTGAAATCATAAACATAGATGGAAACTACAACCCACAAATAGATATGTGTTTAATTTTTAATATCCGCTCAATTCATACTTACCCTACCACTATCTTCCACATATTTTAGTATCATTATGTTAGGACTTGAAATACTTTAGAATCACAGAAAGGCAAGTTTGAGGAAGTCATTTATTCTATTCCTCTTTCTTCAGACTTTAGTCTCCTTAAATTATCCTTAGATATTAAGGTTTTCTAAACCATTGGTATATGTGTTTTCTTCTGAGAGTGCAGGGTTTTGGGGGAACCAGGACAGGACATTTTAGAAGTCCTAGAAAATCCTCTCATTCTCAAATGTCGACTAGACAGAGAGATAAAAAGAAAGGAGCCCACAAAATTTGACCTTATTCTTGACAGAACACTGGAAGGAATGCCAGTGCCCCAGCCCTGACCTAATTCCATTTCGTTTAAAGAAATGGAAAAGATTGAAAGAGGAAATACTTAGTGCTCACAGGGGGGGAAAACAAACAAACAAACAAAACACTATGCTGCTAAATCAGAACAGAGTTCCACAAGAACTAAATTATTATATTAGTTTGGTGACCAAGGCAATCCCCTTCAGCAAAGTAAGAGACTCTAGAACCAATCTTGAAAACTCTTATTTGCTCCAGTCTTGTCCTGGTCATGACTGTGGACTTGATTAAATGCCTGAGTTATAGACCAAAAAGCCCTAAAGATGTTATAAGTATAAAAAAGGTGGTTGTGGCTAGTATACTATTCCTACAGTGAAGATAAGTTAAGAATTATGTATATTTAGACTACCTTAATTTTTATCCAAACCTTCCTCAAACTTTTTTGAAATAAAAACTTTGGGAGGGGAGCATGATTAGATTAAAATTTTGAAAGAAAGACTGTGAGGGCAGATTTGGAAATGAACTTAAAATTATCCATGTATCTATTTAATAAATATGTTAGACATTAATGGCTTCTAGATACTATGCTAGGTGTTGGGCATACAAAGATGAAACCTGTCTTCAGAGAACTTAATTTAGTAGAATTTGGCAATCAAATGAAATGAAGTACTGATACCTACTACAATATGAATAAACATTGAAAACATACTAAGTGAAAGAAACCAATCACAAAAAAAACACACATTGTATAATTCCATTTATATGAAATGTCCAGAATAGATAAATATATACAGATAGAAATTAGATTAGTGGTTGTAGGGACAGGAGGGAATGGAAAATGGGGGAAATTCTGATAATGGATAGAGGGTTTTATTTGGGAGTGATAGAATAGATTACAGCAATGGTTGCACAACTCTGTGAATATACTAAAAAACAGAATTGTACACTGAAATAGGTGAATTTTATGGTATTTAAATTGTCTCAATAAATGTTTTTAAAAATCAGACACAGACACATTCTTAAAACAGCATAAATAGCATAATTAACTATATGCTAAAAGTGATGAGAAAAATAATAGGATGTACTGAGAAAGGGGTGATTAATTTCAAACATAAGGCAGGAATAGGAAACATGTGAGATTGCTAGCCACTAAATAATTAGTACACGTCATATAAGGACACTTCCCTGTGATTTATTCAAGAATAAACTCTACACAATGTTATAATTCAGTATTTCAGAACTAATATGAAGTTAAAGATTCCCAGATAAAGATGGAAAACTGAACCCATGCAATTATCTCCAGCCACCACTAAAACTAAAATGTGTTTTAAAAGTTAAGAAGTCACAAAGTTGAAGAAAAGACAAGAAGTGTTAACAATGGAGGAATGATGTCAACAAATTGTTGAACTTAACAGTAGCAACATTGAAAAATGGAGGACAATGAAGCAATGCTTTCAAAATTCTGAGGAATAGTGATTTCTAAATTAGAGTTCTATACCCAGCCAAGCTATCACTCAAGCTTGAAACTAGAAAAAGACATCTCAAAAATTGATTCTCATCATTCCTCCCCAGGAAGCTAATAAAGGATGTCCTTTAAAAAAAAAAAAAAAGAGTAAAACAAGAAAGAGGAAAACATGAGATCCAACCTAAGAGAAAGATCAAGAGATTTCCATGATGCTAGCTGTTCAGGAAACTAAGAGAACAGCCAGTCCAGATAGGAACATGAAATTCAGGATTCCAAGAGAGAGTTTCTGGGAGTGGAGTATGGTCAGGATTGAAACTGACAGATTATTTAATGTGTTTGACCACAGCAGAAAGGATTTTATAGTTTTTTAAACTAGAGATAGAAACAAAGATGATTTTTAAATGACAAAGTGAGGCAATTATTAATTATAAGAAAAACAAAAAGTCGTAAAGAGATTATAATCATAATACTATTAGTAAATGGGGAACAATGCTTATATAAATATAGTAATATCAACTTGAATATTTACTTTGCCAAAAATTATAATTATTTTAAAAAGAGGAAGGTGAGAAATAACAGAAGTTGGGGATAAAAAGAGAGCTAAATTCTCATCTTGCAATAATTAAAAAGTCAAGGAACGCTATTTATAAATATTGAATTAAGTAGCTCAACAAACACCCACAAGAACTGAATGTGGTTGCCTCTGGGTAATGAAACTCAGGAAGAAGTGGAGCAGCAGACTGCCATTTTCCATCAGAAGTCTTGAAATAGTATTTTATATTCCTAACTTTGTAAGTGTATTTCTTTCATAAAAATTAATATTTGAAAAATATACATTGCACTGAAAATACTGTCAAGTCAGAACATGTATAGTGAAGGGACATGTTTTATTCTTCTTGAGGTTTCCAAGCTCAAACAGTGCCTTGAATATTTTAGGAACTCAATAAATACATGTTGTTTAATAATGACCACTCAAATGCTAGTTCAGTGGATTTAGCAATGGATCCCACGGCATATAATCTGAAAACTAATTTTCTCTCTATAAAGAGGATCTAGAGGTCACAACATGCTATGCAGTCCTTTGTCTTGATACTGAAAAAAAAGGTTGGATAACAACTAGAGGAAAACAGGGCTGATCGTATTTATTGTACAATGCTTGGGTAACTGTAATGCTCAATCCATTAAACAATACCTTCCGCTACCAGTCTAATTCAGAGGACCGATAATATGAGCCAAGTATTTCTAGTTTTTTACACTTTTTATGCCCTCAAGGAGTTTGTATCCTGTTTCCAAAACTTTCAAATGATTCTCCTCCTCCTTCAAAATCAGTTGATTTAAGATGTATTTGTTAAGAAGTTTTCAAAGATGGCAAATACATGGGACCCATGTCACCTATCCCCCATCCAAGGCAGGTATTGCCATCTAAAAGATATTCTCAGGTAGTGGAAATGGGCATGGCATTTTCAGGGACAAGGAAGTTGATTGTCTTAACTGGAGCAGAAGTCTATATCTTAAGTAGCAGGAGATGAAAGTGACCACCAAAGCAGGAACGATGATGCTAAGACTTGGATATCTAGTTGAAGAATTTGAATATAATTCGTTGATAGTGGTAAAAATTTTTGAACTGGGAGATAGCCTAATAAATGATACAGCACACAGCAAAGAGTCTCTGAAATTCTAGCTATGAAAACATTCATTCAATAGATTGAGGAAATGAAGACAAGATGGAAAATAGAGAGATAATTAAGATGGAAGGGAAACAATTTGGTGAATTATTAGACGGAAAGATTAAGGAGAAGACAGTTTCATAGATAACGAGTAACAATCATAATAAACTTTTTTAGCATTTATTATGCTGTCAGGGTGTTGTGCTAAGGTCTTTCCATATATTACTCATTAAATTCACTGAGGTAGACTTCACCATCGTTGCCCCATTCTCTAGTTGAGGCAATATAAAGTAACTTGCCCAGAGTCCCTCAACAAATAAGTTTAGATCCAAGATTTAAACCCAATTCAATCCATCTGTTTCCTGGAATGGAGAACTTGGGAGGGAAGACTGGATATCCAAATGGAAATGACTAGTAGGTAGATTAAAGAATGGAACAAATTTTTTTGTGAGTGGTTAAGGACCCTTGGAGGGATTCACTACCATTTTGATAAAAGTATTAATTTTGAAAATGGATGAGCACAGGGACAAGAACAAAGCCTTGAGTTAATGGCTAGAAGGAGAAAGGGGGCTCACCGAAGGAGAGAAGGAAGAGTCGCAGAGGGGGAGGAAAGAATTCCTTTACAGAGACAGAGCCTCGAACAAATTTTTAAGGCAAGGTGATAATCAATAATACCAAATGCTCTAGAGAGATTTGATGGGGTAATAACTGAGAAAAATGACAAAGGGCTGGTAGAGAAGTACAGAATAAATTATTTCAGTTGTTTGGTAGGAGTGGAAACCAGATTGCAAAGGCTTAATATGAGAATAGGTGATGAAGAAATTAACACAATTAATAAATATGTACTATCTGTTCAGGAATTTGGAAGGTGGCCGTGTTGATGCAGTAGTGTGATAAGGTGATGAGGTGAAGTAAAGCTTTATAGTCCAAGGTAAGGAAAAACCTACTTTGTGAGAAGGTAGGAAGGAACAGTTAAAGGCAGAGAATAGGTAGGGTTTTTTTCATGAAGTCAACCTTAACTGTAAAGAATATGCCTCAAAACACTGAGAAATCCATTAAACTTATCTCTGCAAATGTGGTAGTCAGCCAACATATCATTCCTTCAAGACAACCCTGGGCCTAAAGCCAAGTAAAGTGAATTCTTAAGATCGGTAAGAAGTGATGTGACTCTGACTCCCTGCTACTCATCTGGAAGAGAGATGCTTGCCAAGAGGGGCCTTTTGAACATTCAGAGGAGGTAGCTGATTCTGCCCGCACAGGATCAAGGCCAGGAAGCTCACTCCTGGGATTGGAGCAAGGTCAGTGAGGAAACAAGTGTTAGGGGATAGAGGGGGGATGGATCAGATGAAACACTCCAGAGGCAGACATTTCACAGACATTTGAGTGGGTGTCCATGTCATCACTAGGCAAATCTCACAACAGAGTCAAGACCCAGGTGGCAGTCTGTCTCCACTGAATAAGCAAGTGATTGCCTTGCCTGACAAACAGCCCTGCTATCAGTGCCCCTTATACTCATTAAACCAGTTGAAACAAAAGGACAAAAGCTTGTAATCAGCCTGAGGTGCCAATAGACGCACAAGCTAGTGTTTTCCAGATACCCAAACCTCCTACACACCCGTGAGGTAAGAGGGGAAACAAATTTGTATTTCTCCTTGGTCAATGCTGGAAGTGAAGGAATTGGGGGAAATCAAAGTCTCATACTCCAGGGTTCCCAGTATGACACTAACAAAAGTGAGACAAGAATCCAACATTCTTGCTCCCCCTGCTAGAAATACTTCTCATTAGCAACGCTAACTCTCTTCTCTCTCTAATGAGTGACACCCCCACCCCCAATGCAACCAATTTGGTTATTTGACATTTATTGTATTTTCAATTGAATCAGACATTACTAATCCAGAGTTAAATCCTTAGGCAGTAAGTATGTCCTTTCTAAGCAGGGTGGGTAAAAATCCTCACCTTTGAATGCCCAGAGCTAACGATTAACTTCCCATCTTTATGTCTACATCAAATCTGCCAAAAAGAAAAATCAAAAACATCCTCTCTGGAACACCAAATTCAAAAGCTGAAAAGCATCTTAAGGATCAATCTCTATGCCCTATTCTTTGGCTGGCAGTTTAAAAACTGAATTTGCATAAATTCATAGCAGCCAGCCGTCTCTTGTTGGTGAGGTTAAAAAACGTCTTTATATGCTGAAGGGGAAAGGGCTGGCCATGCTGCTACAAAGTCATGAAAAATGGTATGAGGGTGTAAGTAATGGAGTGCTTTAACTAGGAGCCCGGGGGTAATTTTTTGGGGGCAGAGGGAGGCCTGAGCTGAGCAGCACGCAGGATCTTAGTTCCCAGACCAGAAATGGAACCCTTCCCTCCTGCAGTGGAAGTGCGGAGCCCTAACCACTGGACCGCCAGCGAATTCCCTGGGGTCGGGGGGCGGATAATTTTAAGCATTGATAAGAGGCTAAAAAATGGTTAAGACTACTATCCACTGGCAGATAGAGGGAAAGGGAAAAGAAGGTTGAAATTCAAATGGGACATTTATCTGAAATTTACTGACCCTGGTCCAGGCTGAGGACCCCTCTGAACTTCTGGTAAGTTTTTTTACTTGCTTCCTTCACCCAGCATAATATATCCCAGGCTGATAGGCACCCATGTAGCCTAATGCTAGCATCTGTGCTGATTGGATGATGTCATATCATACCTTATTAAATATTTTAATATCACCCCTGGATATATCCAAAACTGGACTCATCATCTCCTCTTCAAGTCATTTGTAAGAATTGTGTTATGTGGCAAGGAAGATAGGGCCCAAGAATAAGGCAGATTTTTAATTATCAGAATTTAACCATTCAACAATATTTACCAACCACCTCCTGTAGGTCATCACTCTGGATATTGGGAAAGAGTCTACATGTAAGTGAAATTCAGTATATTAACTGCCAAATCCAAATTTAGACAAGGTTCAGAAGAATCCAAAGGAAGGGATGGTCAACTCTACTACCCAGAGGTGTTACACTAGGTACATAGAGGAGATGACCCTCAAGCGTGTCCCTGAGGTAAGATTTTTTCCCCAGCCATGTGGAGAGGGACCTTCAGAAGGAAAGCATAGCAAAGATGCTGAGGACGGGGTGGCTAGAGAATGCAAGGTGTTCACACACATTGCATGGCAGCAAGGGTGGCTGAGGGTGTAGCCATGAGACCATGTGGTCGGGGCTGGATAAGCATCTCCAGCATCTGGCTGGAAGTGGCCCTGGATGTTCAAGCAGAGCTGGGCTTGAAGATCAAAATTAGGTGGGGTAGAGAGGAATGCAAGAGCTAAGATCTATGGAGGCATTTAACATCTTGAACCAATGAGGCTTTAAGTCCAAAATGGTCAGGAATTACTAATTCTAAAATCTTCATTTTGGGGGGGGGGGATGTTAAACATCAGATACCCAAGTAGTAACTGCAATAACACATGATTATAGAAAGTCAGAAGTTATCTGTGTAAAAAGGGATCAGTCTAAATCAAAAAGCAACTTTGGGTGTAATAAAAATCAAAAGGGAAGTGGACAGGCAGGATCAACATATCTTATCATTTATTTTTCACAAGCAGGTCCTCTAAGTTTCCAGAAACAGTGTGGATCACTTCATAGTTACTATCTTGTTCGTAAACACATAGAAACGCATCACAGTGTAGTCTGACATCCTTTGCAAAGGATATGAACGGCCACTGTCTGTTAATAGTCTGCTTTTAAACTTTATTCCACTCATACGACTGAAGAGATTATAATGTATATAGGCTACATTCAGAGAAACAAACTTCCTCACTGGCCCCCAAAATTTTGTTGCAAATGACACCAGGAATTTGGCACAGAGAGAAAGCAGGGTCAGGCTGCCTGATCAGGGCCGGCAGAGAAAATTCCTACGGCTTCCACTAGACAGAGTCTGTTTCCGAGTGCCGCTGACCACAACCATGCGCTCTGCCTCCTCAGGAAGAGCACAGACAGCAAGTTTACTCCTCTCTGAAGGGCCCAGCCATAACCCCAACAGCTCCCCAGGACCGGAATCCCAGCTGGGATGCTCTGGGCTGCAAGGAACGGAAGAGCCAGCTGATAGTGACGGAAACGAAAACGGGCATCTATCATTTCGCAGAGCGATCAGTCTGGAAGCAGTGGCAGTTCCGCAACTGAAGCAAGAGCTCCACGAAGCCACCGAGACCCCAGCTTCTTTTCATCTTTCTATTTGTTTTACTCAGACCTTGGGTTTTGTCCTCAGGCTTTTTCTCTGGTGATTACAAGATGGCTGCCTCAGTCCCGGTGTATTCTGTCTTCGCACAGTCACTCCCAAATGCAGAAGAAAGACAGATTTTCCATGCACCTCTTTTTATCTTAGAGGAAGATCTTTCTCAAAAGCTCCCTGTTGAATGACCTTCAGGTCCCTTAACGTGGGATTTGGGTACCTGCTCAATTCCTAGCTGTAGGCGAGGAGAGCAGTATTGATCATTTTCTTGTCTTTCACTCTTGCCTGTCAAAGTCTGACAGCAAGATAGATGTGGTGGCTGAGCAGGCAGCAGGAGCAGCTGCAGGGGGCAATTGGGTGGACAACCAGCAGTGCCACTGGCAGAAAGTTAACTGCTTTTAATGGCAGCTCCATTTAAACATAAACATTTAAAGTATGTTCCTTTGTACTTAAAATAACATCCTTTACCAGCATGCATTGCTGTTTGCACACTTAGGTAATAAATGAGGGAGGCATAGCCACCTTCCAGATGATGATGATGATGATGGTGATGATGGTGATGTTGATGGTGATGCTGACTGTAAATGCACAAAATACTGACTGGCATTTGGAAAGTATTAGGCTGAGTGAAATAAGTCAGACAGAGAAAGACAAATACTGTATGATATCACTTATCTGTGGAATCTAAAAAATAAAACAAACTAGTGAATATAACAAAGAGAAACAGACCCACAAATATAGAGAATAAACTAATGTTTACCATTGTGGGGGAGGGAAGGGGAGAGGGGGAAAAATAGAGGTAGGGGATTAAGAGGTACAAACTACTTTGTATAAAATAGGCTACAAGGATATATTATAGAGCACAGGGAATATAGCCAATATTTATAATAACTGTGAATGGAATATAATCTTTAAAATTTGTGAATCACCATGTTGTACACCTGAAATATATATAATGTTGTACATTGACTACACCTCAATCAAAACAAAAAAGAAAGTATATTTCTAAGTAATGGTCAATAAAACTGGGAATTTCTGAATGGTTGTCATTGTTTTGGGGTTTGGTATTGGTTTTTTGCCTTAGATATCAATTCCTTCAGGATCTTATCCAGATACTTAAACCCTATGACTCAATGTCCCCATCTGTTAAAAATGGGTAACATTTGAAGACAGTAAATATATAAATTTTTTTAATGAATTCTTTTCTGATAATTATTTCTAAACTTGGATAAAGAAGAATTGATTATGTCAATGATTGGGCAGAGTTTGCCTGAGGGTTGGCTTGGGAGGGCCCCAGTTGGTCTTGGGAGAAAGGATATAATAATCAACATGTCATTTCTCTGGGCTCTGTCAATATTTGTTAGATTTCCCAAAGCTACAGTACTGCCTATTAACAGTGCCTTTACACAAAAAGTTAATCAACATTTTCAACAGGAAGACTGTGCTGGCATCCATAATCCACTTTTAAGATGAAAGATAGGCTCATAAGATAATTTGTTAACCTGTTTTAGGAATTTTGAAGCTACTCCGAATTATTTAATTGATAAATAGACCCATACAAGTAAATGGCCGTGAGGACATGTGACTTGACAGTCTGAAAATCTTCCTCCCTATCCTCTACCTTACCCCAACTCACTCACAAATACTACTCCCTCTTCACAGGTGTTTAAAATTATCAGTGAACTCTTCCTCCTATGCATGGAGGTGGTAGAAAGAGGGAAACTAAAAACTGCAGGAAATGGTCAAAATGCAAATTTTGTACGTGGGAAAATTATGAATAGTTTTCTGTTATCACAATAGCCAAAAACAAGCCTTTGAGTGAATAAGACTGGGTTGGGGAGGGAAAGGGGGGCAGCACAGCTGGGGAAAGGGGGATGAGGGGTAAATGCTGAAAGTGAGGAAGAGGTTAGGTGAATGGGACAGGCAAGCTCAAGTGAGGGAAGAAGGTACCAGGAGGGTAACAACGACAATCGTGGTGATGTTAGCTTTAATTAGACACTGACAATGACAGGCGCTATGGTAGTGATTTTCATGCATTGTTTCTGATCTCCATCATAACTTCAGGCAGATAGGATAAGGAAGCTCAGGGAGGTCAGGTGACTTGCCTGGCGTCTAAAGCCAGCAACTGATGATCTCTGGATAGACTCCTGGGCTTTGGAATTAGAGAGACCCAAGTTCAAATCCTCTGTCTGTTTCTTACTAGATGTATAACTTGGTCAAGTAAGTTCCCTCTCTGTGTTTCTCTTTCCTCCTCTGGAAAATGGGGATAAGGAGATTTATTTAGTTTCTAGGATATTGTGAGATTGCAATATTATATATATAACTAGAGGTGCTTATCTTTGCCTAGTATGTAATATGTGTTAAGTAGTAGTAGTATATGCTATTATTACTATTTGCACTAAGAAGGATGTCTCCAAAACCAAAGCAACGTCTTCACAATTTTCCCCATATTTGCCCTGTTTCAGTGAGTCTATTGGAATAGTGTACAGTGAGAAGTGCAAAATATGTGTATGATCGGGTCCTCACCTTCATTCAGTATTCACTCCTGCAATGGATGGTCATTCACTAAGAGAACCAGTCAACTTAATCTTCCTTGAAACAAAAAGCGTCCACCATTAAGCAAACACAAAAAGTGAAAAGCAAAGCTCACTAACAGCCCCTGCCTTGAGGAAGCATTTGCAACCATGCGATAAATGCACACGAGAGGCGTGTTCTGCATGAGTAAAGTGTTATGGGAACAGAGAAGAGGAAACACCAGACACTCTAGTGAAGTCAGGGAAGACTTCACAGAGTTGCTGCTCACTCCTCCATGCCTTCTACGGTGATTTATTTCTCATGTTAAAGCACAATTTTTAAAAGTTTAGACAACACTCCAACTGCATAATGAATACGTGTCAAAGATTGTATTAATGAAGGAACCAGTTCATACATTCACAGATGTTAAACCTGGTTCAAATAAGAATTGGAAGAGTAAGTGCTTATAGGCAATTTAATCAACAAAAGAATCTTAGGAAAAACTTGGTTACATACAAAACTGGCTCATGTCATACTGGGTAATAATCTATAAGCTTTGGAATTATCTTTTGTTGCTGGGTGAAAATTATTTACATCTCTACCACACTTCCATGAGTGGTAGAAAGGAGAATTTCCTACTTTCCTAGCCTTACCACTTTCTGAAGAGCAGAAAGGAAAGGGTTAATTTCAAGCATTCCATATTCTTTGGACTTTCCTTTAACAGTATTTTTTTAATTACATAAAATATGTTTAGAGAAATTAAGAATTATCCAGAGTCATATTTCTGATTATATAGCATCGGTTCTTGGGATGTTTATAGCATTCACTGAAGGAAGAAACAAATTATTGATACTTCACAAGCAGCAAGGTGTGGTGGAAAGGAGCTTGGCCTGGGACAAGTAAGAAAGCTGAATCTACCCAAGCTCTGCCACTAAATGGCTGGGTAACCTTTTGAAGGTCATTTCCCCTCTCTGAGCCTCAACCTCCTCATCTGAAAATGAGCAGGTTCACTAGATAGCATCTAAGGGAGCAGGTCTCAAACTTCAGTGAACATCAGTGTCACTGGGGGAAGCTTGGCAAAAGGAATAAATAAAAATGCAGATTCCCAGGCCCCACACCCAGAGATTCTGGATCAAAATGTAAAACTCAGATGATTCCAGGATTCTGCTGTGTTAGTGCGGTTTTATTTTACAGCACCCCAGGTGATGCTTAGAGGTCTCTTCCAGCTTTAACCGTCCATCCCTAGGTGCTCAGAGCCCAGAAGCCTCAGCTCAGCCGCCTGCTGGTTCTCTTGTCATGGGTATCCATGGGGATTTCATTTGTTACCTGTTTCCTTTGTTCCCTCTTTCCTTTCAGGAAAGGATTAACAAACCAGCATTGGTACAGCTCCTGAAAATAATGTCCTGTTATCGCAGAGGACTTTTCTGAAAGGCTTTTAGGTTATATATTGTTGAGCTCCAAGTTATTGTTTTACTTACATAAGACTTCTGAGTGGTAAATTGGTATATATGTTATTACAATGTACTATTTTCTCAGCTAATATTATGGAAGGGATTTTTTTTTTTGAAATCTAATGCATTTCAAATCTGAGCATTTACAATTTTCTGAGAGCTAAAATTATAAACTGTCTTGAGTGGGTTTGCCTTTCATCTTCGGTTATATTTTTAAATTGATTCTTCTAATATAGCCATTCAGGTCATTTAAGTTTGTATTAGCAACATAAAAACATTAGTCTTAGGCACAAATAAGCTTATATTTGTGGCCTATAGTAAAACAAGTTTATTCATGTCATTTTGTGTTTCTGTTAAGAAGCTAACAATGACTTTCAGAGGACTTAACACAAGTAGAAACAAGATTTAAATTGCCCAAGAGATCAAGGAACCTCAGATTTTGTACCTTACATACACTAAGAACTTTCTTTATGATCAAAGAAAAGAGGAGAAAATTAATATCCCACTGTGTTAGCAGAGTATGTGTCAACACACACACACACACACAAACACACACACACACCCACAATCTCATACACGAAAAAAAAAATTAGGGGAAAAAATAAGTTAATGATGTAAACTCAACGGATGTTTAAAACTTGCAAAAGCTTATTATTTTTCAAGGTGGAATTTGGGCTTTCTCTTACAGTCTGATACCTCCTGTTATGGCTGAAACAAGCGTACTTGGAAAATAAAAGTAATAAAACAAGTAAATTAGCTCTTCATCTCCTAGGGAAGACTCAATTTCCCTAGATTTAGATGGATGGAAGGCAAACAGATAATCTATGTTAAGAAGTGAGTTATCTACCTATCTTCCATCCACCCTATGGTGGATCATTTCAACCAACTCCGAGGCTGCTTTGAGGAAATGTCCCCATCCACCACATCTCAGGGACCTCTCTATCTACTGTCACATAGTTCTAGCTAACAGTTAGCAAGATAACTTGCTTCAAGTAGAGCCCTCATCTTACCCAGAAAGCCTCCGTCTCAAATCTTTTCTTTCATATAACACCAATCTTCCATTTATCTGGAATTCTCTCTCACCTGCCTCACACTGACATTATCCTCTTATACCTGTGCATGCACAGGATCTGTGGGTAAAGAAAGAAAAGCTTTCCTACCTATCTTCCCTTGTTCTCTTTACTGGAAAAAATTCTCTTAAGTCAATTGAAATAATTGCCCTTTAGTTGAAGGACATTCAACAATTTATCTAGGGAGACCTTCAAGATGGCGGAGGAGTAAGACATGGAGATCACCTTCCTCCCCACAAATACATCAAAAATACATCTACATGTGGAACAACTCCTACAGAACACCTACTGAATGCTGGCAGAAGACCTCAGACTTCCCAAAAGGCAAGAAACTCCCCACATACCTGGGTAGGGCAAAAGAAAAGAGAAAAAACAGAGACAAAAGAATAGGGATGGGACCTGCACCACTAGGAGGGAGCTGTGAAGGAGGAAACGTTTCCACACACTAGGAAGCCCCTTCACTGGTGGAGATGGTGTGTGGGCGGGAGGGAAGCTTTGGAGCCACAGAGGAGAGCGCAGCAACAGGGGTGCAGAGGGCAAAGCAGAGAGATTCCAGCACAGAGGATCAGTGCCGACCAGCACTCACCAGCCCGAGAGGCTTGTCTGCTCACCTGCCAGGGCGGGTGGGGGCTGGGAGCTGAAGTTCCGGCTTCAGAGGTCAGATCCCAGGGAGAGGATGGGGTTGGCTGTGTGAACACAGCCTTAAGGGGGGGCTAGTGTGCCACAGGTAGCTGTGAGAGAGTCCAGGAAAAAGTCTGGAACCGCCTAAGAGGCAAGAGACCATTGTTTCCGGGTGAGAAAGGAGAGGAGGTTCCTTCCCTGTCTGCCCACGGAAGGCAGAGCACCACATAAAAGAGCTCCAGAGACGGGCATGAGCCATGCCTATCAGCTCGGACACCAGAGACGTGCGTGAAAAGCTAAGGCTGCTGCTGCAGCCACCAAGAATCCTGTGTGCAAGCACAGGTCACTATCCACATCCCCCCTCCCGGGAGCCTGTGCAGCCCGCCACTGCCAGGGTCCCGTGATCCAGGGACCACTTCCCAGGGAGAGCACATGGTGTGCCTCAGGCTGCTGCAACGTCATGCTGGCCTCTGCCGCCGCAGGCCTGGCCTGCATTCCAATTACGCTTCCCAGGGAGAGCACATGGTGCGCCTCAGGCTGCTGCAACGTCATGCTGGCCTCTGCCGCCGCAGGCCTGGCCTGCATTCCAATTATAGCTACCATACCCCTCCCTCCCGCTGGCCTGAGTGAGCCAGAGCCCCCTAATCAGCCGCTGCTTTAACTCTGTCCTGTCTGGGCAGGAACAGAAGCCTGAGGGCAACCTACACGCAGAGGTGGGTCCAAAACCAAAGCTGAACCCCAGGAGCTGTGCAAACAAAGAAGAGAAAGGGAAATCTCTCCCAGCAGCCTCAGGAGCAGTGGATTAAATCCTCACAATCAACTTGAGGTACTCTGCATCTGTGGAATACCTGAATAGACAACGAATCAACCCAAAATTGAGGCGGTAGACTATGGGAGCAACTGTAGACTTGGGGTTTGCTGTCTGCGACTGACTTGTTCTGATTTTTATCTTAATATAGTTTTTAACGTTTGTTATCATTGCTGGATTTGTTTATTGGTTTGGTTGCGCTCCTCTATTTTTATTTTAATATTTTTTGTTATTTTATTTTAATTATTTTATTTTATTTTATTTTTCTTTCTTTTTTTCTTCCTTTTCTCCTGAGCCATGTGGCTGACAGGGTATTGGTGCTCCAGTCTGGTGTCAGGTCTGACCCTCTGAGGTGGGAGAGCTGAATTCAGGACATTGGAACACCAGAGACCTCCCAGCCCCATGTAATATCAATCAGCAAGAGCTCTCCCAGAGATCTCTGTCTCAACACTAAGACCCAGCTCCACCCAATGGCCAGCAAGATCTAGGGCAGGACGCCCAATGCCAAGCAACTAGCAAGACAGGAACACAACCCCACCCATTAACAGTGAAGCTGTCTAAAATCAGACTAAGTTCACAGACATCCCAAAACACACCTCCAGACATGGTTCTGCCCACCAGAAAGACAAGATCCAGCCCCACCCACCAGAACATAGGCAACAGTCCCCTTCACCAGGAAGCCTACACAACCCACCGAACCAACCTTACCCACTGGGGTCAGACATCAAAAACAACAGGAACTATGAACCTACACCCTGTGAAAAGGAGACCCCCAAACACAGTAAGTTAAGCAAAATGAGAAGACATAGGAATACACAGCAGATGAAGCAGCAAGGTAAAAACCTACCAGACCAAGAAAATGAAGAGGAAAAAGGAAGTCTACCTAAAAAAGAATTCAGAGTAATGATAGTAAAGATGATCCAACATCTTGGAAATAGAATGGAGAACATACAAGAAGCATTTAACAAGGACCTAGAAGAACTAAACAGCAAACAAACTATGATGAACAACATAATAGATGAAATTAAAAATTCTAAGTGACCTGGAAGATAAAATAGTGGAAATAACTATTGCAGAGCAGAATAAAGAAAAAAGAATGAAAAGAATTGTGGACAATCTCAGAGACTTCTGGGATAACGCTAAACATACCAACATTTGAATTATAGGGGTCCCAGAGGATGAAGAGCAAAAGAAAGTGTCTGAGAAAATATTTGAAGAGATTATAGTTGAAAACTTCCCTAACATGGGAAAGGAAATAGTCAATCAAGTCCAGGAAGCATAGAGAGTCCCATACAACATAAATCTAAGGAGAAACACAGCAAGACACATATTAATCAAACTATCAAAAATTAAATACAAAGAAAAAATATTAAAACCAGCAAGGGAAAAACAACAAATAACATGCAAGGGAATCTCCATAAGGTTAACAGCTGATATTTCAGCAGAAACTCTGCAAGCCAGAAGGGAGTGGCAGGACATACTTAAATTGATGAAAGGGGAAAACCTACAGCCAAGATTACTCTACCAGCAAGGATCTCATTCAGATTTGACAAAGAAATTTAAAACTTTACAAACAAGCAAAAGTTAAGAGAATTCAGCACCACTAAACCAGCTTTACAACAAATGCTAAAGGAACTTCTCTAGACAGGAAACACAAGAGAAGGAAAAGACCTACAATAACAAACCCAAAACAATTAAGAAAATGGTAATAGGAATATACATATCAATAATTACCTTAAATGTAAATGGATTAAACACTCCTACCAAAAGACAAAGACTGGCTGAATGGATACAAAAACAAGACCTGTATATATGCTGCCTACAGGAGACCCACTTCAGACCTAGGGACACATACAGACTGGAAGTGAGGAGATGGAAAAAGATATTCCACACAGATGGAAATCCAAACAAAGCTGGAGTAGCAATTCTCATATCAGACAAAATAGACTTTAAAATAAAGACTGTTACAAGAGACAAAGAAGGACACTATATAATGATCAAGGGATCAATCCAAGAAGAAGATATAACAATTGTAAATATTTATGCACCCAACATAGGAGCACCTCAATACATAAGGCAAATGCGAACAGCCATAAAAGGGGAAATCAACAGTAAGACAATCATAATAGGGTACATTAACACCCCACCTTCACCAATGGAGAGATCATCCAAAATGAAAATAAATAAGTAAACACCAGCTTTAAATGACACATTTAAAGACAAGAGGGACTTAATTGACATTTATAGGACATTCCATCCAAAAACAACAGAATACAATTTCTTATCAAGTGCTCATGAAACATTCTCCAAGATAGATTATATCTTGGGTCACATATCAAGCCTCGGTAAATTTAAGATAATTGAAATCAAGTATCTCTTCTGACCACAATGCTATAAGACTAGATATCAACTACAGGAAAAAAACTGTAAAAATTACAAACACATGGAGGCTAAACAATACATGACTAAATAACCAAGAGATCACTGAAGAAATCAAAACACACCTCAAAACAAATAACAATGAAAACACGATGACCCAAAACCTATAAGATGCAGCAAAAGCAGTTCTAAGAGGGAGGTTTGTAGCAATACAATCCTACCTCAAGAAACAAGAAAAATCTCAAATAAACAACCTAACCTTACACCAAAAGCAATCAGAGAAAGAAGACCAAAAACAAAAAAAAACCCCCAAAGTTAGCAGAAAGAAAGAAATCATAAAGATCAGATCAGAAATAAATGAAAAAGAAATGAAGGACATAATAACAAAGATCAAAAAACTAAATTCTGGTTCTTTCAGATGATAACAAAATTAATAAACCACTAGCCAGACTCATCAAGAGAAAAGGGAGAAGACTCAAATCAACAGAATTAGAAATGAAAAAGGAGAAGTAACAACTGACATTGCAGAAATACAAAGAATCATGAGGGATTACTACAAGCAATTATATGGCAATAAAATGGACAACCTGGAAGAAATGGACAAATTCTTAGAAAAGCCCAACCTTCCGAGATTGAACCAGGAAGAAATACAAAATATAAGCAGACCAATCACAAGCACTGAAATTGAAACTCTGATTAAAAATCTTCCAACAAACAAAAGCCCAGGACCAGGTGGCTTTACAGGTGAACTCTATCAAACATTTAGAGAAGAGCTAACACCTATCCTTCTCAAATTCTTCCAAAATATAGCAGAGAGAGGAACACTACCAAATTCATTCTATGAGGCCACCATCACCCTGATACCAAAACCAGACAAAGATGTCACAAAAAAAGAAAACTGCAGACCATCACTGATGAACATAGATGCAAAAATCCTCAACAAAATACTAGCAAACAGAATCCAACAGCACATTAAAAGGATCATACACCATGATCAAGTGGGGTTAATCCCAGGAATGCAAGGATTCTTTAATATACACAAATCAATCAATGTGATACTCCATATGAACAAACTGAAGGATAAAAACCATATGATCATCTCAATAGATACAGAAAAGGCTTTTCACAAAATTCAACACCCATTTATGATAAGAACTCTCCAGAAGGTAGGCACAGAGGGAACTTACCTCAACATAATAAAGGACGTATATGACAAAGCCACAGCCAACATCATTCTCAATGGTGAAAAATTGAAACCATTTCCTCTAAAATCAGGAACAAGACAAAGGTGCCCACTCTCACCACTATTATTCAACACAGTTTTGGAAGTTTTAGCCCTGCAATCAGAGAAGAAAAAGAAATTAAGGAATCCAAATGGGAAAAGAAGTAAAGGTGTCACTGCAGATGACATGATACTATACATAGAGAATCCTAAAGATGCTACCAGAAAACTACTAGAGCTAATCAATGAATTTGGTAAAGTAGCAGGATACAAAATTAATGCACAGAAATCTCTTGTATTCCTATACACTAATGATGAAATATCTGAAAGAGAAATTAAGGAAACACTCCCATTTACCATTGCAACAGAAAGAATAAAATACCTAGGAATAGACCTACCTAAGGAGACAAAAGACCTGTTTGAAGAAAACTATAAGACACTGATGAAAGAAATTAAAGATGATACCAACAGATGGAGAGATATACCATGTTCTTGGATTGCAGCCATAAAATTTTTCTTAAAGAACACCTACATTCTTATAATAAACCTACTTGGCTTTATGGAACTTTCCAGGTTGTATATCACTAGATTTGATTTGCTCTTTTGTTTAGGATTTTTGCTTCTAAATTCATGGAAGAGATTAGCTTATAATTTCTATTATCGTGAACTTTTCAGGTTTTAGTAGCACGTTTATACTGGCCTCATAAAACATGTTGGAAAATGCTTTCTTTTTGTCTGTATTCTGGAAGAGTTTATAAAAGAGTGGTATTATTTCTTCCTTAAATGTTTAGGATAATTTATCAGCAAAGTGACCTAGGCCTAGAGTTTTCTTTGTGGAAAGGCTTTTAATAATGGATTTGATTTCTTTAATAAAATTTAAAGGTCCTTAATAACAGATTTAGTGTTTACATTTTTTGAGGAATTTATTGATTTCCTCTAAATTATTGAACTTATGACATAATATTGTCTATACCATCCTAGCTTTATTTTTTCATATGTGCGTGATCTTTAATGATACCTGCTTTTCATTCCTAATATTGATAATTTGTGTCTTCTCATTTTCATGAACAGTCTTGCTAGGGTTTAACAATTTAATCTATTTTTTCAAAAAACCAATTTCTAGCTT
The DNA here is from genome assembly GCF_003031525.2 of Neophocaena asiaeorientalis asiaeorientalis. Classification (NCBI taxonomy): domain Eukaryota; kingdom Metazoa; phylum Chordata; class Mammalia; order Artiodactyla; family Phocoenidae; genus Neophocaena; species Neophocaena asiaeorientalis. The sequence goes on from NW_020185336.1 coordinate 5,869,853, forward strand.
TGCTGAAATTGTTTTCTATTGTAAGTTTCTTTTCTATTTGACTGATCACTTGTTTTATCTTTCTTCTATTTTATTTGATTGCTGTTCTTTTTCTAGTTTCTTGAAAGGAAAGCTTAAATTATTCTTTTTCCATCTTCTTTCCTAATCTGTGACTGTAAGTGCATCATACAAGTTTTGATAAATTGTATATTCCTTATCATTCAGTACACAGTATTTTCTAATTTTTATATGTGGCAACTTAGAAATACATTGTTTAATTCTCAAAAAGTTGGGAATTTTCTAATTAACTGATTTCTAAGTTAATTCCACCATGGTCAGAGAACATATTCTAGATGACTGAATTTTTCAAATCTATTGAGGCTTGCTTAATGATGTGGCAAATGGACAATTTTGGCAAATGTTTTATTTGCACTTGAAAAAAGTGAGTATTCTGACGTTGTTTGGTGCATTGTTCTATAAATATGAATTAACCCAAGTTGGTTAATTTTATTGTTCAGAACTTCTATAACTTTACTGATTATTTTGTCTATACAATCACCTATTGGGAAAGGTGAATTATGGATTTGATTGTGGATTTGTCTGTTTCTTCTTTTACTTCAATTTTTGCTTTATACATTTTGAAATTACATTACTAGGTGGCTACAGATTTAGAATTGTGATATCTTCTGATGCATTTATCCCTTTTTCATTATGAATCGATTTCTTTCGAACTGTTTGAACATTTCTTACATTAAAATCTAGTTTGTCTGAAACTTATACCTTTCTTTTGGTTAGTGTTGATATATCTTTTTCCATCTTTTTAATTTTAACCTTTCTGTGTCCTTATATTTAAGGCATGTGTTTTAAAATTAATATTTAAAACAATATTGTTGAGTTTGTTTTTTATCATCTGAAATTCTTAAATTTTTTTGATAGCATTTAACCTTTTTTTATTTAATGTAATTATAATAAATTGGGGCTTACAGTTACCATTTTTCTGTTTGGTTTCTATTTGTCCTACCTGTTTTATTCTCCTTTTTCTCTCCTTTCCTATCTTCTTTTAAAATAATCAAATCTATTTGCTGTTATTTCATTTTTCTCTGTGTTACCTTGTATTTATCCTTTCTTTTAATATTCTTTCAGTGGTAACCTTAGAGATTATAGCATGCATCATTGACTTAGTACAATAAGATCAAATTATTTATTTTACAACTACCCTTTACAACACTAGAATACTTGAAGTCTATACAGCCCAGCCTCTCTTACCTTTTGCATTGTTATCATGCATTTTACTTTTACATATATTATAAACCTAGTAGATATTAGTATTAATGGTTTTTATAGTCAAGATTTATTTACCTTTACTCATGTATATACCTTTCTGTGTTCTTCATTCTTCCTTGCATTTCTGGTTTTCCTTCTGGAGGGATTTTTTTTTACCTAAAATTTCATTCATAAAAACTCTCTTAATTTTTTAGTGGATATCTACTACTAAAAAATTCTCTTTGTTGTGTTTCTCTAAAAATGTATTTATTTCAGCTTATTTTTGAAGAATATTTTTGTTGAACATAGACTCCTAAGTCTAAAGATATATATTTTTCATGACTTTGATGATGTCATTCTGTTGTCTTCTGGCCTCCATCATTTCTATGAAAACTCAGGTATAATTCTTCTTCTTGTTTCTTTGAAGATAATTAACCTATTTTTGGTGCTTTAAACTTTTTCTTATCATCTTTGGTTTTCAGGAGTTTTACTGTGACGTACCTTGATTTGTTTTCCTCTTATTTACCCTGTTTGGATTTTAGGCACCTCTTAAATCTGTGTGTTTATCAGTTCAGGAGAATTTCTGACAAATGTATTTTCAAATAATGCTAGTGCTCTCACCTTTCTCTATACATTCAATTGACATATATGATAGAATTTTTTTTACTGTTTTGCATGTGTCTACAATTCTCTTTCCTATATTTTCCCTTCTTATTTCTCTCTGTGCTGTAATTTAGATATTTTTCTGTTGATATATCTTCCAGTCAACATGGTCATCTCTTCTGCTAAATCTGTTCTGCTGTGAAAATCATCTACTAGTTAATTGTTTTTCAATTCAGGAATTTCCCACTTAATTCTTTCTTACATAGATTCCAAGTCTTTGGTAAAATTTTTCATCTTTTCTGTTTTCTCTATCTTTTCTCTTTTTCTTTAACATCCTAATCATTGTTAAGATCCTTGTGTGCTAACACCAATACTTGCACCACCTGTAGGTCTGTTTCTGTTTTCTATTTTTCCTCTTGTTTTCAGTCATATGATTTTGTCTCAGTGTATACTCAGTAATTTGTTTTATAGAATACTAGAAAAATAAATAAATATACATGAGGAATATATATATATATATATATATATATATATATTAGTGGAGAGTGAGAGAATAGAGATTCCATATAATGTTAACTTCACTGAGAGAGTTTGATTTTCCTCTGCTAGGCAGAGAGAATGAAAACTGATCAACTTAATCCAATTAGGGAGTGAACTGAGGCTGGTTACAGTTTTGGTACAGCTCAGTCTATCTCTGGTTGACTTCAGTTCCTAAGACAGAGTCCTCTTCTGGATGTGTCCCAAATTCTAATCCTTATGTTTCAGCATGGCAAGACTGCTGAGAAATCTGGCCTTAGGTCAATCTCAGTTTTCCATTCCATTCTTTCTTAGTCATTCCCCCGCTTTTGAAAAAAATCTCTGCTGGTTTTTCTGTCCCCCTGCAGCAGCCCTCCTTATGGATGACAAATTCCTGATTCTCAGGCCTGTTTCCTACTCCCAGAATCAGCAAATGCCCCCAGGGGGAAAAATGTAGACTATTGGTTGAAATTTATGAGGTTTTCCCCATTTTTGGAAAATTCCCTCCTTCCCCATTCCTGGTTGTTTCAACAGTTTTCCTATACCTTGAAACTGATTGTTTTATTTTTTGTTTGTTTGTTTTATCTAGCTTTTCTACTTTTTTCCAGCTAGTTTGCAACTCTGCTGCAAACTACTTCAACAGAAACTGAAGCAAAACTCTATATTGTTTTTAAAATTGGTTCTGGTTTGCTATGGAACAAAAGAGGAGCTACTGGAAGATACATCCTCTGGGGGTTCCTTGGGTGATGTTTTACTTATGTATCCACAAGTCAGAATAACTAGTTGTAACCACAACTCTTCAGTAACCTGCTGAATAAACAGAGACCAGCCATTCAACTTTCCCCATCTAATAAATGAGGACTTTATCTGCTCTTCTTATTTGATGGAGTTGTCATGAGAAAAAGTATTTATTTAAGCATTTTGGAAAGGTAAACATGATGTACATTAGGAATACAATCAGTTAGCTCTACATGATCAAATATTTGGTTTTTTCTCTAGCTGTTCATTGGATGAACGTCTTTCTCTCCCAGCTAAACTGTTAACACTTCAAGGACAAGACCTATGTCCTCTGCTTCCATTTTATTTCCTGCAGTATCCAGTTTAGCATGATTCACAAAATAAGCATTGTTTTGAAAAAATGCCAATTTACCCTGTGTCTGCCCATGTTGAAGTATTCCGAAGTGCAGGCAACAAGCTTCATTTTGATCTTTTGCAATCTATGTTGGTAAAATCTCAGCTTAAGAGATCTTAGTGTTCTGTGCTGACTAATTTGGGGGACAATTTTTGATAATTAGGTTTTCCTATTTCATCCTTTCAGTTAATAAAATCTTAGAATAAGGAACTGTCAGTTGTATAGAGCAGATGACTCCATTTGCCTATAGTCATTAGACCTAACTAACTACCTTTTGCGGTAATAACTAGTATGTTGTAGAAGTGGATCACCTCTGACAAAGATAGAGCACTTAAAGTGAAATGCTTCTGTCTGTCCGTCTACTTCCCACTCCACTGACTTTCCTTTCATCTAAAAGCAAAGGAAACCAGTTGCTTATTTCAAAATAGTCTTGAAAATCATTTAGGCATAATTAAAGTTTGCAATATCCTGTAAGTAAGTATTATCTTCTAATATTTTCTGCCAAGAATTGAATTTGCTAGGCATGACACAATTATTGCTGGCAGTAGATGTACCAAAACGTACCAACACCAGGGAATTACTAAATACCACAGCTCTCCTATGGAGCAAGTTGCATAAATATTTAATAGGAAATGCATGATGAATTTCTTGCATGATTATGCAGAAAAACATTTGGGAATGGTGGCAGCTGTTACATGAACTAAGCTCAGTCTCTTTTCCCCCATCGTTTTCGATCTTTATCAATCTCAATATTGTGCTTTAACTTCAGCAGTATCTCCAATGATGAGTATTGCAGACACCTGTCAACATTTTAGGAAATGTGTGACTCTTTACATATGCTGTGTGCATGTACCTGACAACTTTCAGTGTTGCAGTTGAGGGAACAACTGAGAGATTCTTGGATAATAAAAGGGCCATCAGGGAAATCTGACTCAAAAGAGAAGGTGAAAGAAGCTAAAAGAGTAACAGCTGCCACACTTACAGGTGTACAATCAAGTTTTCTCTGGTGACACTACATCTGTACCTAAGCCCCATGAAAATATATTCCATTCTAAATTTAGGTGGGTTTTTTTTTCTTTTGGCAGATACTTGATGGCTTTAGTATCACAAAGATTTTATTCTCTTTATTCCTTTATTTTCCCCCAAATATGTACTTTTGTAGCGGTACATATTCCTTTAACATATTTGAAGTTTCTGGCATATTCATAAGGTTGAAAGTTCATAACACAAAAGGAATTTTTTAATCAAGAGTTATAAACAAGAGATCATTCATCAAAATTGTGTGAGCAGTGAGGTCAGATCAACATATACTGAAAGCCAGTTGGTTTGGGTCCTCTGGAGTTTTAAAGGGCATCTCTCTGAAACAAAACCACTCTTTGGTTCCATTCAAACATCCCAGTTCATAGTAGATCCTCAGCATCATGTCCTCAGGAAATGGGGGCTCCAGAAAAACCTCAGACTCTGGCATCTTCACAGATAGAACACAATATTATCAAATCACTGCAGAAGCTAAAACATGCTTTTTTTTTTTTACAAAGTCCTGTGACCTTCTAATGAATTGCAGGTGACACAATGTCTCTGCCCCTTAAAGCAATTTAAAGAGTTGCCATTAAAGAGTTGGCACCCCATAAATTATCAAGTGATAATTATATTCTCGGCTTCAAAACAAGTAGAAAATCCTCCTTAACAACAAATTTGTTCCCCAAGTGTGGTAGTAAGATGAGTTGCACCTCTTAAAATGGTGACTTGATTTACTGCCTTCACATTTTGGAATCTATTTTGGGTAAGAACTCTTGGTCAGCCTGGGCAGAGACTCTGCAATCACAAAGAGAAATGCATCATCATTGAATTAAATATTTCTGTCGAGAGAAAGTTTAGACAAAAGACAGGATATCGTTAAAATTCCAAAGTTCCAGGATGTGCACCCAGGTTAAAAAAATAATCATGAACAAGATTAGAAAGCAACGTTCTTTTGCAAAAGTTAAAACGTCATCCTGAAGCAAGCCAGCTTATGTCCCAGCTTCCCTGAGAGTTTCCACCTGGAATCCAAATGTCTAATATGTGAGCATTCTTTGACAAACCCACCAGAAAAAGCCATAGGATGTCTCTCCCACTATTGCGGATGTTCAGCGCTGTCCTCCAAAGCCCTTACAAACACAATATCCAGAATGGCCTTGAGCCTTTCAAAGCACATTCCCATGTCAGTGACTGAATGTCCATATTTACCCATCACAGAACTTTTATCAGTAACATAGTCCCTTGGGGATACAACTTACAGTGATCAGATTTACATCACCACCTCCTTCCATTTTGCCAAAGTCTAAATTCACAACCAGTTCTTGTGGAAAAAAAAAAAAAAAGGAGAAAGGAAAACATCATATGCTAGAATCAGTCTGAATGTTCCATTTATTGTGGTCCATCTTTGGCAATTTTAGAATATTTATATACAGGCCAAAGTATGTAAATTCAAGAAGAAGGAAGCTAAAGGGCTTTTGCTGTTCTACAAAGAGATGACTGAAATACATTTCAGTCTGACCATTAAAATATTACTTATATTGTATTAAAACTGTAATTTCATAGAAGGAGAGAGCATAATGGTGGTTGCCAGGGGCAGGGTGGCTGCAGGGGCTGCTATGGGAAGATGTTGGTCAAAGGGTACAAAGTATCAGTTATGCAAGATGAATAAATTCTGGAGAGCTAGTGTACAGCATAGCGACAGACTGAAATTTGCTAAGAAGGTGTGTTCTCACCACACACACAAAATCTTTAGTTATAAAGATAACAGTATAAACCTCAATTAGAGCTTCGTTTTCTGGGTGATAGAGAGAGAATTCTACTTCTAATGGTCCGAAAAGGCCCTTTCCCTAACCCAGCATTATCGGTTATAGTCAATGAAAATGCCCCAAATATTTATACTAACTCATAAAGGAAAAAATAAGGAAATTGGCTTTACTTCTCTTTTTGTATCTTGCAGTTTAGTTCAATGTTACTTCTCACATGAATGAAAGTGAAAAAAAAATCCTTCTAAATGAATAACATTGTTTAGAGCTAATGTACAACATTTTTATATTTGGAAACTGACTCGACCCAACTCAGACTCGCTCTAAAGGAATCGGGTTCAAACCACCCGTTGGGAAGGGGCCAAAGCACAGCCACCAGCTTTCTGTTGCCTGAATCTTCTATTACATTGGCTCATTAAAACTCCTTGTTTATATTTGCATTTTACTGTTGAGCAATTTTACAACACAGAATACTGATAAGTTTGCAGACTGATCCTACGCATTATATTTAATCATAACTGCAATAAGGAAGACCATTGTATCATGCCTCTATCTCAAACCCACTGCAGTGATTTAAAATAGAATTCGTACCTTACAATAGCTTTGGCACGTGTCCTCTCTGTCTCTCTTTTTTTGCAAGATTCTCTTGAAACAAAATAAAAAGCGTACGATAAACTTGGAGAGGTCCCCATTTTTTATTAGAATGTATGATTAGAACTAGGAAAAAGCCTTACCTGAAAGCAAACGTGTAGCAAGAGAGAGAAAGAGAGAGAGAGAAGGGATGAATACCATGAAAGGGTTAGCTGATTTCAATGGCTGCACCACAGGCCCTGTTTTAAACCATCTATCCTAGTGGGACCAAGAGGACCTCCATGTTGTTTCAGGTTGGTCTCCTGCATATTAAGGTTTATGTTATAGTTTAACAGAGCCCAGGCTTCAGTTTCTGGCATAAGTTACCAATTTTCTTATGCTAATGAAAACCACACATCAGCTCCTTGAAATTCCCAAAAGTAGCATCAGTTTTGCCACTAATTGCAGCCCTGCTGGGGTGGTGGAGGAAGAAGGGGAGTGATTACAATAGCAAGAGTTGGGACAGTGCCCTTCACCTCCCTGAGTGGTCCTCTAACTGAAAACATTTGAGACTTGCCCCTCCTGGCCTTGAGTTCTCATGAATTTTAAGAAATTGGACGCTCCCAGGAGCACGGGAGCATGATGAAATAATGGAACTCGGGCCTAGGAGATACGAAGAAGAAGGTCTGGCTCAAACTTCAAACCCCAGCAGAAGGGAATCTGAGACATAACTATTTGATCTTCTTTCTCAACCTGACAAGATATTTCTCTTCAGGGCCAAGGGCACTTATCCTGGCTTCTTCAACAACTGATACTTTATGCATGAGAACCTTGTAATGAATCTGACAAGCACAAATATAATCAATTTATTTTCCATGAAACATAATTTTTCAAACAACCAGAGGATTTGGGAATGCTGAAAATTCTCCCTAAACTTTGGGGAAATCACCAGAGGACTTTTTTCCTCCCCTGAAACCCATCTCAGGGCTTCCAAATCCTAGTTACCAATGCATACAAATCAGCTTTGTGCAATAAATGTTGTTCTATGGATAAAAATAGAAAAGCCGCAAAAAGGTTGAAGACCCCATTACACGCGATATCTCAACTTGTGAGTATTCAAAACACACATGCTCTGTGGGTATTTTACTAAAATTATTTGCTGCAAAGCATGAACCAGGCAGGAAGCTGATGCACAATGAATTGATTTCCAAGTCTTATTTGTGGCCGATTTGAGGTTAGAGAGCATTTCTGCGCTGGGTGGAGTGGTAAAATGAATGTTTATTGTTTAGGATTTAAAAGGCCCATTATCATGCAGACTCAGTAAGGTTCTGCCCCACGAAACTGAGTGCTAGGCCAGCAGGCAACTGATTCAAGTGACAAGAGGTGAGCTGCAACAACCCTTCCATGTTAATAAAACATGTCCCAGCACTCAAAGGAATCCTAGCACAGTGTGAGAGCAGATAGAACTTATTAATCAGAACTACTGTTAACTCTAATTATAGGCTTCCCCCAAGTTACAAAATAAATGGATGTCTTGGCAATAAAGCAATTTTTTTGGTATATTGAATCCTGGATTTCTACTGAATCCTCTTATTGTAATTGAAAGTGAGTTTTGATTTTTTTTTAAAATGTCTAATCCTATTAATAGGGACTGTGAGATATCTCCCTATTCAATTTCCCACTTTTAAACTTGTCATCTTTAGTTCTGGCTGAACTGCTTGTCCAGGAGTTAGGAACAGTGATGTCTGCTTGTGGTTCCTCCAGACTTTAGACGTGAGATCTTAAGTAAGATGGTTTCCTCATCTGCCCAAAGGAAGGTGTTGGACAAGATCAATTGATGCAACATCTGAGAGCAGTGATTCTGGTGTTTACACATTCTCATTTCTCCTACTTCTTACACTGGTCCCTCTTGTCTCCTGTATTTGTTCTTCCTGGTTCCCCGACCTGCTAATTGTGAGATCCCCCAAGCCTTTGTCCCTGACCTTCCTATTCAGTGTTTCTTCAGTGAGCACATTCACTTCCAAGGCTGTGTCTGTCAATAATAGTAGATTATTGTCTGTCAATAATACTAAATACTAGTGCTTGACATATGTCAGGCACTATTCTTTACAATTTTAAACCGTTTAATCCATACAACATCCCTATGGGATGAGGAAATTGAGGCATAAAAAAGATTAAGAAACCTGCTACGGATCACTTAAGTAGTAAATCCTGAACAAATGCCCACTGAATGCTTAGAGTTACCTGAGCAGTTTCCATAATCCTGCACCACATCTCTTGGATATGAAGCTATACCTCAGTTCAGCTCAGGACTTTTTTTTTTTTTTTTTTTTTTTTTGGCTGCGTTGGGTCTTCGTTGCTGCGTGTGGGCTTTTCTCTAGTTGCGGCGAGTGGGAATTACTCTTCGTTTCGGTGCGTGGTCTTCTCACTGCGGTGGCTTCTCTTGTTGCAGAGCACGGGCTCTAGGCGTGCAGGCTTCAGTAGTTGTGGCACATGGGCTCAGTAGTTGTGGCTCTTGGGCTCTAGAGCGCAGGCTCAGTAGTTGTGGCACAGGGCCTTAGTTGCTCCACTGTATGTGGGATCTTCCCCTACCAGGGATGGAACCCCATGTCCCCTGCATTGGCAGGCGGGTTCTTAACCACTGCACCACCAGGGAAGTCCCAGCACAGAACATTTTTTAAATTAATAAACATTGATCATTTTTAGCAAAAAAAAAAAAAATCATTTGATGCAACTGTTGAGGAATCTTAGACACCCATGAGTATCTTATGAAAGCTCTAGCTCCTTTCCCCAGAAAAAAAATGCATGTAAACACATGCAGAGGACACATGGCAAACAATATTAGCAATAAAGCAACAGAATCCTAGTCAAGAATCCCAGATCTTGAAACCCCTGAATCAGACAATCTAAGGCAATTTAAGCTTTAAGACCTTCTATGATTTTGGTTTTTTGACCAGGTTCAATGTGGAGATAATGTTCTATAGACATTAGAGTTAGGTGCATTCCTAAGCTCTATTCTTTCTTTTTTCCTTACATCTTTTTTGGAGTATAATTGCTTTACAATGTTTTGTTAGTTTCTGCTGCATAACAAAGTGAATCAGCTATATGTATACATATATCCCCTCCTTCTTGCATCTCCCTCCCACTCTCCCTCCCTATCCCACTTCTCTAGGTGGTCACAAAGCAGCGAGCTGATCTCTCTGTGCTATGCAGCTGCTTCCCACTAGCTATCTATTTTACATTTGGTAGTGTATATATGTCAATGCTACTCTCTCACTTCGTCCCAGCTTACCCTTCCCCCTCCCTGTGTCCTCAAGTCCATTCTCTACGTCTGCATCTTTATTCCTGTCCCGAGCTCTATTCTTGACTGACCAAGATGGATGTTTTCCCCTTTCTTCATGTCAGTTGTCTCTACACAGTATGGGTGGGCATGGAGAGATTTTGCTTTAAGTTAACACGTATTCCAGTACATCAAGTACCAATGTGTGCCACCATGAAATAAGCCCACCTACCTATATGACTAGATCGGAACTTCAAAGGATGTAAGTACAGGCAGTTTGCATTCAATAAAGGCTTACGGAGTGGTGTCACAGAGTCTGGATGTAATAGGACAGTGTTAGTTACACTGACCACCTCCCATTTCTGTATAGTGCCTGTGCTGGTCTATGCTGTGGAGTTCTTGCTTCCACCATTTTGGAACCCAAGAAACAAAACATTGGACATCATCCCTAAAATACTCTTTCAGGTTTTAAAATTATAGCGTAAAATTCTTGAAAACCCTCATGCTTATCTGTGACACTCATCCTTGATACTATAATCCTTACCCTCAATTTACCCTTAGAAAAAGAATATCCCCAACTATCATAAGTGAGGATCAAGGGAGACAGGGAGACTGTCAGGATGAAGGTGAGGCTCAGGGGTGAAATGCGTGAAAAGGATGGGTTGGTAATTGTAGTTAAGGACATTTTATTTAAAGATCATTGAATCTACACATTTTTCCCTTAGTCCTCTTACCAAAATTTGAATTCCAGGAATTGGTTTTCAGTCTCTGTAAAATCCATGTATGTATAAAGAGATCTTTACCTCCCCCCCCAAAAAAACACGCTGAGGGAATCAGCCCAGAATTACTCTGGGAAATTTAATATGCCTAGTGAGGACACACAAAAAAGATAAAGTGGTAAATACTAAGTCAATCTGTGTCTGCCCAACATTGGAGCACTGATATTAGTTCCAGTATTGATGTCACCAACCAAGTGACAGAGCATTGTTGCAGTGGGAAAAGATACTTACAATACCTAAAACCAAATCTATCCAGAATTTACCAAGATTTCTACAAGTCAGTAAGAAAAATATTGCCAACTCAGGAGAAAAAAGGGGAAGATACGTGAAGACACATTTCAAAAGGAGATATCCAATAGCCAGTAAATGTAAGAAAAAATACTTAATCTCATTAGTCATCAAAAAATGCAAATTCCAATCTAATTAAATATCATTATCTACTAGAAGACAAAAATGGGAAAAGGTTGACAGTACCAAATGTTGTAAAGATGTGAAGCAACTGGAACTTTCATATACTGTTTAGAGGAAAGTTGAAGATACCGTTGGACCCAGAAATTTCACTTCTGGGTAAGTACTCAAAAGAATTGCATGCACAGGTACACAAATATTACGTACAAAAGAATGTTCATAGTAGCATTAGTCATAATCGTCCCAAACTAGAAACAGCCCAAATGTTCATCAGTAGTAGAATGACAAACCACACTTACATGCAAAAAGCTAGTGAATTTCACAAACATTATGTCGGGCAAAAAAGCCAGACACGAAAGAATATAACTAGAAATCCATTTATATCAATTTCAAAAAGAGGCTAAGCTAATCTGTGACTTTAGAATTTAAGATGTGGTTACCTTGGGGGAAGATGGAAGGGATAGTGGTTAGGATGGGATCCAAGAGAGGAGTGATTCTATGAGTTTTCTGTTTCTCAATAAGAGTTTTGGCATGAGTTTCACCCATGCAATCATTTTGTGATAATTCACTGTGTACTTTTCTAAGCATATCATGCTTTAAAATAAAAGTTAAAAGAGGGAGAGACCATGTGTTTAGAGATACAGACTGACTCCAAATGGTTGAAATATTGATTTCTCATTGACAAATTGTGTGACCTTGGGCAATTTATGTGATTTCCCTGAGCCTCAGTTTCTTTATCTTTTTTTTCAATTTTTTTCTTTTATCTTTAAAAAGAAGATAATAATGCTTATTGGCTTTGCATTACTAAATGGGAAAATTCATGAAAATTATTTTGCACAGTGTGTGTTTGCCAATCTAGTCCATCTCCTCAGTTTACAAAGGAACAAACCAAGAGACAGAGATGCGATGGATCCCTGAATTTAGGCTTATATTGGATAGCATTCACAGGCAAGGGCAGCTACTGTACTGTGAACTGAAAGAAAACAGAAGATGCCCTTTGGGTTATTTTGTTTGCTTCTTCCATGGGTGTCAAGAACACAAGACAAGGCAGAAATTTCTCCTTCACTCTGATCCTTCTTAGAGACACAGCCCAACCAGTCTCTGCAGAGTGGCTCTGAAAAAAGGATAACAAAATAAATCAAATAAGTAATTAATTCACTGCAACAAATATTTACTGAGCACATACTATATGCCAGGTACCATTCAACACCTTAGAATTTCATCAGTAAACGAAGGAGACAAGTATCTGTCTTCCAATTTATTCTAGCAGACAGAGGGCAGAGAGAGAAGGAACGGGAGAGTTAAAATTAACATGATTAAATAATCTGTATTGTTTTTGAAGGTAATAGGTTCTTGTAAAACATAGGTTTTATTACTATTCAGATACGGTGAGACCAACAGATCAAGGTATGACTGCCATTGAAAAGGCAGTCGTTATACTCACGAGTCCCAAAATGAGGGGACATACCACACCATGGCGGGGTGGGGGGGGGGGGGACACA